>NW_023416342.1:1865000-2225000 GCF_014108235.1 Myotis myotis | reverse complement strand
ACCAGTCAGGGCTGAAAACTATTTCTAAATAAACTCCGTGAAAACAACAGTGTCGTGCGGAAGATGAAAACCTTTCTTAGCTGTGACACGTCCAGCGGGAGCCGGGGCCTCAGGCTGGGCTCTGCACCCCCTGCCCGGGGTCGGGGGGGCAGGGTGGGGGTTCACGCACTGGGGTGCTGGCTTGCGTCCTGTCTGCCCCGTCGTGTGCTTCCTCCTGCCTGTACTGTTGTTATAATCGTGCAGCTTGATCACATGCTACACAGGCAGGTGACGCATCGCACATATTCCACGAGGAAGGGAGCGCTGTGTAAAGACGCGACAAAGGAGAGGCGAGGGCGGGGGGCAGGGGACGGAAAGATGAGGGAGAAATTCTTCCGAAATCTCGAAGGCTCTGCACCCAGATCGCCTCACCTTTGGCGTGGCACCTGCCCCCACGTACAGACGTACAGACGCCGGATTTGAAATGCACCCTCCACGGGGGAGGGCGGGGTTTATGCCGAAGGGAGGGCCTGGGGCGCCGTGTGCCGGGCGCGCTGCAGACAAGGGCCTGGGCACCGCCCGGTGAAACAGTGAGCAGGGGGACGGTCAGTTCCATACACCTCTCAGCTCTCTGCACGTCTTTCCACGTGGCCGTCCCTTCTAACCTTTTCAATTTGTCAACTAGCACCGGGCCTGGCTGCTCTAGATTAGGATAGATAGGGAGTGGGCTTACACTCTGGGTATTTTCAACAGAGATTTTGAAAAATGACTCAGTCCGGCCGGTGTGGCTCCGTGGTGAGTGTCGACCTAGGAACCAGGAGGTCAGGGTTCGATTCCCGGTCGGGGCACATGCCGGGGTTGCAGGCCCGTTCCCCAGTGTGGGGCGTGCAGGAGGCAGCCGATCCACGACTCTCTCTCATCCTTGATGTTTCTCTCCCTCTCCCTTCCTCTCTGAAATTAATAAAATATACTGAAGAAAACGCCACTTACTGAAAGTCTTGTGTCCACTCATGTGCACGTGTGTACGCGTGGACGCCCTCCCCCGGGGCATCACGGAGCGTGAGTTTTCGTCGAGGGCCCACGGCTTAGCAGGCTGGTCTGCCTCCTGTGTGCACGTGGGAAAACAGGTTACTATTGCTTATGTTTTAGAACATTCCACGTGAATTTATCTTCTCCACTAGCCGGTAAATTCCTTGAGGGTAGACTTTATTTTGTGTCCCTGGCATTTTCAGCAATCTTGGCATATCGCAAATGCCCGGTATGTATTTACTGAATGTCTGACATCGACTGGTGCTTGGCCCGGCGTTGGTAAATACGACACGCATCCTACCGTTCCACGATCATTTACGTTAGACCATTTGAGTGTGTCGAGAAGTCTTCACTTTAAAATAATTTTCCTGAGAAATTATAGTGTCATGTAAGGCCTATTAACTACAATCTATATTTTAACAAAAATTAAGATTATTACTTTTTTTACTTCTCTCTCTCTCTCTCTCTCTCTCTCTCTCTCTTTTCTTCTTTTTCCCAAATATTGACAGACTTTATTGGGGGGAGGGATTCCCACCTGGGATCCCACCTCTTAAATAAAAAAGTGCCTAGAAAAGAAGGGGTTTAGAAGCCTTTGTGCACCGTCTACACTCTGGGCCCCCAGGCACGAAGGGGGCAATGGCTGAGGGCTGGAGGGGTGGGGGCAGGCCCTTGCCACCCGCATGCCCACGTTCACCCTGAAATGAGGGTGAGATGCTTGGGGGGGACTAGGGAGCCCCCAGACCAGGGGCAAGATGGCAGCGGGAGGTGTGGGCCGCCACAGCTTCCATCAAGGAACCGCGGGTGGCGCTGGGGCCACGGCTGCCGGGCAGCTTGCTGCTGGCATCCTCAGTGGGGAACTTGTTGCCACAGCTGAGCTCCTCGCCACGCCGGGGGGGAGGGCAGAGGGGGGCGCAGGGCAGAGATGACCATGCGCTCTGGCCCTCCACGGGGGAGGGGGGGACCGAGAGAAGCAGGTGGGCTCTCACGGTGGCTGACGAAGTGGTGGCATTGCCACGCGTGGCGGCACCCACCAGGTCACAGGCCCCCACGCGGAGCATGGGGCACCCAGTGCCCCCCCGGCGTAGGCCCCCCCGCCCCCCCCCACCCGCCGTCAGTCAGCACGGAGCAGGGACAGCCGCAGGGGCTCGGGGGCCACCTGGCCAGCATCCTGTCCGCTGCCTTCCAGAGGGTCTCGCCGTGGATGTGATTGCTGTCTGTGCACCTCAGGCCGACCGCCTTCTGTGCTCCCTCGGCCACAGCTCACAAGCTGCGAAGGTTGGCAGGGGCAGCATCCTGTCGGCTCATGGGGTGGGCGTGGCTGACACGATGTCTGGCGTCCTCACGTTCTCCCCTCACCTGGGCCCTGAGACCATCTGACGGGCAGAGGTGACGAAGTGAGCCCCGAGGAGCCAGGGGGCGTCACCGGCAGCGTACGTTATTCCGAACAATTAACGAAACCCTTTGCCAGCAAAACATACGAGGGAGGTTGGGGTGTTGTTTAGTTATTTTTTGCATTCTGAAAATAAGCCAAAGATTTGCCTGTTAAAATATAAGGAAGATAAATACTCAATATCAAACCATGTTTTTTGAAAGTTTTAGCAATGGCCCGGCCGGCGTGGCTCAGTGTTTGAGCGTCGACCTAGGAACCAGGAGGTCGGGGTTCGATTCCCGGTCAGGGCCCGGGCCCAGGCTGCGGGCTCGATCCCCAGTGTGGGGCGAGCAGGAGGCAGCCGAGCCATGATTCTCTCTCATCATTGACATTTCTATCTCCCTCTCCCTTCCTCTCTGAAATCAATGAAAAAAATGATTTAAAAAAAGAAAGCAAGCTTTAGCCGTGTAAACAGCTCTAAATTATTTTAAGTTTGGTGTTTTCTTTGGACCCCACAGAAAGGGAGTCCTGTCTGTTTTCTAGCCCCCCCCCCCCCCCCCCCCGCCCCTAGAGAAACACCGAATGCGAATGCGCGGAGCTCAATGCAGCCTTTGTTCCCAGGCTGCACGGGGCTCAGGCGGATTCTGGCTAATCCGCTGCTGCATGTGGGTGAATGTTTTTGGTCCGAGCTGATCGGCAAAGCCTTCCGACAGGAAAGGCAGGTGTCAGCTGCCGTGGCACCAGCGCGGTGACGTCAGGACAGCCAGCAAAGAAGAGGGCGAGTCGCCGGGAAGGGGACCAGGGCACAGGCCTTGGCCCTCGGGTCCCAGGACCAGGGTAAATCTACCGACTGGGAACGTCTCGGGGCTCCGAAACCGTGAACCGCAGCTTCTAACTCCCCTGTGGACGACATGTTTCTCTTCTCCTTAAAAAATCCCAATTGATACACATTCCCTCAGTGCTTTATGCTTGTTTAATAGAAACTCGTTCGATTCCAAGTCCTTGAATCCCACCAGTGCCAGTTCTCTCCCAGGAACAAACTTCAGGTTCACTCAGGGGCCGTGCCCACCAGGAAGCGTCTCTTGTTTTTTAAATTAAATGTATTTTCACTAGAGGCCTCTGCACAAAGTCTGTGCATGGGGGAGGGCGGAGGGTCCCTCAGCCTGGCCTGCGCCCTCTTGTAGTCCGGGAGCCCTCGGGGATGTCCGACTGGCGGCTGCTGCAGAGGCAGGAGAGGCTCCCACCACCACCACTGCGCTCGCCAGCCTTGAGCCCGGCTTCTGGCTGAGCGGCGCTCCCCCTGTGGGAGCGCACTGACCACCAGGGGCAGCTCCTGCGTTGAGCGTCTGCCCCCTGGTGGTCAGTGCGCGTCATAGCGGCCGGTTGTTCCGCCGTTCGGTCAATTTGCATATTAGCCTTTTATTATATAGGATTGATTTCAGAGAGGAAGGGAGAGGGAGAGAGAGATAGAAACGTCAATGATGAGGCAGAATCATGGATCGGCTGCCTCCTGCACGCCCCCCACTGGGGATCGAGCCCGCAGCCCGGGCCTGTGCCCTGACCAGGAATCGAACTGTGACCTCCTGGTTCCTAGGTCGATGCTCAACCACTGAGCCCCACTGGCCGGCGCTGTTTTAAATGTATTTCTGCTTCTATAGTTTGTTAAGTGAAAGCACCTCGTCGTTAGCCTCCTGGCTCGTTACTAAGCCGTGAGAAAGGTGTTTAGGAGACGAAGTCAGCGCTACAGGCGGCTGGGGAACGTGGAGCCTGTAAGATGTGGTGGTTGGTGATACATGCAGGCCCCTCGTTCTTTCTCACCTTTTCTTCTTCCTCTGGACGTGGCGCGAGGAGGGACCGTGGGGGGCGGGGGGGCTCCGTCCCACCTGCCGCTCTGCCTTTTCTGTCCTCTGCCTCTGGGGGAGTCTCACCGTCGGGCCCTCGGTGTCTGGGGTCCCAGGTTCTAGAGTGAAGCCGGGTGCCTGCTGCCTGGGGAGGGGCCGCCTGCAGTGACCGGAGCCCAGGCTGCAGACACCGTGGGCTGTCCGCAGGCACGAGGGTGGGGGGGGCTGTTCGTCTGTCCCTGCAGTGTGGCTGCTGTGGAGGAGTCAGGGGGTGACCCCCGTGGGCATGTGACCCAGGCTCCTCCCGGGGGCTGTCGGTCCATGATTCTCTCTCATCATGGATGTTTCTATTTCTCTCTCCCTCTCCCTTCCTCTCTGAAATAAAATATCTATAATAATAAAAGCGTAATATGCTAATTAGACCAGACAGCAGAACAGCCTCCCGGATTTCATTCTGGATGAAGCCATGGAGGCGGGGGCCGAGGCAGAGGCGGTTAGGGGAGATCAGGCAGGCAGGCGAGTGGTTAGGGCAGCCGTGGGCAAACTACGGCCCGCGGGCCGGATCCGGCCCGTTCGGCTGTTCTATCCGGCCCATTCGGCTGTTCTGTCCGGCCCGTTCGGCTGTTCTATCCGGCCCGTTCGGCTGTTCTATCCGGCCCATTCGGCTGTTCTATCCGGCCCATTCGGCTGTTCTATCCGGCCCATTCGGCTGTTCTATCCGGCCCCTTCGGCTGTTCTATCCGGCCCGCGGAGCCGAAAGAGCGGACGGTTCTCTCGCTCTCCCCTCCGCTCCTTCACCAGCAGCAGCAGTGTGAACATGGCAACGTCGGGAAACACGGCCGCAGCTCCTTCTTCTGAGTCCAGTTTAAGAACCCATTGTGGCCCTTGAGTCAAAAAGTTTGCCCACCCCTGGGTTAGGGGCAATCAGGAAGGCAGGCAGGTGAGTGGGTAGGAGCCAGTGGTCCCGGACTGCGAGAGGGATGTCTGACTGCCGGATTGTGAGAGGGTGAAGGCCAGGCTGAGCGACCCCCCCACTCCCCATGCACAAATTTTGTGCACTGGGCCTCTAATATATATATATATATATATATATATAAAATGCACAGTCTTACAGATGATACTGGGAGAACCACCTCAGCTGTTCCCCTGTATCGGGCCAGGACACTGGTGTAGGGACGCCCAGCCGTTGGCGTGGGACCCTGTCAGGTTCGAGTCCTTCTTGTTCTCATGACCACACAGGGCCTCAGCATCAGGCAGTGCCTGTCCACATCCTAATCCGCCTGGAAGTGTGAAAAAAAGCCACACGGAAACACGACTGATGTCTGGGTGAGGGACACCAGCGGCCAAATCCCATCTCGTGAAACGTGGCCCGGGGATGCCCAGCGCTGAGTGACACCTGATGGGCTGTCGCAAGACTTTGGCAGGAAAAAGGTGCCTAATCTCCCGGCATCAAGTGAACGTCAGCCACCCGAGCCTCTCGAAGGATAGAAAGATGAACGGAAGGGAGGACGTGGAGGTGGCAGATCCCGGCTCCGAGCTCCCAAAGCTGGGACTCGATGCTTAACCGTGACAACGGTTCCTTATCTCTTCAAGATTGTCCCGTGATCACCTGCTAAGTGACAGAAGTCGGTCGGAGAAAGACAAGTATCACATGATCTCACTCCTACGTGGAATCTAATGACCAACATAAACGGATGAACAGAGTGGATGCAGAGACATGGGAGCAGGAATCTCGGAGGGAAGGCGGGGGAGGGAGGGTGGGAGGGAGGTCATCAACCAAGGACCTTGTGTGCATCTATGCATGGCCCATGGACACAGACAATAGGGTGGTGATGGCCTGGGGCATGGGGGGGGGGACTAGAGGGGGTCAATGGAGGGAAAAGGGGGACATATATGATACTTTCTACAATAAAGATCTATAATAGTAAAAGAATAATATGCAAATCGACCGAATGACCGAACAGCAGGAGGACCGTCCGGACGACCTTCCGGACGACCACACTATGACACCCACTGGCGCCAGGCCAGCCAAGGTGGGTGCGATGCGATTGGTTTGGGGGCCGCGCCATCACCCCATGATCGCCCTGTAGAGGGAGGCCCAGGCCACTGGCCAGCAGGGTGATTGATAAATCGGGGGGCTCCGTGATTGCCCCAAAGAGGGAGGCCCAGGCTACCCAGGGGCAGCAGTGCTGTGGTGGGTGGGCAGGGCCTCCCTCTGTGGGGGCGATCCATTGCAGAGCTCCGGCCGGTGGGCAGAACCTACCTCTTTGGGATGATTGATCGTGGGGCTCCTGGACTGTGAGAGGGCGCAGGCCGGGCTGAGGGTCCCCCCACCCACCAGTGCACGAATTTTGTGCACTGAGCCTCTAGTTTATTAAAAAAAAAAAAAAAAAAAAGATTTTCCTGTGATCAGAGAAATGCCAGAAACTTCCGAGAGCCTGTGAACTTTCTAGAGAGAATAAACACAACATGGATGTGCAGGGCTGGACAGTGTCTGTGCATCAGCGAGATAGGGGGCCCAGAAGAAGTCCTGTCGGCAGTTGCGGTGAAAGGTATGAGACAGCCATGAGCTGGCAAACGTGTGCATGGGCTGCACACGGAAGCAGCGCGTTTCTGGGGGGAGAGCGGCAGATTTGAGGACGAGCTGGGCCGCCCGATGGACAGGTGTGGGGGTCACGTTGTGTCCAGTTTGTTTGCAGACGGAAGGCCTTAGGTTGGCTCGGGCGCGAATGAGCGGAACATGACAAATGGCTGCTACGCTCGCAGGGACCTCGGCGTCTCAGCTGCTGGTGTTGGTCCAGCTCCTTACGATCAGATGGACATTTTCAGAGTTTCTTCCGTCGTCGGTTCCCCTCAGACTTACTGTTTCTCTCTCTTTTCACCTACGCTCTTTTGCCTACTTTTCTGAGCGCTTAAAAATACTTAAATATTTTTTGTCTTCCTCTTTTGTGTTTATGATAGTGATGATTTTCTTTTTTTAAAATATATATTTTTTATTGATTTCAGAGAGGAAGGGAGAGGGAGAGAGGGAGAGAAACATCAGTGATGAAAGAGAATTATGGATCGGCTGCCTCCTGCACACCCCACACGGGGATGCAGCCTGCAACCCGGGCCTGTGCCCCGACCGGGAATTGAACCTCGACCTCCTGGTTCATAGGTCGATGCTCAACCCCTGAGCCTCGCCGGTCGGGTGACAACTCTCTTTCACGTGATGCATCCGTGCCTAGTAAAAGCCCATTTTAGTAGAAATGTGGTAACTGTTGCTGATGACACGTTGACATGATTTCAGACTCACATGATCTTTTCTCTTCTTCCAGGTAAGTGACTGAACGGGGACATGAAGAGCCGATAATTCCGATGACCGCCATGTTGCAAAAGGTACTGCGCGTTTAGTGTCGCGGCGACAGGGATCCGATAAGGGACACAGAGGTCGGGATGTAGCCAAGCGCTATTTCGGTAAAGACAGGTGTGGCCTGTGTGTGTGTGTGTGTGTGTGTGAACAGGTTTGAAGATGTTATAGCTTTAAGAATAATTGGGAGAAATGTAATAACTGATGGACTTCCTTTCTGTAGTCTAGGAAGTCATCTGGGAATGGAGAGAGGAATCGAGCACCTTTCAACGTATTCACTGGGGGGCGGAGGGACGTGGGGAGGAGTTGGGGCGCAGACACAGTGGGAGTCTTGGTGTTTGGGTTTAGGGGTCTGTTTCCTCTCAGCCAGCGGTTCTCAACCTTCCTGATGCCGCGGCCCTTTAATACAGTTCCTCACGTTGTGGTGACCCCCAACCATAACATTATTTTCGTTGCTGCTTCATCACTGTCATGTGGCTACTGTGATGAATCGTCATGTAAATATCTGACATGCAGGATGTATTTCCATTGTTACAAATTGAACATAATTAAAGCATCGTGATTCATCACAAAAACAATATGAAATTATATATGTGTTTTCCGATGGTCTTAGGCGATCCCTGTGAAAGGGTCATTCGACCCCCAAAGGGGTCGCGGCCCACAGGTTGAGAACCGCTGCCCTAAGGGCTTATGGTTTGTTTTCTGCGACCAAAACGTCATCTCAGAGTTCCTCGTGACGCTGATTCCTGCCAGCTCATCAGTGTGACGCCGTTTGATCCTGGATAATCCGATAGGTTGTATCCGGGTGGAGAATCCCCCTGATTCCATTTATATAGGGTGTCCCCCCAAAAACGTGTATCCATGTTGAATGATTATAAAGTCGATGTTTATGAACATCCGTGTCCTGGTAGGACTGTTGGTCTGCGTGTGGAGAGCACAGAGGGTAAGTGAAGGGGTTACATGTGAGCCAGAGGGAACATCGTCCTGAGTTTTCTAAAGCGTTTTCAAGGCTTGTCTAAACGTAGGGGGTGCGAGGAGCAGGCGGCACAGACACGCTTTTCAGATGGGGGGACCTGGGGTTGCTGATGGGAAGGGTGTGCATTTTTGTCGGCCTGTGGTGTCAAACATTCTTGGACGTCGGTGGTGCTGTGTCTTGTCTTTTTGCACCATGTTCACCCAACGCAGAATTGAGACCTTGCCTGCAGTGGGGGTGTCGGCCCTTTGTTCTGACCAAATAGCATCACCTAATCTGCTGACATGTAGATAACGCAGTCCCTCAACCTCCGTGTTTCTGCAGTATGTTTTCCGAGAAACGTGTAATTGGGAGTAATGATAGAAGATGCTGGAATTAGATTTGTTCCTCTTAATCCACTTACGTGTTCCTGACGGTCCGTCAGGCCTGGGGCGCTCGGGCCTCTGTCTCGGCTGATGGAACAGATGCCTCATGTTGCCGTGATTGCGGTCTGGACGCGGCCGCAGAGAACAACCTCCCTTTGTTCCGTCCTGCTTCCTGTTTTGCTCTGGGTGGGAGCTGCGTCCAGTCGCCATAAAATCCCTTTCTCCTTCACTACAGAAAAGGAGGAAATGAAAACCCGATAAACCAAAAAAGAAAGGAAAGTGAAAATTCAGGGACACGGACAGCAGCGTGGTGACTGCGGGGAGGCCAGGTGGGGAGGGTGGAGGGGGGTGAGCGGCGATGGACGGAGGCCTGACTTGGTGCTGAACGCACGGTGCAGCGTGCAGGTGACGTGTTGTCGAACTGTCACCGGACGGCCAAGGGGTCCGGCCGCCTGTCACCACGTGAGCCAATTCGGCAGAGACAGGGTTGGATCCTCTGTGAGCGTTTATCCCAATCCTGCCGGCAGCAGGGGGAGCAGCAGGCCACCCACAGACATCTGCTCTGCCCCCCACACGCCAGCTGCTTACATTGGGTAGAAGGACGAAGATTACATGGGGAAATGGGCAAAAGGGTGCGCCAAAGGGGCAGTTCACAGGTAATGGGGGCTGGGGATTTGCAAAGGCCTGTGGGTGTGCAAAGGCCTGTGGGTGTGCAAAGGCTGGGGGTCTTCAAAGGGCTGGTGATATGCAAAGGGCTGGGGGTGTGCAAAGGCCTGTGGGTGTGCAAAGGCCTGTGGGAGTGCAAAGGCCTGTGGGTGTGCAAAGGCTGGGGGTCTTCAAAGGGCTGGTGATATGCAAAGGGCTGGGGGTCTACAGAGGGCTGGCGGCTCTGGTTTCTGCATCAGGTTGTTGATCTTTCCAAGATCACAGGCAGCTCCCGGCTGGGGAGGATGGGCCGCATTTCCGGGGTGAGCTCCCAGGGCCCACCTGCACCTCCCAGCCAGGTTAGCATGTGCCTTCTTTAACCAGAGCAGCCCAGTCACGGCTAACAGAGCAGGACCGACATTCCTTACAGTCATCGCTGGGCCCCACACTCTGCTTCTGCCCCCGTCAGAATTGTGCCCCTGAAACCCGTGTGGTTTTGTTAAGCAGTGTCACCCCAACAAATTCAGTAAAAAACAAAGCACTATGAACTTTTCTGCAAGGAAAGAGCAGGATCCAGGGGAGTGTCCCCGGGTGGGCTGGCGGGCGGGCATTCCTGTGCCCTCTGGGGAGACCTCTGGTGGGGAGGGGGGGAAGGCCCAGGTTGGGGAGGCGGGCAGCCCAATGAGATGGTCACTTACTCTTTTCCTAGAAAACCTGCCTCCTCCCCCACGGCTCCTCCATCGAATTTGCATGAGTCACTTGCAGTCCTAGCAAAGCTCAGAATTCCTAGAGTCACTGCCTTGGCCATGAGGTAATCGGGGCCCAGCGGGAGGACTTGGGTAAAGGAGTGCCCTCAACCGTATTCTTTTTCTTTAAAAAAATTTTTTTTTGTTGAGTTCAGAGAGGAAGGGAGAGGGAGAGAGAGAGAAACATCCATGATGAGAGGGAATCATGGATCGGCCGCCTCCTGCATGCCCCACCCTGGGGATGGAGCCCACAGCCCAGGCCTGTGCCCTGACCGGGAATCGAACCCTGACCTCCTGGTTCCTAGGTTGACGCTCAGCCACGGAGCCACGCCGGCCGGGCAAACATATGCTTTCGTGTTTTAATTTTTGTGAAAACACACACGCCAGAGCGAGCGTGCTCTGCTTGGGCAGGTTCCAGAACGACGCCGGCCCACGTCCGAGCCCACAGCTTGGAGGCGACGCCGCGGAGGCTGCAGGGGCCTGGCCGGAGCCGCGGCTGGAGGAACTGCCTGCCGGCCGGGCCCTGGGCCTCCTGCCTCGGCAGCGGCTGCCCTGCGGCGGCGCAGGGAACTGCAGAACGCTTACAGGTCGGAAGCGCTCTGGGCTCCTCGGAGAACTCAGAGCTGCAGATCTCGCAGGAAGAGCCCCTCACAGAGAAGCTCCCTCAGCACCGCGGGGACTGAGTGCTCCGCGGTGAACACGGTAACACCGTAAACACGGTAACACATACAGTAGGAAGGTCCTGGGACTCTCAACAGCCCGGCTCTGTCTCTCGGCAGAACCCCAGCGCCCTGGGGGCTCCAGCAAAACGGGCTGAGCTTGGCCGGGCTGCCCGCGTGCCTGTGTCTGCACAACCAGGCGGACAGACTCCAGAGGAGCGAACTGTCTTTTTTACTTTAGAACGAGGCTCACGTTCGGCCCAGCAGCGCGGCTCAGGGGTTGAGCATCCACGTAGGAACCGGGAGGTCAGGGTTTGATTCCCGATCAGGGCACCTGCCCGGGTTGTGGGCTCGATCCCCTGTAGGGGGTGTGCAGGAGGCAGCCAACCCATGACTCTCTCTCATCAGGGATGTTTCCATCTCTCGCCCTCTCCTCTCCTCTCTGAAATCAGTACAAATATATTTTTTAAAACTGGCAGTGATACAATCTATAATAATAAAAGCCTAATATGCTAATTAGACCAGATGCCCTTCCAGATGACCTTCCGGAAGAAGCTGGGGCTGCGAGGGAAGCCCAGGTCCCAGGTGCCAGAGGGAAGCCGGTGCCGGCAGCCGGGGGAAGGAAGGCCTACTCTTGCAGGAATTCCGTGCACCGGGCCTCTAGTATGATAATATGCCTGGAAGAAACCCAGACTATGGGAAAGTGGCAGGTAAAGGGGTGACCGGTGACGGTGTCACCCGCCCGGACTGTGGCTCCGGGGCCGCTGGGAGCGGCTGGGACACAGCGGAGCCCGAGCGGCCACACCCGGTCCGTCTGTTGTCCGAGGGAAGACTTGGTGTTCTGTTTGGAGAACAAGGAGACGCGTCCAGAAGCCCTTCCTCTGTCGAACAGAAATGAGAGAATTTGAAATCTGTTGGCGGCTCCTCAGTTAGGGGAATTCGCTCAGTTCTTAGTAACGGTCCGTGGCAGGTCAGGGCACCCTGTTTTCATCCCCCATGCTCTCTCGCCTGAGCACGGCTGGCATCACTCGGAGATGCCGTGAGTGCCAGAGCCCGGGACACGCCCCGCCTCCCACAGCCGCAGGGAGAAGGGCGTCTGCTGGCTGCTTTCTTTCATCGGGAAGCGGAATCAATGTGATCAAAGGCTGTTTAGGGACAAAGAGCACCCTTTGCCTCACCGCTGCCGTGGGGGGGAGGGGGTTGCTGCCTCTCTAACGGGGTGAGAAACCTCTTGAGTGGCAGTTTTTCCCTGGAAATAGGAGGCATTGCAATGACTAGAATCATTGGCCTGATTGTTTTAACCAGTTAACTGTCACACGTCCAAAACAAAAACCACCCCCACATGCCACGGTATCTCGAATTTAATTCAAAAAACCAATTTGCAATCTATACTAACAAAAGGGTACTATGCTAATTAGACCGGGAGACCTTCTGGACAAAGCCATGGTGGTGGGGCCGAGGCAGAGGCCATCAGGGACGATCAGGCCAGGAGAGGAGGGCATTTGGGGGTGAGCAGGCCAGCGGGGGGTGGGGGGGGACAGTGGGTGCGATCAGGAGAGCAGGGGAGGGCAGTTGGGAGCGAGCAGGCCAGTAGGCAGAGTGGTTAGGGGCAATCAGGCAGGCAGGCAGGTGAGCGGTTAGGAGCCAGCGGTCCCAGATTGCAAGAGGGGTGTCTGACTGCTGGGATCGGGCCTGAGCCGGCAGTCGGACATCCCCCGAGGGGTCCCAGATTGGAGAGGGTGCAGGCCAGGCTGAGGGGCACCCCCACCCCGTGCACGAATTTCGTGCACCGGGCCACTAGTGAATATTATGATTGCCTGATTACCTGTAACTGGAAATCACCCAGTGTCATATCACTGTTTCCTTTCAGTTTATATAACGCGTGCGCCTTCAGCAATACCATCGCATTGATTTTCTCATGACGAGATAGTGTCTGTAGATGCTTATGGCGTACAGAGGGTTAAAGTGCCATCCATAAGGCAGTGTGCGTAGCGCTATAACCTAAGATGATAGTGTTCCCAGTAACTGCAGACCCGCAGACCTGGCCCGACCACCATGGACTCGGGGGATGAGGTGGGGCTGCAAGCTCCCAGTGTCTCACGTGCCCTGGGCCTTCCGGCGACCAGCCCTGGCCAGGAGCCACCACCGCTGCCCCGGCAGAACCAAAGACGCGGCCTCACCCAGTAAACCCCCAGGGATCCAGGAGCCCTGTGCTAGGAACCGGGTCCGAGACCAAAGATATATTTCAATAATATACTATATATATTATTGATTTCAGAGAGCGAGAGATAGAAACATCCATGATGAGAGAGAATCATGGATCGGCTGCCTCCTGCCCGCCCCGCACTGGGGATGCAACCTGGGCATGTGCCCTGACAGGGAATCGAACCCTGACCTCCTGGTTCATAGGCTGATGCTCAACCACTGAGCCACACTGGCTGTGCTTTTTCTAGTATTTTAAAAGGTGCTTTTTAAAAAATGTTCCTTTAAAAAAAGAAAAAGTTATTACACAATGCTGGGATCATCTCGCTAACTCCAAAGAAAACAATCCTGAGTTTATTGCCAGACAGACAGGCACAGATGTCAGTGTCACAGACTCGTGCTTCTGGGGGCGGGGAGGAGGGTATTTCCAGGATGAGCTTGCTCCTGCGGACGCATGGACGCCCTCTGCTCTCCGGCTCCCTGGATTTGTCACTAATAACAGCAGAGCTGAAGCCAACCCCACGACTCACAGAGGCCTAAGGAGACGTCAGAGCAATTACCTTCACGTCCGCTCCGACGCTGTGAGGAATGACTCCGGGGGTCACCGGAATGTCTCTGACGTTGCTTCGCTGCCGTTTCACACGCGATCGGGACACGGTTACGCCAACTGACCTGTTAGGCTGCAGGGTGGGAGTTCCTCTGGGAATGAGGCCGACGGTGAAGCTGATGGTTGCATTGTTTTAAAGGAGCATCTAGCGCAACGGTCTCAGCCTGTGGGTCGCGACCCTTTGGGGGCCGAACAACCCTTTCACAGGGGTCGCCTAAGACCATCGGAAAACACACATATCATTACCCGTTGTTTTTGTGATGAATCACTGTGCTTTAATTATGTTCGATTTGTCACAATGAAATCCGGGGTCACCACCACATGAGGAGCTGCATTAAAGGGTCGCGGCATTGGAAAGGTTGAGAACCACTGGTCTAGCTGATAGAATCCCAACAGGCCACAAGCTCAACCAATACAATAAAACAAGCTGGCCCGGCTGGTGTGGCTCAGCGGTTGAGTCTGGACCCAGAAACAAAGGGGTCGACGTTTCACTTTCTGGTCAGGGCACAGGCCCGGGTTGTGGGCTCGATCCCCAGTGTGGGGTGTGCAGGGGCCGTCACTGATGTTCCTCTCCCATCAATGTCTCTCCCCCTCCTCCTTCCTGTCTCTCTAAAAGAAACCAATAAAAACATATTCGCCCTGGCTGGTGTTTCTCAGTGGGTAGAGCATCGGCCTGCCGGCTGAAGGGTCCCAGGTTCGATTCCCAGTCAGGGCACATCCCTGGGTTGCGGGCTCGAGCCCCAGTAGGGGGCGTGCAGGAGGCAGCTGATCCATGATTCTCTCTCATCATTGATGTTTCTATCTCTCCCTCTCCCTTCCTCTCTGAAGTCAACAAAAAATATTTTCAAAAAAGGGAATATTAAAAAAAAAATCAATAAAAAACATTTGGAAAAATAAGCTAGATATTTTTAAAGAGAAAACGGCTGCTTTGGCCAATGTCACTGAGATATCAAGCACAAAAGTTCGTGCCTGCTCCAAAGCGAGAATCCTAGTAGTCCACACCCCAAAGGGCCAAGTGCTGGAATTTGAACAAAATGGGAACCAAAACTATGAACCCGAAGCCGTCTCCTGAGTACAGTTGTAAGAGCGTCGTCACGCTGGCTGTCGCTGAGCTTGGATGTCGGCGCTGAGAGGGAGGGGACCTTGGAAAGCAATGGAGTGAAACGCCCAAATTCTTGGAATTTGATTCAGACCAAAAGGAAGTGATCTCTGGAATTCAGCACGGATTAGAAACGGCTCTTCCAGTTGTGCAAAGCTGCAGTCACGCTTCCACTCGAATGACCCAAAGGATTCTTCCCGCCTCCTGCTGTGAAAACGGAAAGCGTGGTCTGTAACGTGACTTCGGAATTAGAAAGGGCCAGTGTATGCTGACGGTGTTAAGAGGCCTCTGAGATTTCTTGCAGCATCTGCAGAAAGTGTGAGTGGTTTGTCCACGGACGACCTTCCTCTTGGCCAGTGTGTGCATCTCCGAGCGCGCAGGAAACCGTGCCAGAGGCGAGCTCACGTCGTTTCAGCAGCCCCTATGGGAAAGCAGCCAAGAAATCTATCTATACTAATAAAAGGGTAATATGCTAATTAGACCAGGAGACCTTCCAGACGTCCTTCCGGACAAAGCCATGGTGGCAGGGCTGAGGCAGAGGCGGTTAGGAGTGATCAGGCCAGGAGGGGAGGGCAGTTGGGGGTGATCAGGCTGGCAGGGGGGCAGTTGGGGGTGATCAGGCCGGCAGGGGGGACAGTAGGGGCAAGCAGGCTGGTGGGGGGCAGTTGGGGGTGATCAGGCTGGCAGGGGGGACGGTTGGGAGCTAGCAGGCTGGCCAGCAGAGTGGCTAGAGGCGATCAGGCAGACAGGCAGGTGAGCAGTTAGGAGCCAGAGGTCCCGGATTGTGAGAGGGCAGTCGGACATCCCCCGCAGGGTCCCTGATTGGAGAGGGTGCAGGCCAGGCTGAGGGACATCCACCCATGCACGAATTTCATGCACCAGGCCACTAGTATATATAAAAGGCTAAGCGACCAGCCGACCTCCCAGGGGGCACACTGACCACCAGGGGGCAGACGCTCAACGCAGGAGCTGCTGAGCGACAGCAACTTTGCAGAGTGTCCCCTCCCCCTCCGGGACCCTTCAGGGGGTGTCAGAGAGCCAGTTTTGGCCTGATCCCCGCAGGCCAGGCCGAGGGACCCCACCTGTGGAGGGACCCCGCTCACTCCCCAGACGCCCTTCGAGCCCCGGAGCCACCCCAGGTGCAGCCGGCGGGGGAGGGACCGCGGGCAGTGGGCTCCAGGGCGTGTCCGGCCCGTCTCGCCCAGTCCCGCCCTGCTGGCCACCTTCTAATTAATTTCCTTTCAATGTGCACGAATCCGTGCACGGGCCACTAGTGTAATAATAAGGAAATTGTTAAGTACATTTGGTACAGACACAAAAGGCAATATTATGCAGCCATTTGAAAGTAGTTTTTAAAAGAAATTTTAATGACTTGAAAAATGCTCTATTTATTCATTTAAAAGTTTAGGGTAAAAATGTATCCCATATGCTCTCAACCGTATTGTCCACATGCACAGACACAGGCAAAAGAAATGCTGTCACATACGTAAGGGGTTTTAGCTTAGCGAGAAAAACGAATATTAGAGAAAAGAAAGATACTTGCATGTCAGTAGGGGTTAGATACCGATCTTTCTTTTACTTCGTTTACTTACTATTTGTTTTTTTTTACAGTGAATCTTTATATTTTATAATTAGAAACTACATTTCTTAAAGCTTACGGATCCCAAATGTTACCGTGGTGAAAATAATCATTAATTTGTAAAGTTTATAAGCATTTTCTGATTTTTCTAATACGCTTGTTGGTTTATTTTGATTAAAAAAAATATAAATTGCAATGTACACGTTTGGAAACGCCAGAAAAAACATTTGCCCAAGTGTAGATCCATCTGTGGCAACCTAGTAATTAATTTTAAAAGTAATGGTTAGAATTGCATTTACGAGTAATAGAGAAAAGCGCCCTGGCTGGAGGGCTCAGTGGTTAGGGCATCGGCCCAGGCACCAAAGGGTCGTGTGTGCGATTCCCAGTCAGGGACACGTAGCTGGGTTTCAGGTTCGAGCCCCCGCCCAGTTTGGGGTGAGTCTGGGAGGCAGCCGATCAATGTTCCCCCCCCCCTTCTCCCTCCCTTCCACTCTCTCTGAAAAGCAATGGGGAGGATTGATAAAAAGAAAAAAGAATGCGAGAGAAAAGAATACTTCCTTGGACTTCAGACTGAAATGGTCGCTGATTTTTCACAGTCGCTTCTGAGGTAGGAATTGAAGGGTCATTACAGTTGACGTGAGCGGATACGATCAGGACAGGCGTTAAGTGGGAAGGTCCTGTATTCTCGTGACCTTAGCGTCCGGGATGGAAACCCCAGGGGCACTGCGACCGCCTGAAACGAGGTGCAGACGGTGAATGACGACGTCGTCCCCGCACTTGGGCCGGTCCTTGTGCCAGTGACCCTTTGAGAAGCAAGCGGAGGGGCGGAGAGGGTGGCACCTGGAAGCGACGTCACAGGAGAACGGCCAAGACCGGGGCGACTGCCAGGGGAGGAAGGTCTGTGCTGGGGTGGAGGGGGGGGGGGCGTTAGTGTTTTGCGGATCTGCTGCGTGTGGGACAGACTCCGTGTCGCTCTGGAAGGCAGAGCTGTGACCAGTTCATGGAGGCTCAAGTGGAAGGTTTGAGTTCAGAGCTTGGAAGAAGTTCTTTTAAAAAAATATTTTTATTGATTTCAGAGAGGAAGGGAGAGGGAGAGAGAGAGAGAGAGATCAATGATGAGAGAGAATCATGGATCAGGGGCCTCCGCAGGCCCCCCACTGGGGATCGAGCCCACAACCTGGGCATGCGCCCTGACCGGGAATCGAACCCTGACCTCCTGGTTCACAGGTCGCCGCTCAACCCCTGAGCCACACTGGCCGGGCTAAAAGAAGTCCGTAGCGAGAATTTCCTTCGGGTAGAATTGATGGTCTCCTACGGTAAGACAGTTGAATTGTCTTCAACTGTGGTTGAAGTTCTGGCTGAGCTGGTGCCGGCTGCGGAGCCCAGGGGGTGACCCTCCCCTGTGGGGGTGGGGGGCCGGGGGGTTCGACCCTCAGGGGACCCAGCACCGGCAGTGTCCCGGGTCCCTCTGGGCTCGGGCTCCAGTTCTCCCTCGTTTTCATTTAATCCAGACTCCCCTCCCCCAACCTTCCTCCCCTCTCCGACCTCCCCCTCCGACCTCCCCGTCCTCTGCCTGGGGCTGCAGCTGACATGTCTGTTTTCCCAACATGGCGTTTCCTCGTCAGATTCCACTCCCTCGCGCCCTCCTTTTCCCGCAGATGACGGGCACCTGGGACCCACCCTCTTCCTCCGTGTTCACCAGACGTATGTCTGCGGGTCTGCTCAGCACACGCCACATGTTAGGAAGAGGATGCGGACAGAATGTGCAATGAGCCGGGCGCCGTCAGAGCAGAAACCCACTGCACATGGGGACTGTCCTGGTCCTTCTTGTTCCGGGGACTCCAAGAGGCATGAGCAGGGGGTGTGCAGACCGTGTGTGCCTGTGTCCGAGTGTCCGTGTGTCCGTGTGAGCGTGCACGTGTGTGTGCATGTGTGTGTGGAGGGCGCGGCTGTGCAGCTAGAACGTCGGCGCCTTGTCGGGCCTGTCGCTTTGTGCCTGGTGAGGTAGGAGACAGGCCGCCGCTGAAGGGTTCGCGCTGGGAAGTGACAGGACCCAGTGGTATGGGACTGCGCTCTGAACCCGGGGACGGCCCCTGTGGACGCCAGTAACTGACCGTGTCTCTGATCGATCGGGGTCACTTACACCGCAGGCTCCCCTTCTGTCTGGAGGAGCTTCGGCGTGAGGGGCGGGAGGGCTGGGTGAGGCCGTGGTGGCCGGAGATCTTGCTTCTCGTTGCTCACCTTTCCGAGGCCGGCTCCGTGGGAGCTGGAAGGGCCCGGCACAGAGAGGCTCGTCCCCTGCGGTTGGGCATGTTGAGGTCAGATCTGCTGGGTTTCCGGCAGAAGCGGCTGTACCGTTCCGGCCACGCCCTGCCCAGAGCTCCCTCTCCTGGTCCCGCGGTCCCAGAGCTCAGGAGCCTCCGCGGCTGGGGGTGGACCTGGTCACAGACGCGTGGACGAAAAGGGGCAACAGACAGATGGGGGGGGGGTTGGTTCTGGGGAAGGACTGCCTGCCGCCTCCCGCTGGGGCCTGAGGGAGCGTCGCTCTCTTTGTAAACGAGGAGAGTAAAGGATCCAGCTCATATTGCAGAGTTTAAAGCAGAGGTTCTCAACCTCGGCTGCACATGAGAATCACCTGGGAATCTTCCTAAAATCCTGATTTCTGGGCCTCATCCTCCGGAAATGCTGTTTCTTTGTTACTAATGCTGTGGCCCCGCCCCATCACAAAGAAACAGAATTTCCGGAGGATGAGGCCCGGAAATGAGGATTTTAGGAAGATTCCCAGGTGATTCTAATGTGCAGCCGAGGTTGAGAACCACTGGTGTAAAGCCATCCATGAACGCATCCTCTAAAGCAGGTGGGACGCTGTAAGCCCTCATTTAAAAACTTTAAAGGCTATTGACTAATGTCGAAAAGCACCTCTTTCCCCTCTGAAATGCCTCGTGGGAAGCGCAGAGCGACCTGTGCCCAACAGCGCTTCCCAGACTGTCCGGCACCGGTTCCCGGGGACCCTGTGGGTGAGGAAGGAGAAGGGACGGACACGGCCGGAAGCTGACGGGGGATGTTGGCTTTGAGCTGCGCAGTAAGAAGCAAAGGACCGAAACCGCTCACCCTCCCGTCTCCCGCCCAGGAGGCTCAGCCCAGAGGAGCCCGAGCAGGAAGGAGACTGAGGAGACCTCCTGGGCCCCGTTAGAGTTCAGGGTGGGCACCAGAGGGCGCGGGTCCGGGGCCGGGGGCGGGGCCTGTGGCTGGGGGCGGGACCTGTGACAGGGCTGGGGCGGGGTCTGAGACAGGGGCGGGGCCTGTGGTGGGGCGGGGCCTGTGGTGGTGGGGCGGTCATGGGCGGGGCCTAGAGGACAGAGTGGGGCCTGGGGGCGGGGCCTAGGGCAGGACTGGGGGCGGGCCGTGGTGGGGGCGTGTCCTATGGTGGGGCGGGGCCTAGGACAGGGCCAGGGCGGGGTCTGAGACAGGGGCGGGGCCTGTGGCAGGGCCGGGGCTTAGAGGTCTGGGGGCCGGAGGCGGGGCATGGGCGGGGCCTAGGACAGGGCCGGGGTCGGGACCTGTGGCGGGGCGGGGCCTAGAGGACAGAGTGGGGCCTGGGGGCGGGGCCTAGGACAGGATTGGGGTCGGGCCGTGGTGGGGGCGTGTCCTGTGGCAGGGCGGGGCCTAGGACAGGGCCAGGGTCGGGACCTGTGGCGGGGGCGGGGCCTGTGGGGGGCGGTCATGGGCGGGGCCTAGAGGACAGAGCGGGGGCCCTGGGGCGGGTCCAGGGGGCTGGCTGCCCCCCCCAGAGTCTCCCAGTGGCAGCGGTGGGCGGGGCAGCGGCTTCCCTGCCCGCTGCGTTCCCTCCGCTCTCCCTCAGCCACCTGAGAGCCGCCCGTCCTCACTCCGAGCTCTCCCGCCCCATCGCCTCCCTCTCCCTTGTCCCCAAAGGCCTTCCACCCCCCGCGTGGCCTCGTGGCTTTGAATGACCACTGCTTTCCCGTCTCCGTGGACTCCCCAGGCGCTTGCCTTCACTCTGACTTTCTCCGTGGACCCGTCTCTTAGCTCGGCCACCAGCGCAGCCAGAGGCGGGAGGGAACGTGTTAGTAGTTGAGCCCCCAACAGGGTGGTGACTCCTGATATTTTCTCATGAGAAGCCGGGGTTCATGGCGATGCGGGAGGCGGGGGGTGAGGGGGGGGGAGGCTGTGCCTGATCGCTCATCGCGAGGCGGGGAGGTGAGCGCATCTCTGCCCGCCCCCCGCCTCCCGCCCGGTCCCTGCACCGCCCTCTGCGTTTCTCTCCAGGCCCCGCTCCTCCGCGCCCAGCCCGCACCTCCGGCTGCGGGAGGACCGGGCAGCTCAGGCTGCAGACTTGTCGCGTGAGAGAGGGCGACCCAGCCAGCTCGGCTCGGCTCATCTGTTTGTCCGTTTTCTGTTTCCCGCAAAATGGCCTCGTGCAGGCTGTGTTTTGGTCACGAAAAAAGCCAGCGAGAAACAAAACCATGGGAAACCGAAAGCATCCGTTCCCATGGAAACAGGGAGGCTCCTTTCCATTCCGGCCCGCGAGACAGTGCCCCCTGGTGGACCTTTTCCAGATCGCGGCGCTAAGAAAGGGAACTGGAGGCGAGAAGATGGAGATGGAGATGCTGAAATGGACAGAAAGGGAAGAAAGAAGATGGAGATGGAGATGGAGATGCTGAAATGGACAGAAAGCGAAGAAAGGAGATGGGGATGGAGATGCTGAAATGGACAGAAAGCGAAGAAAGGAGACGGAGATGGAGATGCTGAAATGGACGGAAAGCGAAGAAAGAAGACGGGGATGGAGATGCTGAAATGGACAGACAGCAAAGAAAGAAGATGGAGATGGAGATGCTGGAATGAACACAAAGCGAAGAAAGGAGATGGAGATGGAGATGGAGATGCTGAACTGGACAGCCAGCGAAGAAAGGGGAGGTGCACGCAGGTACCGCCCTCCAGTCGCCAGCGCAGAGTCCGCATCTCTCAGCGGAACATTCACGGAGTGTGGCCCTCGGTTTTCTGTTCCACTCACAGCGCTGCCCCCCCAAACCTGCCACATGGCAGGAGCTCAGGAAACATTTATTCAGTGAACTGATTGTTAAAGTTGACGATTTATTTATATTTTTTATAGATATCAGAGAGGAAGGGAGAGACAAAAGCATCAATGATGAGAGAGAATCATGGATCGGCTGCCTCCTGCATGCCCCACACTGGGGATGGAGCCTGCAGCCCTAGCATGTGCCCTGATGGGGAATCGAACCGTGACCCCCTGGTTCATAGGCCGAGGCTCAACCACTGAGCCACGCTGCTGCCGGGCGAGTTGACTTATTTTTCAAGTTGGAAATGTTATTTACATATTTCCTTTTGCCGCGGAGTTTCCTGTGGGGCCTATTTGAAAGCAGTGTTATGTGTTCCGTGGAGTTCTGTGTCCCGGCTCGTACTGTAGTCACTTCCCTCATATTTGGCGGAAAAGAAAAAAAGACAAAACCCTGTTCTAAGACTGAAATAAGCCTGTGGGGATATTGTCACGGCTAAGTTTGTTAAATGTTATTGCAAACAGAAAGCTAGCGGGAAAACCTACCCAGTCAAACGCAGAAGAGATGGAATTTTAAAAACCACCAGGGAAGAACAGCCCACTCTTTAAAACAAATTTTATTTCAAAATCGGATAGTCATTAAAATGACTGCCAACGTCCCCCCTGCCCCACCCCAGCCCTTCCAGAGCCTTCTGGCCCATCGTCTGCGAGAAAATGTGCCATTCTGGACAATTGTACCCATTATTATAAGGAGCAAGATTTGACGCAAACGCTAGAGTTGCTTCCACGTTTATAATACGCTTTTCAGTAACTGACAACAGCAGTGCCTCCCGGGTCATGAGTAAACGGCACTTCCCAGCTTTGCTGAGCTCTCACCGCTTTGTGACACGCCTGCACCTGCGTGGAGCAATCTGCACGGATTCTCGGACGCTGCTGGCGCCGTTCTCCGGTTGTCGGCGTTCCCTGAACCCTCTCGTTTCCTCCGTAATTTGCTGGAATCATATTAGCGGCCAGAGAAACACAATTAGGCACATTTCACCCCGTAATGCCATTTGCCTGGTGCCAGGCCAGCGTCTGCCTAATGGCTTTACGTTGCTATTAAGAAGATAATAGGGAGACACAAGGTATACGCTCATTTGACAAGTCATTCTTCTTCTCTCTCTTTTTTTTAAAAAAAATATACTTTTATTGATTTCCCAGGGGAAGGCTAGAGGAAGAGAGAGATAGAAACATCAATGATGAGAGGGAATCGTGGATCGGCCGCCTCCTGCACGCCCCACACTGGGGATTGAGCCCGCAACCCGGGCATGTGCCCCGACCAGGAATCGAACCCTGACCCCCTGGTTCATAGGTCGACGCTCAACCACTGAGCCACGCCGCCCGGGCAACAAGTCATTTTTAAATACTCCTGTGAACCCAAAACGAAGCCAGAGAAATCGCCTCATGATTATGGGGGCCCCGTGGAACCCCTTCTCCCTCTGGCAGGCCCGCAGGAGGCGGTGACAGTTAAAACTGTGGCTCGTCTGAGCAAGCCCAGGGAATGTCTGTTTACTTTCTAAAAACGAGGGACCCCAGATCCCTCTGCATTCACTCATGGCGAGAAGTGACGCCGTCAGCATTTCAGAGGCTCCCAGAGGCTGGGGGTGCACAGGGTCAGCACCCCATCAGTGCCGGGCGCCGGGGTGGCACTGGGACACGTGCTCAGGTGAGACACTGTCGCCGGACGTCACTGAGCACAACAGCCCCGAATCGTGGCTGTGACGCCACCTCGGGGCTCCCATCTCACATAAAAGCAGCCCAGAGCGAAGGAACCTCGTGGGTACCTTTGAACATCTCTTTGGCTCGGGTTTTTAATGGAAAGCAGCATTTTCAGTTCAGACGACTGTGGGAACCCAGCGCCTGACATTAATGGGGTTCGTTCTGACCCTGAGCACCCCAGCCTCCGTGAGCCTCTGAGACGCTAATGGCATCACTTCTCCTTATGAGGCCGCTGAGTGTCCCCGGGGCCTCGTCTGTCTTGGATGCGCCCGTCCCAGCTGGATCCTCTGAGAAATGGCCAGCTGCCCCCCATCCTCCTCCCCATCTCCCCCCATCCCCGACCCACACCCCCTGTTGTCCGTACGATTCCAGAATTTTAAAAGGCTGGGCAGACAGGGACTGAAATACTGCCGGGGACTTTGCTGCTTTGTCGCGGAAGTTACGAAATGCCCCTGTGAGAGCTCCTCTGCCTCGTTTTGGAGGATGCCCTGGGAATCACGGGGCAGGGGAGTAGGTAGCGATCGGGGAGGGTGTGCGTCTCTTGCCCAGTGAAAAGCCTGTTCAACAAGAACATATCAGAGCACGTTGGCAAAGAACAGAAGCTGTCGTCACCTAATTTGGTTACAAGGGAAAAACATATAATATATAATACACAGGCGTAGATAATATCTATATACACACACAGGGGAAAAAGAATTATGGATAGAAGTTGTGCTGTGCCTCATTTTCTTCATTTTAAAAATGAGGGTGTGATCAAATAGAGTCATGCTTGGAAAATGCTAGGCCATGTCAGGCATAAATAGCGTTGTTGTGTTGGGGCTTTGCTAGCGCTGTATAGGTTATTACTATACACATTCGTTCTCTTTTCTTTCCTTACTTTCCTAGTTTTCTGTAGTCAACGTGTTGGTTTCGTGATGGTTATTGAGAAATATATCACCTCCTTCTGGAATTCCTTTAGTTCCCAAACTCTGCCGTCCAAGCCGTGGAGCAGGAGGGCGCTGCCGGTGTGCCTGGGGACACAGGTGTGGTGATGTCTCCCCGTGTGGGTGGACGCGGGCCCGAATCTGTCTCCCTGGGCCTGGTGGCCTCCAGTGGCCGGCCGCGCCCTGGACATGCTTGTTGGATGAATGGAAGGTCGGGATACATCCGCACAACCCCTGGTCACTCGGCACTCTGTGGTTTAGTTTGTGTGTTGTGTCATTCATTCATTTTTAATTTAAAATATTTTTATTGATGTCAGAGAGGGAGGGAGAGGGAGAGAGAGATAGGGACATCAGTGATGAGAGAAAATCATGGATGGCCGCCTCCTACCACCCCACACTGGGGATGGAGCCTGCAGCCGGGCCTGTGCCCTGACCGGGAATCGAACCGTGACCTCCTGGCTCACAGGTCGATGCTCACCCCTGAGCCACACCAGCCGGGCTGTGGTGTCATTTATTGATCCGACCCCATTTTACAGACGAGGAAACCGAGCAGCCTCACCACCAGCGAGGCCGCGGTGGGCAGCATCGGGGACGGGGATCCCTTCCCGCGAGCAAAGTGAGGGGCCAGGGCCCCAGTGACAGGTGGGGAGTCACACCGACGTACGCGCGTTTATGAAGTTTTCCTGGGGCTTTTCGGAACGAAGCTGTGGAGGGGACAGACGTAGGGGCCCGGGGCTGTGCAGACCGGCTTCTCTGCCCGTGACCTTCCGCCCAGGCCACGCCGACCTGCTGACGTGCTGTCTATTCGCTCCCTCTGTGTTCCCTGCTATTCAGAAAATAACACCAAGACGTTCTCCGTGAATTTCTCGGGATGGGGAGGAGGATGGGGGCAGCTGTACCCGAATGACATGGCCATCATTTGGGGAGGGGGAGTGTCTTACACTAACAACCTAAAGACTTAGCAACAGGACAGGGTTGTGCCTGACGTGGCGGTGGGTCGGCCTGGTAACCATTGGTGCAGCTGGGTCCTCTGGGAGGGGGTGGTAGCGTCTCCATCGCAGGTGGGCCTGGCTGGGCACAGGTGTAGGCGGGGCGGGGCTTTGTCAGGGCGGGGGTTCTGTGGGGCCGGGATTTTTCAGGGGCGGAGCTTTGGAGGGGGCAGGGCTTTGTCGGGATGGGGCTTTGTCGGGGGTGGGGCTTTGGCGGGGGCGGGGCTTTGGCGGGGGCGGGGCTTTGGCAGGGGAGGGGCTTTGGTGGGGGAGGGGCTTTGGCGGGGGAGGGGCTTTGGCAGGGGAGGGGCTTTGGCAGGGGAAGGGCTTTGGCAGGGGAGGGGCTTTGGCAGGGGAGGGGCTTTGGCAGGGGAGGGGCTTTGGCAGGGGAGGGGCTTTGGCAGGGGAGAGGTTTTGGCAGGGGAGGGGCTATGGCAGGGTGGGGCTTTGCGGGGGTGGGCGTTGACGGGGCAGGGCTTTGGCGGGGGAGGGGCTTTGGCAGGGGAAGGGCTTTGGCAGGGGAGGGGCTTTGGCAGGGGAAGGGCTTTGGCAGGGGAGGGGCTTTGGCAGGGGAGGGGCTTTGGCAGGGGAGGGGCTTTGGCAGGGGAGGGGCTTTGGCAGGGGAGAGGTTTTGGCAGGGGAGGGGCTATGGCAGGGTGGGGCTTTGGCGGGGGTGGGCGTTGACAGGGGCAGGGCTTTGGCAGGGGAGGGGCTTTGGCAGGGGAAGGGCTTTGGCAGGGGCGGGGCTTTGGAGGGGCGGGGCTTTGACAGGGGCGGGGCTTCAGAGAGAACTGCTCAGAGTGAATGGGAAGCCCCGCCCACCCACCTGCCACGTGCAGCGCAGCGTCAATGAGCAGGTCACTCTTGCAGTCGAACAACTGCTGGGCAATCCGAGGAGCTGGGAGCACCAGGCCCCTGTGCCCGCCCCTGGGTGCCCAGGCGAAGGGCCCGCGGCTGGGGGCGATCTGACCCGGCCTCCAGCGCCGGCTTTGCTGCCTCCACATCTTCACAGTGCAGGCCGCTGCCCGCTCGAATCCTGCTGCTTTCGCTGTATCTCAAAAGGGGTGTGTGTGTGTGTCTGTGTGTGTGTCTGTGTCTGTGTGTCTGTGTGTGTCTGTGTGTGTGTGTGTGTCTCTGTGTGTGTGTGTGTGTATCTGTGTGTGTGTCTGTGTGTATCTGTGTGTGTGTCTGTGTGTGTGTCTGTGTGCGTATCTGTGTGTCTCTGTGTCTGTGTGTGTGTATGTCTGTGTGTGTGTCTGTGTGCGTATCTGTGTATCTGTGTGTCTGTGTGTGTATCTGTGTGTCTGTGTCTGTGTGTGTGTCTGTGTATCTGTTGTGTCTGTGTGTGTCTGTGTGTATGTGTGTGTGTATCTGTGTGTGTCTGTGTGTCTGTGTGTGTGTCTGTGTGTGTCTGTGTGTGTGTTTGTGTGTGTGTGTGTCTGTGTGTGTCTGTGATGTCAGGATGGCTGAGGTTTCACAGAAATACTCGTAAAACGGAGTCTATAATTCCTTTCCTCTCTCTCCCTTGTTTTGCTGTGAACATTCGTGGGAGGGAGCCGGGTGGTGGAAGGAGGAGCTTGCTCTGAGAGGCTGTAATTTGATTTACTTCCTGGCATCCCTGGTAACAGTCTTTAACGAGGGAGGCAGAGCTGGTGGTCAGAGCTGGGTTGCAGGTCAGATGGACTCGAGACGACGGGCCATTGCTAGGCCATGTGAATGGGGCTGGGTGGCCCCGCAGGGGAGAAGCCCGAGGTGTGTTTTGCGGAATTCTCCGCCCTCGGCACAAATGTTTTTATTTAGCCAGAGCAGAGAACGTGTGCACATCGAGCCCCAGTGACGGTCACGCGATGTTGGGTGGCTCTGGGGTCGGACCCCCGGCCAGGCAGTTCTTAACCCCCTGTTCTGGGGTGTGGCCCTGGCACTCAGGGTCGAGTGGGTGGCGTGCAGGCACCTTAGGGACAGGATTTCAGGAGGCTCACTGACCGGGGATATATGCCTCCAATTTCCATGAAAAGTTTTGCTTTCGGTCTCAGGGTTTGTTCTGAGCTAATCAAGAAATGACTGGAATTATTGACTATTTTCCTAACTGAGACCCAGAGGAGACCCGGGGGATTCGGAGCGCAGCCACAGGGGGAGGTGGCGAGACCGCGCAGGGGAAGTTAGAACCGCATTGCTTCCAGAACATTACAAAGTTATATATTTAACACAGATGCTATGCTGATAAAGTCCAAAATATCACTGCATCTAATGAAAAAAGGTGCATTTACAGTCATTCGCCAGAGAGCTGCTGGAAGCGGTGGGCGCAGGTGGGCGCCTCCCTGGGGCTGAGGGGCCACGGTCAGGCTCTCGCTGCCCGGGGTCACCTGCAGCAAGTGGACACCTCACAGTCCCTCTCACACCGCTGCCTGCATCTGGGCTCCTGCGGGCGGCTGCTGGGCGGCGGGAGGTGTGGCAGCAGGTAGATGAGCCCAGTAACCGCTGTCGTCACCACAGGACCCCACACGAGGGCGCCACCCTCTCTGGTTTCCAGGAGACGGCCTGGATGCTTCTGGGCCTGGTGACAAGGGTGGACACTTCCGGTCCCCAAGGCACTGCCCCCCCCCCCCCCCAAGTCCCAGCGTCATCGCAGTGCAGGCATTTCCTGGCCCCCGTGGCGCCCAGATGGCCACTTTCCTCGGAACTGGTGGGGTGTGTGGGTGTCGGGGAAGGGGGTGCCCCTGGCCACCTGCTCCCTAAAACTCAGCGCCCGGAGAAGCCAAGTACAGCTACGCCGTGTCTGCTTCCCACCCGTGGTTCATGTTGGTGAGAGCCGACATAGACTTTAACTGTTTGAGCCACAGACAGAACAAGTCTGAGGTGGATTAAAGGTGAAGTAATTCCACAATCTGGAATTTACCCGAAGGCAGTTATTGGACAAGTAAGCAAGGATGCATGCATGTGGGTGTTTATCAAAGTGTTGTTATGAGAGGGAAGAGTTATCAGCAAGTGGAATGCCCCTTAATAAGGAGAAATTGACATGTTATTGTAGCAAACAACCAAGTATTATGCAGCCACTAAAAGTATGGCATGTATATCTATCTATCTATATCTATATCTATATCTATATCTATATCTATATCTATATCTATATCTATATCTATATCTACTAGTATATATCTATATCTACTAGTATATATCTATATCTACTAGTATATACCTATACCTATATCTATATCTATCTATCTACCATCTATCTACCATCTATCTATCTATCTACCATCTATCTACCATCTATCTATCTATCTATCTATCTATCTATCTATCTATCATCTATCTATCTATCTATCTATCTATCTATCTATCTATCTATCTATATCTTGGCATAAGGAAGTTGTGATACAAAGGAAAAAATCTATAATAATAATAAAAGCTTTATATGCTAATTAGACCAGATGTCCTTCCTGACGTCTTTCTGGACGACCTTCCAGATGAAGCCGGGGCTGCAAGGGAAGCCCAGGTCCCAGGTGCCGGAGACAAGCCGGTGCCGGCAGCCTGGGGAAGGAAGGCCTGCTCTTGCACGAATTTTGTTCATCGGGCCTCTAGTAAAGTTGTAAAGAAGTTTGTATAATGTAATCCCGTTTTTGCAAAATGCCTTCAAGGACATTCACAAAGAAACCCACAGCACTTCGTTCTTGAGTCATTTTATGGGTCGTTTTATTCCATTGATATGCCCTTGCTCATTTTCTAAGCTTTTTATTCTGAACGTGGCTCGTTTTCATAACTCGCTTGTACAAGACAGCTCTTTGAAAGGCCGTGATTTTCTTTCCTAATACGATTTAAGGAATTAAATGATAGGCAGACAGGTGAAGTAGTTTCTATTATAATTGCTTTTCCTCCGGTTTGTTTTTCTGTGATTCTCTCATCCTTGCTACTGCCACCTGGTGGTTGAGATCCGTTTACGCTTTCACTGCTTCAGATGATATCCCCCAAAGGTAGCTCCTTCTATGTAAGAGTTTAAACAACCACCAGTGAGATACTGGTAAATATTTAACAGCTGGCTCTGCACACATTATGTTTATAAATTTCCCGTAAATGTTACTTATTTAAAGGATGCACACAGTTTATGTAAAGACTAGAGGCCCGGTGCACGACATTCGTGCACTGGTGGGGAGGGTCCCTTCAGCCCGGCCTGCACCCTCTTGCAGTCTAGGAGCCCTCAGGGGATGTCTGACTGCTAGCTTAGGCCCGCTCCCCACCGAGAGTGGGCCTAAGTCGGCAGTCGGACATCCTTACCGCTGCGAAGGTGGGAGAGGCTCCTGCTACCACCGCTGCGCTCACCAGCCATGAGCCCGGCTTCTGGCTGAGCAGCACTCCCCCTGTGGGAGCACACTGACCACCAGGGGGCAGCTCCTGCATTGAGCGTCTTCCCCCTGGTGGTCAGTGTGCATCATACGACCGGTTGTTCCACCATTTGGTCAATTTGCATGTTAGCCTTTTATTATATAGGATAGCACAACTTACAAGTAACAACAACCAGGACCACTCTTTACTTAGGTTATATATATACCTAATTTATTATCATAAATGGCTCTCATTGATTTTTGGGGGTATGCAGGAGGCAGCCGATCCATGATTCCCTCTCATCATTGATGTTTCTTTCTCTCCCTCTCCCTTCCTCTCTGAAATCAATAAAAATATTTTTTAAACTATATGTTTTTAATAATTTTAGAGAGAGAGAAGGGAGAGGGAGAGAGAAAACAAATATTGCAATGAGAGTTCCCCTGGGGACGCTCACCCCAGCATCAGGCACTCAGGCACCTCAGTTTCCCAGGGAAGGTCTTTATTTCCTGAGCCCTCCTCCCTTTCAAACCTTCAATCCCCAACCCCCCCCCCGCCCCCCCCCCCCACACCTTTCCTCCCTGACTCCCGAGTCACCGGCTCTGCCCTGGACTCTGCGTTGAACACTCTAAGCTGCTTGTCCAAGTTCAGACTCTGCAGTGAGGTCATGGGGTGAAGGGTGAGGTGGCCCATGAACTTGGGTGGGGAGGGCCTGCGGGTGGAGGGCTGGTGTGTGGCCCTGGCACCTCGGTGGCAGGACGTGCCCACAGCGAGTGTGGGGTGGTGTCACGGTCACCCACACACATACCTCCCTCCTTTAGACTTTTCACACAGTAAGGCGGCAGAGAGTTGAGGGTATTTTCTCTGGAATATGTGTTTTTCTTGTTCTTTTTAAAATCCCATGACCAGATGCAATTTGAGCAAAGTCTAGCTGAACTGTGTGTGTGTGTGGGGGGGCATTTGAGTGGGGGGGCATTTACTCCCTTTATAGGCAACATGCGACTGTAGGTACAGCAAAGCGACGTAACGGACTCAGATTTAAACATTTGCACGGAAAACTCATGCACAGAAACTGGGATAGTGAATGTCCTGTTGCTTTAAAAAAGGAAATACACGCCCAGGACACAGGCCCTCGTGTCCTCACAGCCAGTGGATAAGTAGGTGCCACATGTTTATGCGGGAGGCCCGGGCGTGGCCCCGTGTCCTCCTCCCCCCCGTGGGGCTCCCTCACCTGCTGGGCGCCGTGGTCTTTCCATAAAGGAGCCGGTCAGCCGCCGGCACCGTCACCGAGGCCAGGCGGCCCCGTCCAGCGGCTCCTCGCAGCCGGGTGGCCTGTCCGTGTGCCCGGCGGTGGGAAGTCACGGGGCTCTGCGCAAGGCGGACGCGGGACCCATTCTGGCTGCCACGGAGCTGGGTGCCAACCAGGCACTTGTCTTACGGCCACACGAGTCGTCAGGGGGGTGGAGGGAGCCGGTCACAGTCCCTGTGACGGGCGGGTCCCCGAGAGCGAGAGGCATTTCGTCACAATCGCAGGAAGTCCAGCGCCCCGCTGGCTGCGCGCTCAGACGCGAGTCACTCAAGCGGCCCCCTGGCCTCGGCGCTGATTCTCTGCAGCTTCGGCAGCCATTGGTGGGCGGTGTCTCTGAACACAGCTCACATCCCGGCCGGTGGCCCCTCCGCTGGGGCTGCTCTGAGCTGGTGGGGTGGCCTCGGGGCTGCGAGCACTTGCATGAGCCCCGAGGCTGCAGAGAGCCCCCCGGGGCTGCTCAGGGGGTCGTTACTGGGACACAATGGCCGGGGCCTGAATGGGAAAACAACACAGATTCACCAAGAGAACATTTCCCTGAGAGGGGGACTCCGTGATCCCGCGCCCCATCCGCGAGCTGAGGGGTTGGCCACCTGAGTGGCTGGACTGTGAAGCGTTTGGAAGGTGGGGAGGGGGAGTGGGACGAGGGAGGGGCCGGCCTGCCCCGCCCTGCCTGTCTTTCCGAGGGACACACAGTCGCGTGACCAGGATGAGGCCCCTGGGCAGGGGCTGCAGCGGCTGAGCGTGCGCATCCTCCGGTGAGAGGACCAGTCCCCCACGGGAGGGCAGTGGCGTGGATGGATGGTCAAGTGGTCTGGCCGCCGAGCAGAGAGGAGAGTGGTGTGCGATCCGTGCACAGAATCCCCTCCAGCCTGGTCCTGCGGCAGGGCTGTCTTACCTCTCTTTGAAGGAAGCCACAAAACTCACCATGGCAACCAGGCCCACAGGCATCTCAGCTGCCCCACCAGGCCAACAGCAGCCATCCTGCCATTTCTTTCATGGGCACTGGGCTGTGTTTTTAAAGTCAAAATTCTCCTTTATTATCTTGAAGAAAAACTGTCCTGCTGAATTGTAAAACGATAGGCATTTCTGAATGTGTCGGGTGTATTTCCTCACGTCATTGTATTTCCTATGTCCTAACTAGAGGCCCGGTGCACAAAATTCGTGCACTGGTGGTGAGGGGCGGGAGGGGTGTCCCTCAGTCCAGCCTGCACCCTCTCCAATCTGGGACACCTCGGGGGATGTCCGACTGCTGGTGTAGGCCCGATCCCACCCCGATCCCTGTGGGACTGGGCCTAAGCCGGTAGTCAGACATCCCTCTCACAATCCAGGACTGCTGGCTCCCAACTGCTCGCCTGCCTGCCTGCCTGATCACCCTCTAACCGCTCCTCTGCCAGCCTGATTGATGCCTAACTGCTCCCCTGCCTGCCTGATCACCCCCAACTGCCCTCCCCTGCCAGCCTGGTCGCCCCAAACTGCCCTCCCCTGCCGGCCTGATCTCCCCAAACTGCCCTACCCTGCTGGCCATCTTGTGACGACATGGGGGTGGCCATCTTGTGCGACGGTGTGATGGTAAATTTTCATATTAGCTCTTTATTATATAGGATGCATATGTACATGTTACAAAGTAAGTATTCAGAGCGACCAACAGGACGGCTCCTTTAGCACACGGGTGTGTTAAATCTCTATGTGACGTGCATGGACTTCAAGCGCCACATGCAAAGGGTGGAAATGTGGGCTAGACAGGCACCGGACTCCCATACAACTGTGTCCCCTGTGGCTCCCCCAGCTTTCTGTGTGTTTAATGTAGAGAACCAAGGTGGTCGGTGGCCGTGGCTGGGTTGAGGGGCGGCAAAGAGCTGGCTTCTCTCTGCCCTCTCGTCATACTCACAGGATTGAGTAGATGCTTCAGGACTTTCCTGGACCTCACGGTCACCATTCAAAAGCCTAGCGATTTTATGGTAGACATACCAAAGTCCATGAAGGCAGAGTCAGCGTCAAAGAATGTCTCTAGCCCAGCCCGTATGGCTCAGTGGTTGAGCGTCAACCTATGAACCAGGAGGTCACGGTTCGATTCCCGGTCAGGGCACATGCCCGGGTTGCAGGCTCCATCCCCAGCAAGAGGCATGCAGGAGGCAGCCGATCCATGACTCTCTCTCATCATTGATGTTTCTGTCTCTCTCCCTCTCCCTTCCTCTCTAAAGTCAGTAAATATATAAACAACAACAACAACAACAAAACAGACGCCCAGATATTTCACTATGATGTACGGAGTCCATGAGGACGGAATCCGCTTAAAAACCGCGTCTATATTTTGATTTCTATCCAACTCTTCACCCAACAGAGCTGCTCCCCGGGGACCCGCGGGGTTGAATGCTAGAGTCTGAAGCCTCAGGCCTGGGGCATCATCTCCCCGTCAACCTCGACTCGTTACTCAGCACTTGGCAGACCTTCCCACCCCTCACGGCTTCCCCCCCTCCCCCCAAGACAGGACTGGGGAGAGCAGAGCCCTGGGCACGGATGAAGGAGGCATCTGCCCAGGTGCCCAGGCCCAGAGGCTGGGACCGAGCCCGGGCGGCTCAGCATCTGCTCGTCACTGAGCCACGGATGCATCTAGAGCAGCGGTTCTCAGCCTGTGGGTCGCGACCCCTTTGGGGGTCCAACGACCCTTTCACAGGGGACGCCTAAGACCATCGGAAAACACATCTATAATTACACAGTGTTTTTGTGATGAATCACTATGCTTTAATTATGTTCAATTTGTAGCAATGAAATTGGGGGTCACCACAACACGAGGAGCTGTGTTAAAGGGCCGCGGCGTGAGGAAGGTTGAGAACCACTGGTCTAGAGGCATGTGTCTGGGCGAACCATCCCGAGGTATTTTAATATTTAAAACAGCAGGAGCTTCCTGTCTATAAAATAAACCGGAGAGAGCTTGGCATGCTGGGTTTAGAGGCGGCCTGTGCTTTAGGGACCCTCGGCTGGGCCTCAGGGGGTTCTCGCCATGAACCCCCACATCGGCCGATGCGGGAGAACGGTCCCTGCAGACACAGTGACGGGTTAACGTGGGGCGTCTCTCAGCGCTTCTTCGTGCTCAGCAGCAGCAGCTAAGGTACGTCCAGTGGCTCGCGGCCTCCCGTCCGCCTTCGCCGACCTCGCGGATTGGGATGTAAGGGAGCCTCCGCCGGTGAGCGGGCCGTGGTCTTAGCCTGCGGTGGGCACGGGGCAGGCAGTGGGTGAGGAGGAGAGGGTGAGGGGCTTTCTTCTACTCAGAGCTTTGTTTATCTTATTTATTTTTATCTCTTAAAAATCATTATTGTTGGAAGTATTACCTATGTCCCCCCCCATTGGCCCCTTCTAGCTGCCCTGCCCCGCCCCCGGCCCTCACTCACCACCCCGTTGTCTGTGTCCATGGGTCGTGCATATATGTATGCACACAGGGTCTTTGTTTGATCTCTTCCCACCCACTCACCCTCCCCCGCCTTCGCTCTGAGGGTCCACAGCCTGGTCCCTGCTCCTGTGTCTCTGGATCTATTGTGTGCGTCAGAGTGCACATGTGAGTGAGGTCATGCGATACTTGACCTTCTTCACTCAGCGTGATGCTCTCGGGCCCACGACTCAGAGCCCTCACCAGGGACGGTGGGAGCGCTCCTGGGCCACCCTGTGCAGACATCCTGCATCGCCCGAAGGCCGCCCAGCGTCGCCTGCAGGAGGCGTCCTGCGTGCCCGCCTGGGAGCGCCTGCTCGCCCGTGGGGACAGAGCCGCCTCACTGTGCAGAGGTGTCGCCACGCTGGTGGTTCTGGAAGCAGATAGAGGCCAGCACCAAGGCCAGAGCCGGCCCCCGAGAGCTGCTCTTCCCGTGTTTTAAGTGAGAAAACAGACCCAGCGAGGGGACCATCTTCGCATTAAAGATTCTCCCTGAACAGCAGAGATACCCACCAATAACTCTGACGGGACCATGGTGTGTTACTGAGGGGAAGGCCCCTGCAGACACGAACGCATGAAGACACAGGCATCGTCCTGATTGGCCATCCTCGGAGCCGTCACCTTGCCCACGGGGGGGGGGGGGGGGCCCTGCACGTGAGGCGGGTGGTGCTGCGTGCGCCGGAGCGGGTGGTTCTGGGGGCAGACGAGCCCGCGCCCCGAAGGCACCGCCGCCTGAGCTGCGTGTCCTCCCATCTTCATAGAGCGCGTCTCTGGGTGGCGAGAGGTCAGGCACAGCGGAGCGACCTTCACAGACAGTTTCAGGAAATGCCTGCAGCCCGTGGTGCCGTCTGGCCAGCCCCCCAGACGATGCACGTGCTTCCTGGGAAAAGGGCAGTTAATGGGAGTGGGGGCAGGCCCGGGGGCTGATGGGCTGATGGAGACAGACGGGGTGAGATAGTCTGCCTGGTTCTGCACTCGGAATAAGCAGGGCCTTCAAAACAGTGGGTTATAGAGAAGCACACACGTGTGTGAACACACACATGCACACACATACATGAGCATACAAGTGTGCATACGAACATGTGAGTGCTCCCACACAGTGAACACGTACATGCATGTATTCACATGCACACACTAGGGCATGCTCACAGCACACACGAGCACACACACCTGTGCACACACAAGCATGACCGCGCACTAACACACACATGAGCACCTGCACACACCACACAGCACACATTTGAGCGCACGCACACACACACACCTATGCACACACAAGCATGAGCGTGCACACACACACGCACACACACGTGCGCACACACATGCACACACTTCTGTTACTTTGGAGAGTTCATGACAGTCTCCTTCCAAGGTGAAATGGAAAATTAACATTTAATTCCACGTCTCAATCGGTGTTGTTGCAAGGACAGCAGCTTAGCAAACTGAACGAATACTTTTCTACAATAACGTAGGTTTTCAGGGAGAATGGGAGCTCTGGGGCCCCAGAAGGCCGGTGTGATCAGAATCCACGAGCTGAGACTGGCACGTTAGAGGCCCGGCCCCTGGGTTTCTCATCGCCTCAGAGAGCCCGGTGTTCATGAACAACTGCCTTTTCCAGGGTAAATGGGTGTTGCTGGGGGGCAAACTGGCACTTCCTGCCCCCCGGTGGGCGCAGGCCCCTGGCTCGTGGGCCCGGGCCTTCACCCCACTATTGTCTGTGTCCATAAGCTCCTTGGAGAGCACAGAGGGGAGGAGGGGCCCAAATGGCCTTTCTATGTTTTGCGTCATCAACAGGATTGTTTTGCTACCAGCATCCCCCGCCCTCCCTCACCTGGAGTCGGCCTGTCCCCCGGCTGTGGGCAGTGGTGCTGGGCTCCGGGTCCGGCGGTGCTGGGGCAGTGGTCCGGTTGGTTCTGTGCACGCAGCCTGTCCTTAGGGAAGGGCCCAGAGCCCGCGGACAGAGGGCCCGGCACAGCATTGAGCAGCTGCGGGCCTCAGCTGCCTCCCTCGGGCGCAGAGAAAATGCAATTTGTCCTGAGCAGCTGTCTTAAGTGACAGCGCAGCACCCCTGCCGCAGGCGTGCCCGGGGCGGGGGGCGGGGGGTGGGGGACTGGGGAGGGGGTCTCCCAGGCAGCCGTGCTGTCCTGCTGCCCGGGGTTTGCTTGTTGGATGCTTGGCTGGGTTTTGGAGCCGCCGAGTGAGTCGGCAGCAGGACTCAGCGACGGAGTCGGGTGTCTCCAGGGGAGGGCAGGCCGTGCTTCTCTTTGGTGTCAGCGTGCCCCAAAGTGTGAGCCCATTTTAAGTCTCCTCCAGGGGTTCTGTGTTGTATGTGCTTCTGCATTCTCTGGGTCCTTCTTCGTAAAGTGCTTCTCCATTGACAGCAGGGGGGCCGCGCCCTGGCCGGTTTGCCTCAGTCCATAGAGTGAGGGCCTGTGGACGGAAGGGTCCCGGGTTCAATTCCTGGTCGGGGCACATGCCTGTGTTGTGTGGACTCGATCCCCAATGGGGGGCGTGCAGGAGGCAGCCGACCCATGATTCTCTCTCATCAATGATGTTTCTATCTCCCTCTCCCTCTCCTTTCCTCTCTGAAGTAAATAAAAACACAAGTAAACAAATAAAGCAAGCTAGCGGTGGGCCAGGATGTGCATGTGAAAACGGCCCTGTGCCTAGAACACAGGGCGCCCGAGTCGGCCACCACCAGGAGGGTCAGGCCGCTCCCCAACACCTGCCTGGGGCGTGGAGAGAGCTGGTGTGACCCCCTGTGGCACTAGGGACAGCGGCTGGTTGGGGGCGCAGGTGCACCTGGGCTGGGGCGGTGGGGGCTGTAGCGTGTGGTCGCTGTGCTCTGTGCAGGCAGCCAGCCCCTCGGGGACTCAGCTCGACCTCACCTGGAAGCAGGCACGCGCCCTGATCCACATCCCGTCCTCCGAAACGAACCCCAAGTTCCTGTTAGCTTTCGTGTTTCCTGAAGCCCATTGTTGGGAGCAACCACATGCAACTCACATGCACACACAGGTGCACGTGCATGCTTGCACACACGCACACACAGACATGCATGCACACACAGGCGTGCACACCCTTGCACACACATGCACACACACGCACGCACACACGACGCGGGTGGCACATCACGCAGCGCTTTGCTTCCGGTCAGCCAGGAGAGCGTCTCACATACCCGCCTGGGGAAGGGCAGCGCTGGCCGGGGCCTCTGCCGGGCTGGCCTGGATGCCCCTGGCATTTGCCGGTTCCTCACCTTGTGGAGCTGCCGAGGGTCCGGGCGGGCGGAGATGCCGAGAGCAGGACGTGTGTTGTTCTGTAACAGTGAGTGCCTTGGGCGAAGTGCTTGGCGTGACGTGAGCAATCTAATCACTGACATGCGAGCCTCTTACAACTTGTTCCCTTGATAACAAAAGGGATACAGTTTTCTCAGGAAATTTCAAAAGTAAAGATAATCCCCCAAATGTGAAAAATATGCCTGCTGCAAGGGTGTGCACGCCTGTGTGTGCATGCATGTCTGTGTGTGCGTGTGTGCAAGCATGCACGTGCACCTGTGTGTGCATGTGTGTTGCATGTGGTTGCTCCCAACAACGGGCTTCAGGAAACATGAAATCTAACAGGAACTTGGGGTTTGTTTCGGAGGACGGGATGCGGATCAGGGCGCGTGCCTGCTTCCAGGTGAGCTCGCGCTGAGCCCCTGAGGGGCTGGTTGCCTGCCCGGGTTGCAAGCTCGATCCCCAGTGTGGGGCCTGCAGCAGGCAGTCAATCGATGATTCTCTCTCATCACCGTTTCCATCTCTCTCCCTCTCCCTCTCTCTTTAAAAAAAATCAACTAAAAGAAACCCCACAAAAAAACCATGCCCGCAACATTGGGTCTTTTCCATCTTTACTGCACATATAGTTACAAACACTATTCATTCATTCATTCATTCATTCATTCATTCATTCAACAAGGATATGCTGAGCCAGGAACACAGCGAGAGCAGGGCGATGAGGGCCGTCACTGGCTGCAGGTGGAGGAGCGGAGGTCACTGTGGCTGAGGTCAGGGGGCAGGGAGTGACGTGTGGGTGACCGAGGGGGCCTGCAGATTCCTCTTCAGACGCGGGAGCTGGGGGCCTGAGGGATGAGAAGGGACAAGCACGCTGGCGTCCTGGAGAGAGAACTTCAGGGGAAACCCGGGCTCCACCTGCCGTTTCCCAATAAATATAAACGTCCACTCCTGCGTTGAGCGTCTGCCCTCTGGGGGTCAGTGCGTGATCATAGCAAGCAGTCGTTCTGCCATTCGGTTGATTTGCATATCAGGGTTTTGTTATACAGGATATTTTAAATCCTCACCCAAGGATATTTCCCATTGATTTTTAGAGAGAGTGAAAGAGAGAGGGAAAGACAGAGAGAAGCATCGATGTGAGAGAAACACATCGATTGGTTGTCTCTGGCACGCTGCTGCCCGACCAGGGCCCGGGCTGGGGAGGAGCCTGTGACCGAGGTCTGTGCCCTTGACCGGAATCGAACCCGGGACCCTTCAGTCTGCAGGCCAACGCTCTATCCACTGAGCAACACCAGCCAGGGCAGATTTGATATTTGAAAGTAATTCATCAAAATTGGAGGCTCTGAAGAGGGCGCCCTAAGGCTGCTCCAGCGAGAGCCACTGTTTACACGCCGCCCTATCCACGGCTCGGACCACAGAGAGCCGGCTTGTGCTGCTGGCTGCTCTTGCCTTCATTCCCTCCCTCCCAGCCCCCGTCGGCACCAGGAGCCGCTGGCCTGGGACCCCAGGGTGCTCTGGGGGGCGGGGAATGTGATTGGGTTCTTTGTCTTCCCCATCAGGACAGAATGACCCAGGATCCGGGCGGACAGAAAGAGCCCTTTATGGAACCAGAGGGCCGCGGTCACTGCAGCTTTGCGGTCAGCCTGGGGCCACTCCGACTCCAGACCCCCCTGCCCAGCCCTGGCTGACCCCGCCCTTCAGAGCCGAGCCCCACGTCCCTGGTGTCGCCCGGCTGCCCATGCAGGACCCCACGGCCCTGCCGCTGCCGGGCACCTCGTAGCCAACCACCCCTCCCAGCGGTGCCCGGGGCGCTCCTGAGCGATGCCCGTCCTGGTGACGGCTTTAGAACCAAAAGCCAAATCCTGGCAAACGTGAGACTTCACGCTACCTGCGTTACTCGTTGTAAACAATGTATGATTTGTCAGAGACATGTCAGCTCTAGCCACGGATGAGTGACGTTTGGGGATTCTGCTGTCGCTGACGAATTCTCGGAGAGACAGATAAAACCCGTCTGTACTCCCAGCCAGGCAGGGCGCCCTTCCGTGTGTGTCTGCCCTGTACACGCAGGACGTGCCCGAGGCCCAGGGCGCGATTAACCGCGACCCGCCGGATCCCGCCGGCTCGCACCCACACACGTCAGTTGGTGAGATCTGTACGTGTTAGAAATTGGGATGTCAACATTATTCTTCTTGGAATAAATGAAGGGACCCAGTGGGTGTGAGTTGTGGCTGGTTGCTAAGAATAGCTCATCAGGTTGCTATAGCAACAGTGTTGCTGGGACTTGAACGTTTCCCGGCAGTCGGCTGAATTCCGGAGGGAAGGCCAGTTTCTCTCGGTGGCATTTGGAGTGATCCTGGGGGGCGGGGGGCGGGGCGGGGACCCCACACTCCGGGAGGGAACGGGACCCCGTGCCCACACTCCAGTCACGACTGGTTCCGCGTGTGGGATCCAGGGTACCAGGCAGTACCCAGTGGACACACCTCATTCAAGGTCACGCCTGTCGGATTCGGTTCAGGGCCGGCCGAGCAGCCAGACACCAGTCACCACACCCTGGTTACTCGAAAGTGAAGTATTAGCTCATGTTTCTGTCAAACATCAGACCCTTGAGGTCTCGGGAAAATTAATCTGTGTTTGCATCTCTCGTCTCCAAAACGAAAACTGTATTTTTCTAACTACACTTCCTAATTACACTTAGTATGGCGTTCTTATCTAAAATGCAGGCAGTTTGCCCTGGCCGGGGGCTCAAATGGTTAGAGCACCTGCCCGGGACTAAAGGGTCCTGGGTTCGATTCTATTGAGAGCATGTATCATTGCAGGCTCCGTCCCCAGGCCGGTCGAGGCTCCTGTGGGAGGCAACCAAGTGATGTGTCTCTCTCACATCGATGTTTCTCTCTCTGTCTCTCCCCCTCCCTTCAACTCTCTCTAAAAAGAAAAAAAAAAAAAAACAATGGGAAAAATATCCTCAGGTGAGGATATTCTTGTTCTACAAAAGCACAATACTTCCTGTTGCGCACACCCAACAAGTCAGTCCAAGACTAATGATGTGGCAACCGGCTGCTAAAATATTCGCTGCTAGTATTAGTGGAGAGAAATGGTGCGCCTGTGCATAAGGTACATAAGAGAAATGAATGCAACATGATTATAGTCATCAGTCATTAGTGAACGTTGTAGTTCATTATTAATAACTAGGGGCCCGGTGCACGAAATTCGTGCACTGGGTGTGTGGGGGGGTGTCCCTCAGCCCAGCCTGCCCCCTCTCACATACTGGGAGCCCTCAGGCGTTGACCCCCATCACCCTCCAATCGCAGGATCGGCCCCTTGCCCAGGCCTGACGCCTCTGGCCTAGGCGTCCGGCCCGGGCAGCGGGGACCCGCAGTGGCAGTGGGGGGCACCACGATCGCGCGGGCTCCGCCCCTGCCCCTGCAGGACGCCTCTGGCTGAGGCATCGGGCCCGGGCAGCGGGGACCCGCAGCTGCAGCGGCCCCGCGATCGTGGGCTCCGCTTTAGGCCCAGGCAAGGGACCCCTAGCTCCTGGGACTGCCAGCTTCGACCGTGCCCAGCTCCCATCGCTGGCTCCACCCCTACTTCCTGCTATCACTGGCCAGGGCGGAAAAGGCGCCTGATTCTCCGATCATGGCTGGGGGGCAGGGCAAAGGCAGCCCCAGCCCCAGGGCCGCCTTTGCCCTGCCCCCAGCTCTTAGCTTCCCCCTGGGTTTCCGATCACTGTCAGTGGCAGGGGGCTTCTTCCTGCTTTCCCTTTCGCCTCCCTGCATTGTGCCTACATATGCAAATTAACCGCCATCTTGTTGGCAGTTAACTGCCAATCTTAGTTGGCAGTTAACTTGCATATAGCCCTGATTAGCTAATGAAAAGGGTAGCGTCGTACGCCAATTACCATTTTTCTCTTTTATTAGTGTGGATAGGAGCCCAGTGCACAAATTCGTGCACCCTGAAAGGAACTGTGGGCCATGAGGCTGCGGAGCGGGTCTCAGCCCATCCTCCGCACCCCCTCTTGGCCCCTCCTGCTGCGGCGTCGGTCTCCTGTCTGCCAGCAGCCCTGCTCCCACCTCCGGGACTGCCGGCCAGGCCTAGGGACCCTATCCGAGGGGTCCCAAATTGCGAGAGGGTGCAGGCCGGGCTGAAAGACCCCCCCATGCATGAATTTCGTGCACTGAGCCTCTAGTTTTTAAATAAGCAGGTGGAGCCCATGTTGGAATGATAAGAGCAAAGAAGAAAAGTAAAAAAAGAAAAAGCAGTTCATCATGTAGGATAATTCTATATAATAAAAGGGTAATATGCAAATCGACCGAACGGCAGAACGACTGGTTGCTATGACGCGCACTGACCACCAGGGGGCAGATGCTCAATGCAGGAGCTGCCCCCAGCCACAGGCCAACCTCTTGGTCCCTTCCCCCAGCGGGCAGGCTCTGATCGCCAATAGAGAATGAGGAACCGGGGTGGCTGGTGGCGGGGGGCAGGGCTGGCTGCCAGCAGCTGGGGAAGATGGCCCTGATCGCAGGCCAGGCCTAGGGACCGTACCCGTGCACTAATTTCGTGCACCGGGCCTCTAGTTTATAACGTTTGGCTCGGGTCGCCTCACAGAAGAAGGCGACCTTTTGGGGCTGAAACCTGAAAGGGGTGAGGCAGTGAACTCCCGGGAGAGGGGGGGAGGGAAGCGGCATTTGTGTTCCCACAAGCTCCCTGTGCGGCTGGGCTCCTGGGAAAACCAGGTGAAACAATGTGAGTGGACGTTGAAAGCAGCCAGGCACCGGGTTAAGTGGGAAATGTTCTCCCTGCGCAGAGAGGAAGAGACATCGGCACAGACGGTCTGTCGGGTTTTCTCCGCCGTTTTCCCATCTCTTGTTTCCTGGAGGTACATGCATCTTCCAGAAACGTCCGCTACCGAATAATTCCCCGCGCGAGGCCCGTCCGCGTAGGAACGGCGCCCTCTATCTCGGCTCCTCGGGGACACTCGCCCCCATTCCCGTGGCTCCCGAGGGAATCCCGGGGCCGCTCTGACCCAGGGTGGGCCACGCGGGCGATAAGACGCTTCTTGGCTTGTGCAGCAGCGGGGTCTGGGGCATCAGATGTTCCCTCGCCCGCTAGCTGACAGCGGCTTCACCTGGCACAGCTCTCTCAGTCAGAGACTTTCCCAGCCCCCTACCCACTGGGTGCCCCCGATTCAGCCCAACCCGACCCAGCACTCCCCCTAAAAACGCTTTGCCTCCCGGCCTCCTGGTGCCAGACCCCGCGGGCACCCAGCCACCAGGCGGCTGCATGCTGGCCCAGCTGAAGCCCAGGTGCTCCCCTTTTCCGTCCTCGTTTCTCTCGGGGTGACGGGGCCTCAAGCTCGACTCCTCCCAGCGCTCCTGGGGCCGGGCGTCTGCAGAACAAGGCTCATTAGCGGGAAACTCCGGACTGAAGGAAGCTTCCGGCCACCCACGCCATGGCCCCGCTGTGGGCTCCGTGCAAAGTCTGACCCGTGGGGGCCGCAGTCAGGGAGGGAACTCACCCCCTCAAGTTTCTCCCATTCGGTCCTTTGATTCTTTTTCACCCGAGGATATTTGATATTTTTTTCATTGATTTCTAGAGAGAGTGGAAAGGAGGAGGGAGAGAGGCAGAGAGAGAGAGGGAAACGCTGACATGAGAGAGACACATCCATTGGTTGCCTCCCACAAGCGCCCTGTCCTGGCTGGGAAACCTGCAACCGAGGAAGGTGCCCTTGACTGGGAATCGAACCCACGACCCTTCCGACTGCTGGTGGACACTCTACCCACTGAGCCACACCAGCCAGGGCCCCTTTGACTTTTTTGGAGTAACTTTAAGTACGTAATGTTCCCAGCAGCGACTGAAGTGATGCCTGGACCACGTAACGCCCAGCGGACACTTTGTTCTGCTCAGCCGTTTCCCTTGCTTTTTATTTTTGTTTCTTAAAAGTATATTTTTGTTGATTTCAGAGAGGAAGGGATAGGGAGAGAGAGAGAAACACCAATGATGAGAGAGAATCATGGATGGGCTGCCTCCTGCACGCCCTACACTGGGGATCGACCCCGAAACCCGGGCCTGTGCCCCGACCGGGAATCGAACCGTGACCTCCTGCTCCATAGGTTGACGCTCAACCCCTGAGCCAGGCCGGCCTGGCTTCCCTCATTCTTTAAACCGTTTGGGGAAGTTTCTATTCGTAGATACAGCCTCTGGGATTCTGCTTCCGGGCCCGGCACAGTGGCTTCCAAACAGAACGCGTGTCTGCAGAGAGTGCGTTTGCGGGAACTTTTCCCTCCGGGAAGGGGCGCAGGGCGGGTGGTCGGTCGGCCGGTCGGCCGGTCGGCCGGTCGGTGCCCCGGATCACGTGCATTTGCCAACACACACAGGTGCCGGCCGGCACTTTTAGCACAGCCAGCAGCGCTGCCCCGTCGTTTGAGAAATGATGTTTTACTAGATCGCAGACTGAGGCCCGAGAGACACGGCCCTGCTTCTGTTCCGATCCCCTCGGCCGCCTGCTGGAGGCTGGCCCGGCCCCGCCCCGTCCTGGCGGTCGCCCAGGCCTGCCAGGCCCTGGTTGTGTGTGGCCTTGCGGGCGTGTGTCATTCGGGTAGAGCTGACCTTGAAGGAGAAAAGCACAAACTGCACCTGTGCAGCCTCCTCCCGGGGCTGTCCTGACCCACTTCCCTGGAGGGTGTCCAGGTGGCTCGTCCGCGGGAGCGCGGCCTGCTTTTAGCTGAGACGCGGATCTGCCTCCCTGGGGAACTAACTCGTCAGCTCCCCTCCTCCTGCCTCTTCCACCCACGGGAGCAGGGCCTGGTCCGAGGAGGTTCGCGCCGTCAGGACAGCGAGGCCGCGGGGAAAAGGACGATTTCTCCTTCCGGAGCCTGAATGTTTGGGGAGGTAGCGAAGGCAGGGTTGAGCCTGGAGGAGTCTGTCCGCGTAGCTCTAGGGGTGTCTCCTGTTCACACCTCGGATGTGGGGGAGACAGGAAGTGGGGGGAGTCCGTCCAGAAACGTGAAAGAACAGAGTCTGCTCAGGTCCCAGCTGCCAGCCTCACGATTCCTGTATTTCAGCCATCGACCCCCATCTCATGTTCTGACTCCCAGTCACCTCGCCAGGCAGGCCCCTCCTCAGTCCCCGAGGTTCTCCGTGGCCCTGGTCATGCCTCCCGGGCCCCCTCAGCTGCCTGGACGCCCGCCCTGTGGGTGGCCCCGCGCCCCCCCCCCCCCCGGCCCGCACTAAGGCCAGTTTCTCGGAGACACTGTGTGAGCGTCTCATCAAGGAGACCCCACTGTCCCTGTGGCCCGGGGGCCCCGCTGGGCTCGCCCAGTCTTCACGGGTGAAGTCGACCTGTCTCCCGCCACGACCACATGAGCTCTGAGAGAAGGGGGCCCTGGCACCCAGGGGTGCTGAATAGATAACCGGGTGGAAGTCAGTGAACTCCTTTCATGAGAAGATAGTTTGAGAGCCATCGGTGAGGGCGACAGACGCAGTCCCTTCCTTCATGGAACTTTAAGTTTCTATTTCACCGGCCGGTGTGGCTCAATGGTGAGCGTCGGCCTATGAATCAGGAGGTCAGGGTTCGATTCCCGGTCAGGGCACAGGCCCGGGTTGTGGGCTCCATCCCCAGTGGGGGCGTGCAGGAGGCAGCCGATCCATGGTTCTCTCTCATCACTGGTGTTCCTCTCTCTCTCCCCCCCCTCCCTCTCTGAAATCAACAACAATATATTAAAAAACGTATTTGTTTTGTGTAAAGAGCAGACTTCGATTTAAACCTCCTCTTCACCTGGATTTTAGCTCATTCGCAAAGAACGTTTGTTCACATCAGGTTTAAGGAGACCAGGAAGTGAGAATAGAAACAACCAAGGTCAGTGTAAAGGGATTCTGTAATTGGTTCACAGCGCGGAATCGTGTATTTATGGCAAGCGGTCTCCTCGGCTGTGAGGCGGTTGACGTGGGCAGGATCTGTTCACGAGTGGGTTTTAGTGAAAAATGACAGACCGGACCCAGCCATTCTCTGACACACGGGGCACGGCCTGCAGAGCGACCATAGATCCCAGATCCCCTTTCCCACTGAGATGTTTCAGTTTGTCAATTTGCCAAATAAAGAAAACAGCTTTAAAAGGACACGGAAAGCCCAGACAGTGTAGCTCAGTGGCTGAGCGTCAGCCTTTGAGCCAGGAGGTCACGGTTCGATTCCCAGTCGGGGCACAGGCCCGGATTGCAGGCTCCATCCCCAGTGTGGGCCGTGCAAGAGGCAGCCGATCAGTGATTCTTTCTCATCATTGATGTTTCTCCCTCTCTCTATCTCTCTCCCTCACTCTCTGAAATCAATAAAAATATATTTAAAAAAGGACACAGAAATTTTCCTTGATCTACGAAAATAAACCAATGAAACGATAAAAGGAGGGGAAATCCAAGACACTCAGGGACTCCTCCTGCCCTCCCATCTGACATGGGCTGTGGCGATGGTCACGTGTGGCTGGGTCCCCAGGCCAGACTTCTGAGGGACCCGCTGGCTGTGTCTTAAGGACGCCAATGACACCATCAAGTTTAAACCCATCCCACTTCCCAGCCTTGCAAAGAGCATACAGAGAGTGAGTGGGCAAGGAGCTGACGGAGGCCGGGAAACAGCTTGTCTTTGTTTATTATTATTACTAGAGGCCTGGTGCACGACATCCATGCACTCGGGGGGGAGGAGGGGGTACCCCTCAGCCCAGCCTGCACCCTCTCACAGTCCATGAGGCCTCAGGGGATGTCCAACTGACGGCTTAGGCCCGCCCAGCCTAAGCCATCAATCAGATATCCTTAGCGCTGCCACAGAAGCAAGAGAGGCTCCCGCCACCGCCACTGTGCTCACCAGCCGTGAGCCTGGCTCAAGGCTTCTGGCTGAGTGGTGCTCCCCCTGTGGAAACGCACTGACCACCAGGGGGCAGCTCCTGTGTTGAGCATCTGCCCCCTGGTGGTCATTGTGTGTCATAGCAACCGGTCATTCCGCTGTTCGGTCAATTTGCATATTAGCCTTTTATTATATAGGTCTAGAGGCCTGGTGCATGAAATTCATGCATTGAGGGGGGTGGGTAGTCCCTCAGCCCAGCCTGTGCCCTTTTGCAGTCCGGGAGCCCTCAGGGGATGTCTGACTGTCGGCTTAGGTCAGCCACTGCCACTGTGCTCACCAGCCGTGAGCCTGGCTCCTGCATTGAGCATCTGCCCCCTGGTGGTCAGTGCACATCATAGTGAACAGTTGAGTGGCCTTAGTGTATCATTAGCATATTATGCTTTGATTGGTTGAACAGACAACTGGTCGACCAGACACTTAGCATATTAGGCTTTTATTACATAGGATTATCCTTATCCTTATTATTATTATTATCATTATTATTATTATTTTAATCCTCACCTGAGGATATTTTTCCCATTGATTTTTTAGAGAGAGTGGAAGGGAGGAGGGGAGCGGAAGAAAGGGAGAGAGAGAGAGAGAGAGAGAGAGAGAGAGAGAGAGAAACATCATTGTGACAGAGACATGTTGATTGGTTGCCTCCTGCACATGCCCCAACCAGGGACTGGGATTGAACCTGCAACCCAAGTACCTGCCCTTGACTGGGGGGGGGCGGGGGGGGAATCAGACCTGAGGTTCATGGCCGATGCTCTAACCACTGAGCAGCACAGGACTCATCCTTGTTTTTTTTAAAGCGGCTTAGAGTCCCTTCAACATGACGAGTGAGGCAGAGGTTTCCCCTGCACCCCCTTCCTTTATATCTACAGCGAATGTCATCGTGCTAATTTTTAAAAATCACAGCCGGGTTAGTTTTGTACCTCTGTCTTTGTCACGTACAATGGATTGAGTACTCCCGAACTCTACTTTCATTCTTACTCAAAAGCTGACATTCTGAACGTCGTCCTCTGTTTTTCTAATTCTGACCTGCATCGCCCTGGTCCAAAGTGCCCTGAATGTTCCCCAAGCTCCTTTCCAGCCTTTTCCTTTGCTCTTTTCCGCCCCTTTCCCCGCTTTTCCTAAATCACAGCCCGGATCGACCCTCAGATGCCACTGCACTCACGCTGCGTTTTTTATAGCAAGGCAGCCTGGGTAAGGCCACCCCCCCTCTCCCCGGGGGCGCCCCTCCCCCTCGCACCGTGGCCGCAGGGACTGGGGTGTCGGGGTCTGTACTGCCACCGCCTGCCCGCCGTGATCTCCTGACCGGCCCCCTCCACTTTGTCCCAACACGTGAAATGTGAATTTCCCTTTTCTCTGCGCCTTGGTGGACACTCCCCAGACTCCTGGTGTGAGAGCTCCCTTTGATTCAAAACCTTGCGAGGAGTTCACCCGTGGCTCTTCCCAGGGCCTCCCCTCCGTCACGCGACACGCCTTGTCCATGGCGACCTCACGCAGGCGATCTCGTGGGTCCTCAGGGTGGGCGGGGGGCCTCTCTCTTCTCCTCTGTGAATCTGTAAATACTCATTGCGGAGGGGCCCCGGGGGTGTGTACACATTGGGGAGGGGCCCCGGGGGTGTGTACACATTGGGGAGGGGCCCCGGGGGTGTGTACACATTGGGGAGCGGGCCCCGGGGGTGTGTACACATTGGGGAGCGGGCCCCTCGGACGGAGGGTCAGGGATGGGTTTACGGAAAGGGAGCTTTTGAGCGATGGTTGGTCTGGGTGGTGTCACATGGCCACGTGACTTTCCTGGAAAAGGATGCCCAGGGGAACCCCAAGGTGATTACGTCCCCTTTTAAAGTCTGAAGTATAAAATGCAGGGCTTTCATTAGAACAGGAAATCGGCCGCCAGCTCAGCTGGCGGGCGCGTGGTCCCATGCACCAAAAGGTTTCGGGTCTGATCCTGGTCCGTGCACATACGGGAGACAACCGATTGCTTTCTCTCTCACATCAATGTCTCTCTCTCTCTCTCTCTCTCTCTCTCTCTCTCTCTCTCTCTCTCTCTCTTTCTCTTTCTCTCAATCAACAAACCTATCTCCGGTTGAGGATTAAAACTAGAACAGGAACCTGCAGGTGCAGTGAAAGCCTGAGGCTGGCCGGGCATGGGGAGCTGTGCCGATTCCTGGTCACTTGCACGGTGACATTGGATGGGCTCAGTGAAACGAATCTCTCAAGGGCACAGCCCCGCGGGCACCGGCAGGACCAGGCACCCACCTCCTTCTCTGCTCGGGGCCGGGAGGAGTGGGGCTGGAGGGGGTGGGGGGTTCTTTCGAAGTCAGAGTCAGGCTCTGACACCCATCTCCTTGCTTGTTCAAGTCCCTTCTCCCCAAAACCAAACCAAACTGTGTGGCCGCACTGAGGACGGCGAGGCGCCAGCCGCCAAGGTGTGTCCTGAGGCAGCGGGAGGGTGGGCCCTGTGGAGGGCGGGCGGTGGGAGCCGCGGGAAGGCTGTGTCCTGCAGGGAAGGACAGGAGAGATTCAGCCCAGGGATTGCTGAGCGGGGGTTATTGGAAACCCGGGAAGGGGGGGTCGCGGCAGAGGTTGGGGCGCGTCCAGACTGGAGGCAGGGAGTCAGAGGTGAGACGCTGAAGCTCCCGGCGGCCACTTCCCTCCCGCTCGGATGCAAGAAGCACAGGGACCGGGGTGGCCGTGGGGGGCCTGCTGGTTTCGGGGAGACCACGTGGTGGAGATGGGGAGCGCCTGCACATCCTTGTCGCTGGTCCCTTGGAAAGTAAGTGATGCTTTTTCTGACCTGCGTGTCTGGAGGCAGATGGGCCCGTCTGGCGCGAGCAGCTGGGCAGCGTGGTGCACGGGGTCCCGCGTCACTGGGGGACGTTCCGAGTGTATTCGAGGCCGGGTGCCTGCAGGGCCCGCGGGCTGTCCGTCCTGTGTGTGCAGGTCAGTCCCGAGGGCCGCTCCTCCAGACCCCGGGTCGCGGCTCCTGGGCGGTGGGTGGCACCGCAGTGCCAGGTGGGGCCACCTGAGCCACAGTGACCTCGCGTGACCTTTGCTGACCGTGCCAAACCTGAGTTCACAGCAGCCCTTCGCGGCCACCTCACGCCCCGGCCCGCAGCCCCGGAGGTCTGACAGCCGCTTCCTTAATTTCTGCCGCGCGGATGGCGCCCGGCCACGTTCACGGATTTTAAAATCCTCGTTAGCCTGTTGTTTGCTGAAAAGTAAGCATCGGTCCTCTGGTGGGAGGTACATGGGAGGTAAACAGAAATCTTTCCGTCTTTCTGTTGAAATTCCCCGAAAACTACAGGAACAGTTCCTGGGGGCGGAGGGGGGAGACCGGGGTAAAGTGTGTGATTTCCGTGCGTGCGGGCTCAGCATTGCTGCTGCTACAGTAACAAAAATGTGATGGCGGAAAAGTGTTCCTCCAGCTTGTCCACTTACTTCAAATTCACTTCGCGCAGGTACCTCTCCTCCTCGGGTAAAGCTGAGAACAGGCAGGGACCCCTGGGCTCCGGCGTGGCGGGGGGCACACCGTGTGCCGTCTCCACGTGTCCAGCGGGGCCCGGGCCGGCTGGGTCGGGGAGGGCAGGGCCCGTCACAGGGCAGGCCGCGGGCCCAGCAGGACGGGCTTCTCGGGGGACAGGACCCGAGGACCCACAGGAGGGTCCCTGTCGGATGGGGCAGACGGAGCGGACACCAGAGCTCCAGACGCCCGTGCTCAGGACGCACTGCTTCTCGGGCCTGCCTCCTGGGCTCTGTGAGGACATGGGAGGGCAGGGGAGGGCAAGTGAGGGCAGATGGGGACAGGTGGGGACAGGTGAGGGCAGGTGGGGACAGGTGGGGACAGGTGAGGGCAGATGGGGACAGGTGGGGACAGGTGAGGGCAGGTGGGGACAGGTGGGGGCAGGTGAGGGCAGGTGGGGACAGGTGGGGGCAGGTGAGGGCCGGTGAGGGCAGGTGGGGACAGGTGGGGACAGGTGAGGGCAGGTGGGGACAGGTGGGGACAGGTGAGGGCAGGTGGGGACAGGTGAGGGCAGGTGGGGACAGGTGAGGGGGGCAGGTGGGGGCAGGTGGGGACAGGTGGGGGCAGGCGGGGACAGGTGAGGGCAGGTGGGGGCAGGTGGGGGCAGGTGGGGACAGGTGAGGGCAGGTGGGGACAGGTGGGGACAGGTGAGGGGGGGCAGGTGGGGACAGGTGGGGGCAGGTGGGGACAGGTGAGGGCAGGTGGGGACAGGTGAGGGGGGCAGGTGGGGGCAGGTGGGGACAGGTGGGGGCAGGTGGGGACAGGTGAGGGCAGGTGAGGGCAGGTGGGGGCAGGTGGGGACAGGTGGGGGCAGGCGAGGGCTGGAGAGGACTTGCGAGGCTGACTCTCCAGCAGCAGGCAGAGCTGAGCCACCTGGCTTCACCCAGGGCCACTTTATCTGACGTTTCAGGGCGTTACCTGGGCATCGAAGGCCAATGCAGAGTAAGCAGACACCTGTCCATGTGGCCGCCGCTGGGAGGAGTGGACAGTGGCCTTGAGAGGAGGGGGGTCCAGTGGGGCTTGTTGTTGTTGGAAAAGTTTCCGGATCAATCTGGACTCAAGGTTGGGAGATTTTAGGGAAAAGGAAGAAAATAAGAATAGGTATTTTGTAAAATTATGTTTTAAGAAAATATTTTTATTGATTTCAGAGAGGAAGGGAGAGGGAGAGAGAGAAACATCAATGATGAGAGAGAATCATGGATCGGCTGCCTCCTGCACGCCCCACACTGGGATCGAGCCCCCAACCTGGGCCTGTGCCCTGACCGGGAATCGAACCGCAGTCTCCTGGCTCATAGGTCGACGCTCACCCACTGCTGGCTGGATAAGAATAGTGTTTTTTTAAAAAAAATCCTCACCCAAGGATATTTTCCCATTGATTTTTAGAGAGAGTGGAAGAGAGAGGGAAAGACAGAGAGAGAAATATCGATGTGAGAGGAGGAGCCTGCAACCGAGGTACATGCCCTTGACCAGAATCAAACCCGGGACCCTTCGGTCCGCAGGCCGACGCTCTATCCACTGAGCCACACGACTAGGGCACGAAGAGGTATTTCTTTACCTGGGAATTTTTCACCGACCAGCCAAGACAGGTCTTGGTGTTCCTCCGAGGAGCGCCAATAATTTTTCCCGAACAAAAAAATGTGATCCCATTGTGTTTTTATTTTTCTGTCTCCTTTTAGAGACTACCTTGGTGGCAAGGATGTCTAGATGAGGGACTGGAAAGCGAGAAGGGAAAAGTGACTCAATTGTCAAGCCTGGTCGATTTTTTATTTCTGTCCAAACCAGTGGGTAAAATTGTATAGGATTTGTCTGAGTGCCACAGTGGTTTTCCGGGTCTAAATCATAACTGCCAGCATTTCTGTTTTCCCTCATTATGTCCCGGCTCCATTTGTTGACCTTGAGAAACGTCAGGTTCTGTCGGCTCGTATGTTTCCCAACGTCTTTGTTTTCTGGTGGAAAAAAAGAGAAGGTTATTGCAAATCGAGGCAACTACACACCGTTCTGTTTGTCACTGAGTCACGCGGCCACTTGATCTGCTCGTTCAAGTCTCTTTGACTCATCTTTCCCCTTTAAAAGGGAGGCTCATCGATTCAAGGACTTGGCAGAGTATAAAGAAAAAGAAATAGGAAATTATCCGTGAGGGAAAGAAGAGAGTTGCCACACACTGGGAGGGGAACAGAAGGGGAGGCCAGGTGATCGGATCGGCCGGGTGGGGACCGAGACCACACGTACTGCCCTCCGTCCGTGCTGTGTGCTGCAGTGATTCCGGCAAAACCACAGGCGACGCGTGAAACCTCCCAAATGTCTACAACGGAGCGAACTGTTAAAACTCGCTGCCCAGCCGAAACCAGTGTGGCTCAGTGGGTAGAGCGTCGGCCTGCGGACTGAAGGGTCCCAGGTTCGATTCCGGTCAAGGACATGTACCTTGGTTGCGGGCACATCCCCAGTGGGGTGTGTGCAGGAGGCAGCTGGTCGATGTTTCTCTCTCATCGATGTTTCTAGCTCTCTATCCCCCTCCCTTCCTCTCTGTAAAAAAAAATCAATAAAATATAAAATGTGGGTGTAGCCAGCAGCCTTGGAAGATAGAGGAGCAGAGATCAGCCACGCTTGCCCTCCAGCGTAACAAAGACGATGGCTCTGTCCAGAGCAAAGTCCAGATATGCTTACTGCCTGCTATGAAAGAGTCAGTTTCCCTAAACTCAGGGTGCCTCTCTCTATACTGCCTGCTATAAGAGAGTCAGGTCCCCTAAGTTTGGGGGTGCCTCTCTCTATACTGCCTGCTATAAGAGAGTCAGGTTCCCTAATTTTTGGGTGCCTCTCTCTATACTGCCTGCTATAAGAGAGTCAGGTCCCCTAAGTTTGGGGGTGCCTCTCTCTAACTGTCTGCTATAAGAGTCAGGTTCTCTAAGCTTTGGGTGCCTCTCTCTATACTGCCTGCTATAAGAGAGTCAGGTCCCCTAAGTTTGGGGTGCCTCTCTCTATACTGCCTGCTATAAGAGAGTCAGGTCCCCTAAGCTCGGGGCGCCTCTCTCTATACTGCCTGCTATAAGAGAGTCAGGTCCCCTAAGTTTGGGGGTGCCTCTCTCTAACTGTCTGCTATAAGAGTCAGGTTCCCTAAGCTTTGGGTGCCTCTCTCTAACTGTCTGCTATAAGAGTCAGGTCCCCTAAGTTTGGGGTGCCTCTCTCTAACTGTCTGCTATAAGAGTCAGGTTCCCTAAGCTTTGGGTGCCTCTCTCTATACTGCCTGCTATAAGACAGTCGGGTCCCCTAAGTTTGGGGTGCCTCTCTCTATACTGCCTGCTATAAGAGAGTCAGGTCCCCTAAGCTCGGGGTGCCTCTCTCTATACAACCCCCAAGTGTGCAGCATCCACCTGCACCATACACATCAGGCCTGTGAGGACGAGGAGTAAGGAACCTGATGCAAGCATGCCAAAGCCCGTGCTGCCTGCTCAGTAATAACCAACCGTCTTTGTCTCTGGCCCAGGAGTCTCATGGCTTCTGCCGGCATCCAGGAAACTGGCAGGCTCACTGGTTAGCGTGCAAGTTGGACCTCAGACCCATCACAGTTCTGGATCCTTTCTAGGTGGATACGTTACTGGGCCCAGGAAAAACCTGGCAATCGACTCGGCACAAAGGACATTGGAAAGGTTGTCTATCCGCTTTCCTCAGTGAGAGTCTTGTAGTTGTAGGTAGAACAGCCTGAGACCCAAGTGTGGCATTAACACCCGGGCCTGCGGGCAGGGTGCTGAGCCAGCTCTCGCCCTCACCCACTCCAGCCTGCTCAGCACGGAATAGACTATCGCTGCTATCGTCTTCTAGACGCTTTTGTAAAATAACGGGGTGGGAAGTTATTGCTTGGATGCTTACGCAGGATGAAAGCTCCAGCAGACGGTGTGCAGTGATGTGTATGGACAGTGGAGGGACCAGCATGGATGGGTTGGCCACCCTGGCTTCCTGAATTCTGCGTGGTGCTCGCTGCACTTCCGTGAGCAGCATTCTTCTCCCAGTTGGAATTATCCCCATATCATCAAGGCCAAGGAGCAATGTGTTCTCAGTAGTTAAGCAGATTAAATAATTGACAAAGACACCTGGCCGGCGTGGCTCAGTGGTTAAGCGTCCACCTATGAACCAGGAGGTCAGGGTTCGATTCCCGGTCAGGGCACAGGCCTGGGTTGCACTTGATCCTCAGTAGAGGGCGTGCAGGAGGCAGCCGATCAGAGTCTCTCTCATCATGGATGTCTCTCTCTCTCCCTCTCTCTCTCTCTCTCTCTCTCTCCCCCTCTCCCTTTCTCTCTGAAATAAATAAAAATATATTTTAAAAAAAGACTTACATTCCTGTGGCACTTACACATCGGCCTCTGGGGCACTGAGTCCGGATCAGTGGACACACCCTTTCCTTCAGAGTCTGACGGAGAAACACGTCGCCTCTTAGTCTTGAGCCGGCTTTCACGTGGACTTGTTTACGGAGCACAGCCACATTTTACCGGGAAGCTGTGCCCGTTGGGGCGCAGCGGCCTGGCCCTGCATTTGCACCTGCAGGAACCCCAATCCTCACCCCGTCTCCAGGGACTCCTGTCGCCAAGACGGCACCCAGCCGCGCCGCAGAGCGAGCCGGGCACCGTGGGGGGAGCTCCACGTTCGACCGCAAACACTGCTGGCGCGTGTGTGCAGTGAGACTACAGTTAATCCGCACGTTCGTGCCAGTCCTGTGTGAGCGTGCGGATTCTGCACCCCAGTGTTGCCGTGAGCACCTCGCGTGAGCCTGGCCACGGGCGAGGAGCCCCCCTCCGTGTCACTGCCGCCCGCTGCCCGAGGTCTGTGTTGGGAAGCGGGGGAGGAGGGGACGCAGGTCCTGAGCACAGGACACACCCTGTTTCCGGGAGAAGTGGGGGCCTCCTTCGCAGCCCTCCGGGGGGGGTGGGGCCAGGAGCCCAGCTTCTTGCTCAGGAGCTGAAGGTCCCTGCCTCCGGCGGAAGGAGGTGAGATCTGACCGAGGACTTTTAAGTGCCGTGCGAAGGTCACTCGGGATCACAGCTGCCCAGCGAGGGGCACAGGCCCGGGCCTGGCCTCCCTCTGCCCCGAGCAGCCCGGGACCCGGCGGCCTCTCATTTCTGGTCTTGTTCTCGTGTTGGTGAAGCGGAATGGATGTCAGCCATTTCCCTTGCAGGCCTCTTCCCAGCACAAGGCTACCGTGGGGACGAGGCAGGGGGCCGCACCTCCGCCAGCCCTGTCCTCGCTCCCTTCCCCCAGGGCTGGTGGATGGACAGGGCTCAAGGTGACAAACGGGTGTCTCTTCAGATTCAGGGCACGTTCAGGAATGTCAGTTTCTCCTGAGGCATCCTGTCTGTTCTCATTGACGTACCTGCAGGGAGAACATTACATGCAGGTCTGAGGGTGGGAATGTGTGCAGGTCTGTGTGGAGGTGAGTGTGCACATTCTGTGTGCAGGTCTGTGAGCAGGTCTGTGTGGAGGTCTGTGCACATTCTGTGTGCTGGTCTGTGTGCACATTCTGTGTGCAGGTCTGTGTGCACATTCTGTGTGCAGGTCTGTGTGCACATTCTGTGTGCAGGTCTATGTGCAGATGAGTGTGCACATTCTGTGTGCAGGTCTGTGTGGAGGTGAGTGTGCACATTCTGTGTGCAGGTCTGTGTGGAGGTGAGTGTGCACATTCTGTGTGCAGGTCTGTGTGCAGGTGAGTGTGCACATTCTGTGTGCAGGTCTGTGTGCAGGTGAGTGTGCACGTTCTGTGTGCAGGTCTGCGTGCAGGTCTGTGTGGAGGTGAGTGTGCACATTCTGTGTGCAGGTCTGTGTGGAGGTGAGTGTGCACATTCTGTGTGCAGGTCTGTGTGCAGGTGAGTGTGCACATTCTGTGTGCAGGTCTGTGTGCAGGTGAGTGTGCACATTCTGTGTGCTGGTCTGTGTGCACATTCTGTGTGCAGGTCTGTGTGCAGGTGAGTGTGCACATTCTGTGTGCAGGTCTGTGTGCACATTCTGTGTGCAGGTCTGTGTGCACATTCTGTGTGCTGGTCTGTGTGCACATTCTGTGTGCAGGTCTGTGTGCAGGTGACTGTGCGAATTCTGTGTGCACATTCTGTGTACAGGTCTGTGTGCCCGTGTTTGAGTGGGTCTGTGTGTGGAATGAGAGCTGATTGAATGGAAAGTGTGTCAGAAAGCAAACAGCTGAGCCCCTCAGTCATTTGCGTCCTGGCATTCTGTTTTCAAGGCTTCCTGCATTGTAGGGGGCCGGGTGGTAATTGGTGGAATTGGATTTTGCCGTGCCGGCAGAGAAACAGTTGTGGCAGCTGCTGCCATGGCAACGTCACCGCGCGCGCCTCCGAGCCCCCTCCCCACCCCCTCGCTCGCTCCAGTGCGTGCACACTCGCTCCCGCGGTGCCGGCGGCAGGCTGCATGGCAGAGCTGTTTGCTCTGCCGACGGTTCACCATGATCCACGAGGATGCAGCTCAGAAGAGCGACAGTGGCGAGAAGCTCGATGGCAGTAGTCAGAGGAGAAGAAGACCCAAGAAGGTACATGGCCGGGGTGCGGGTGCCTGCGTGCAGGAGGGCGTGTGTGTGTGTGTGTGTGTGTGTGTGTGTGTGAGATAGCAGGCGGCTGTAGGGACCGGGAGGCTCTGAGCAGCTGTGGCCGATGGCGGGCGGCGCTGCTTTCTCCAGGGGCAGGTGAGGCGGCTGCCCTCTGAGCTGGGAGAGGAGCCTGGGTCTCCGTGGACCCTGACGGGAGGCGTGGGTGAGCGACACGGAGTTTCCCGCGCCGGCGGTGATGGAGGCGGTGGCCACGGAGGGATGGTCTGGCGCTGCCGGGCACAGAGACCGTTCTGTTGTTAGAACGAGGGGCTTTAAAGGGAGGGGCAAGCACAGTGGACTGTGAGGCCAGAGGAAGGTCTGGGCAGATGTGTGTGCTCAGCGAGGATCTCGAGATGGCGAGACAGCGGGCGCCTTGGTGCCGCGCCGGGTGCGTTCTCCCCGGAGGGAAGGCTGTGGCAGGGGACACGGGGACCCCGGCGTGGGGTGGGTGCTGCTTTGCTCCGCTCCGCCACAGCTTCCCAGACATGGGCGTGGTCGACGTCTCGGATCTCCATGAACAGCCACAGGGGGTGGGAGGAGGGAGGGGTGTGGGAGGAGGGAGGGGTGAGGGGCTTTGTACCCAGGTGTGTCCCCACCCCCTGATCTTCATGGAAAGGCAGCCGGGAGAGGCTGGGCTGCGGCCTCGGGCTCTGAGCCTGCCTGGAAAGATGCCTGTTCAATAAATTCGCCTAAAATCCGTTTCCTCCCGAGGCCGCAGCAGGGGCTGGGGCGGGAGGTAAGATAGGATTGTGACGCTCATGGTGCCAGGGGGGATGGCCTGGATTTCTCCGGAGCCGAGGGGAAGTAATTACTGTGAACAAACGAGCCTTTCCGTCTTGGCGGTGTGCACCCCGCACTGTGCTCCACAGCCGTCGGCCCCCAGTCCCCGTCTCGTCACCTCTCACCCACACTAACGAGAACCCCTGGTGTTTCAGAGACCCCTGTGCTCCATGGGGCCCTGTCAGTCGGTGAACATAAGCCTGCCCACGTATGAACATGCTAACAACACGCGAGGGCAGCGAGGGAACACAGGATGGCGGGCGGCAGGGCCAGGGTGTGCTTTGTGCCCAGGCTCTGGGCCCCACCCTCACCCTGGGGGACATTTGCATAGTGTCAGCTGCTGGATCAACACTTCAGCACAAGAGAAAAACAAAGACAGAAAGGGAGCCACGGGGGCAAAAGGGGGCGGGCGTGTTTGGCTGCGTTCACGGCATCGTCTCTAAATGCTCGTCTTTCTCCGATCGCCCTGCGCTGGGGAGACGGGCACGGGGGCCAGGGCGCGGCCGGGACAGGAGACAGGACCAGAGCCGCGGGCGGGCGAGGAGGACGGAGGGCTTGCAGCTTTGGGGGGGGAGGGCTCGCAGCTTTGGGGGAGGGCATATGTCAGAACAGGATGATTTTCCAGCTTCATTTTCTCAAACATGTTTATTTCGGGAATAATTTCTTTTCCGAGATGCAGTCAAAATGAAAACAATGGCGGGTTTTGAGTGCATGTGTGTTTGTGTACAATCAGAGGCGTATATTGTAATACAGTGACGTTTGCGGGTTCCAAGCAATTTCACCTGAAAGGAACACACACACACACACACACACACACACACACACACACGTCTACACTCCCCAGCTTGTCAAGTGGACACACTGGATTTCAATCTTGGCTGATCCTATAACATTACGGCTACTACTATAATATTATAATAATGCATTATAATGATTATTCTGTGCAGAGCGTATCAGTTCATTGCTCTGACCCAGGTCCTCACCTCTAAGGTGTGAATACTTCCTTGTAGCGCACCTTTTGGTACCTGGTGAGGAAGAGAAATTGCAGGTGTAACATTCTTGGACCAGGATTCAATATGCAGTTGACGGCAGTAAGTTTTAGGCGTTGTTACTGCTCCCTTCCATGGAAATTATCTATCGGAACAAACCCTGTAGAAGGAGAGTCTTTATAGTGTTTTATTTTTATATAAATTAATGGGGTTTCAGAGAGGAAGGGAGAGGGAGAGAGTGAGAAACATCAACGATGAGAGAGAATCACGGATCGGCTGCCTCCTGCACGCCCCACACTGGGGATCAAGCCCGCAACCCGGGCCTGTGCCCTGACCGGGAATCGAACCCCGACCTCCTGGTTCATAGGTTGGTGCTCAGCCCCTGAGCCACGCCGGCCGGGCTGGGCTAAACACTAGAGTTTGTAAAACATGGGATACCTGATCGTTTAGTCAGATTGTCAGAGAAAAAATGACAGCAGCCAGCACCACAGTAGCCGTCAGTGTGAATGAATCAAAACATTGTCACCTGTTTTTGTGTGTGTGTGTTTTTTTGTCAGATCGGCAGGAAATATAACACTATATTTTGAGCCACAGAGTTTTAGTCATTAGTTTGTGTGTGTGCCATAAGATGGAAAAGGTTGAAAATTGCTGGTCTGGGCCATTATTTTATTTATTTATTTTGAAAGTATATTTTTATTGGTTTCAGAGAGGAAGGGAGAGATGGAAACATCAATGATGAGAGAGAATCATTGGTTGGCTGCCTCCTGCATGCCCTACACTGGGAATCGAGCCCTTGACTGGACTCGAACCCGGGACCCTGCAGTCCCCAGGCAGACGCTCTGTCTCCTGAGCCACACCGGTAGGGCTGGGCCCTCATTTAAACTCCTCGTGGCCTTGCAGAGGGTCGGATTGCGTGCGTTTCGTGGCTGTGACTTGAGCTGCCTGAGGAGGGAGCTGAGGGTGGGCCAGGCGTGTGACCTGGACATGCTCCTGGGAGGCACAGGGGGAGGCTGTGCCCACGGCGGCCACGGAAGGTGGGCTTTGCCAGTGCACGTGGGTCACGGAGCCACACTGCCTCGCAGCCCACGGGACGAGAGAGGTGGTCCATCCCGAATAAAACCCACATTTTCTCCAGTTTTCAAAAAACGAAACGCCCGCACTAGCCTTTTTCACACCCATTTCTAACCCAAACGGCCCATGTTGCCGGGAGACGGCCGTTCCGTCACTGAGGGGCGTGAGGTGCCCGTCCGGGGGAGAGGGTGGGGTTGGCGACTGGACAGAAGGAGAACCCCTCAGGCCCTGGAGGTCTGGGTTTCCTTCCTGTCGTATCTGTTTCCGCCTCCCTGTTCACCTTTATGATCCTGTTTTTCTCATTGTGGATTTCATGGGTACGCTACAGCCAGATAGGAACCCTCAGTTCCCTGCTCAGAGTGAGTGCTGTCCGCTGACCACAATGACCTTGGTTTTGCTAAAAGAGTAAAACTCTTGCCTGGGCAGGTGTGGCTCAGTGGCTACAGCGTCAACCTGCAGACTGAAGGGTCCTGGGTTCGATTCCAGTCAAAGGCACATGCCTGGGTTGCGGGCTCCATCCCAGTGGGGGGCGTGCAGGAGGCAGCCGGTCAATGACTCTCTCTCATCACTGATGTTTCTCTCTCTCCTCCCTTCCTCTCTGAAGTCAATAAAAAATATATTAAAACACACACTCTTAGGACCCCCTTCAGGCCTGCCCATCCCTTTGGGGTGTTTAACAGGCCCCCACGGCGGTCAGTGCGGACGGGCCTGGGTGGGGCCGGCAGCGGGTCGGGCACCTTCCAGAGGAGCACCCCCTCCAGCGAGACGGTCCGAGGCCCAGGCATCTGTTTGCGTCTGGAGGCGAATGGCCGACTGGACAGGAAGTGCGTTCCCGCCTCCCTCTCTCTCCGCGGCGGCGGGGACCAGCCGGCTTCCCACGCGCCACCATCTCTCCCAGGCGTCTCCCTCCTGCGTCCGCGTCCGGGGAGGTGCTGGGGGCACACGCAGGACTTGCTGTGGGGACGCGGGAGAGGCAGGCGATTGGCCTGGAGTCAGCAAGGGCCACGTTCAGAGCCATCGATTTGGGGCCACCCCACATCTCTGGAAGCTTCTGAGGTCCCTGTGGCCTCACCTTCTGCTAATCACCCAGGTCCCCCGTGTGACCCCACCTGTCAGCGGGCATCTCGGTCCCTGAAACACCCTCCGCTGTCTGCCCCCCTCCGCGGGCCGTCCCATGGCCGTCCGGGGTGCGGACGCCTCCTCCACTTGCACGTGGCCCTGGACTTTGGGAACCACAGGCGGGAGTGGGTGGAGCAGACAGTTAGCAGGTTCCTGGGGAGGCCGGGGCGTGAGCTGAGCGAGTAGCAGGGGTTCTGCTCTCAGGGCTCCTTCCAGTCTTCTCTCCAGGAGCCTGGCGATGGGGCCGCCGCCCGTCCCCTCGGGAAGGCGCCTTCTCACTCTTTCCTGAGGGTTTCGGGGCGTTTCTCCTTCTTGCTCAGGGTTCTGCAGAGACAAGCGATCCCACACCGAAGAGAATTCAGGTGGCCTTTTTTTAAAGTTTATTAATGAACTTTATTGGATTATAATTTTCCCTAATTATATTAGCACTAGAGGCCCGGTGCACGAATTCGTGTATGGGTGGGGTCCCTCTGGGTGGCCTGCAGGGATCGGGCGAAACCCATAGTCCAACGCCACCTGCTCATCCCGGCCCCACTGTGCCTGCCGCAGGCTCGCGCCCAATCAGTCCCGATCGGGAGAGGCTCGAGCTGCCACAGCGCTCACCAGCCATGAGTCTGGTGCCCTCCCAAGGGGAGTGGCCTGCGGGATCGGGCTGAAACCGGCTCTCCGACATCCCCTGAGGGGTCCCGGATTGTGAGAGGGCGCAGGCCAGGCTGAAGGACCCCACTGGTGCACAATCGGGCTGGGAAGGGACCGAAGGAGGGCTCTAGGGTGTGTCTGGCCCATCTCACTCAGTCCCAATCTGCCGGACCCCAGCAGCAAGCTAACCTACCGGTCTGAGCATCTGCCCCCTGGTGGTCAGTGCACGTCATAGCGAGCGGTTGAGCAGCCTTAGCATATCATTCGCATATTACACTTTGATTGGTTGTTCGGTTGTTCTGCTGTTCGGTCTACTTGCATATTACCCCTTTATTATATAGGATGATGGCTCCTGGTACATTAATATAACTCTTTGTCACATTTCTTTAAAAAAAATCATTAGGCTGAAAAGAAAAAGATATATAATTTCCATACTTTCATGTTTAACTTTAAAATTTGAGCATTTTATCCACTTTTTAATTGTCACGCCACCTAAATATTAGAAAGTAAGACTAACTCTTTTTATTTAAAACATTTCAAAAATTTAGTTACTTCTTCAAAGGATAGAAAGGCTCTAAAATTTCCTTTTTTAATTTTGTTCCATCCTATTATGGGTGTAGGGAAATTAAACTGATAGGTTATCATTGCTGAACTCACTTTAGGTCAGCGGTTCTCAACCTGTGGGTCGCGACCCCTTTGGGGGTCGAACGACCCTTTCACAGGGGACGCCTAAGACCATCGGAAAACACATATATAATTACATATTGTTTTTGTGATTAGTCACTATGCTTTAATTATGTTCAATTTGTAACAATGAAATTGGGGGTCACCACAACATGAGGAGCTGTATTAAAGGGTCGCGGCATTAGGAAGGTTGAGAACCACTGCTTTAGGTGAATTAAGGTGTTTTTTAAAAATAAATATTTTTATTGACTTCAGAGAGGAAGGGAGAGGGAGGGAGAGATGGAAACAACAGTGATGAGAGAGAATCATGGATCGGCTGCCTCCTGCACGCCCCCCACTGGGGATCGAGCCCACAACCTGGGCATGTGCCCTTGACTGGAATCGAACCCAGGACCCTTCAGTCCACAGGCCGATGCTCTATCCACTGAGCCAAACGGGCTACTCTCGTGCCCTGACTCGGAGCAGACTAAGTTATAAATACACCGACAGCTTTTTAAAAACATCTTTATTGTTAAACGTATTATATACGCCGGCAGCTCTCGCTCCTGCCTGTGGTCTGTCCAGGCCCCGCTGGCGCAGAAGCAGAGCTGCCCTCTGTGTGTCTCCGTGGGCGCGGGCGGGCTCACGGCAGCGAATACGCTGACCGCCTCATTCCCGTCACCCGGGCGGGCACCCTGGCGATGGCTACCAAACGAGAAAATATTTTGATAGAAAAAATGCATGAACTCGAGACTGAGTACATAGGATAGGTGTTCCTGTCCTTTCCAGGTCATTAATACCTGCCAACCATGTAAGGAGGGCCCACTTAAAAAATGTTTTTATGGATTTAGGGAGAGAGGAAGGGGGAAGGAGAGAGAAGCATCAATGGTGAGAGAGAGAGAAACACTGATCAGCTGCCTCCTGCACGCCCCCTGCTGGGCATCGAGCCTGCAACCTGGGCGTGTGCCCTGCAGGGGACAGCGCTCAACCACTGAGCCGCACTGGCCAGAGCTAGGGAGGGCCCGTGTTTTAAAAGGAGACGATACAACGTGTTCTGGTTAATGACACCCGCCACTCTGGAGGCCGAGCTGCCACCGGGTTGTCAGACCTGGTTTCACTCACGTTTTCCGTTCACTCCCAGCCACCTTCTTCCACCCGCTAATTTGTTTGTTCCCATTAAGACCAAGACCCTGATCTTTCACGTTCGCTCAAGGAGCTTCAGTGTCTAAGAATGAGCGCATTGGCTGCGTTGAACTGTGTTTTCTCCTCGCACAGAGGGGAGCTCCGTGAACGCACCGGGTCCGGGCAGGTTTGCTGGGCGCGTGGCTCCGTATCAGCTGGCGTGGCCTCGATGGGCTGACGTCCACGGCCCAGACCTCCGTGGACTCTGCAGCCTGACTGAGCAGACACCTCTGGCCACAAGTAAAAGCAGTGAGCGATCCTGAGAATATGATAGTGTTACGTGCTACTGGCCAGGGTTAAAAGTAGCAAGTACGGCTGTGCGTGGCCAAACGTGAGTCCCCAGGAGCCGGGAGGCGGGAGAGGTCAGTGTGGTTCCATTAGGACACTTAGCCCGACCAGTGGGCCGGCCGCGGCCTGAGCCCCAGACGAGGAGAAGGGAGGGGGACAGGGTCCGGGGCAGCAGCTGCCGTCCCAGCAAAGGCGAGGCGACCCGGGCGGAATGGGGGTAGCTCAGCGGTCAGCCACGCGGGTGAGCCCGCCCCGACCTGTCCTGTCTCTGAGCCTTGTCAGGTCCAGGCTGAGGTCGGGGGTCACCTTGTCTGGGGGACTCAGAGCACATGCCTCCCTAGTCACTCGCGCCCCCTGTGAAATCCTGACCCCTGCGTATTCGTGTGCAAGTTATTCCTCCGTCAATAGTACGTTCCAGTGCACAGGCCTGCAAATTGACAAGGCCTCCCCACCTAGACAGACGCTGCTTGACGTAAACCAATAGGCCAGCCCGTGTGGCTCAGTGGTTGAGCGTCGATCTATGAACCAGGAGGTTAGGATTCGATTCCCGGTCAGGGCCCATGCCCAGGTTATAGGCTCGATCCCCAGAGTGGGGCGTGCAGGAGGCAGCTGATCCATGATTCTCTCTCATCATTGATGTTTCTCTCTCTCTCTCCCTCTCCCTTTTCCTCTCTCTAAAATCAATACAAACATATAAACAAATAAATAAACCGCGTCGTTCACTCGGCCTTTACCTGAGGAGATGCCCACAGGACAGGCCGGGGCTGCGTCCTTGGGGCGCGCACGGGAGCTGCGCACACTCACCCCAGGACCGTGGCTTCCTGGAGGTCACTAACCTCAGGGTCTCAGGTTACCCGCCCTGTGCGGCCAACTTTCCAGTTGGTTGGACCTTCAGATCCTTAGCGTGAAGCTCACGACCTCCCCTCCGCCCCCTGCGGGCCTGTCCACGGGTTTGCGCACGGGGACTGCCGTGTCCCTGGCAGCAGAGCGGCTCTATCAGTCACGTAACCTCCGGCTGCCTCGGACTCCCGTTCCGTAACATAAGGACCGTTACCGCCGCGGCTCCTCAGAGAGCACGCGGGTTCACGAGAAGGGGGGGCGGGCGGGGGAGGGGGTTAGAAGTAAAACTATGGAAACAGTCAGTGTCAGGATCTGGGTTGATCTGGGAAGTTTGCAGGAGTTAAAGGGAAAGGTGGGCCATTCTAGAATGTTCCACCAAAATACCAGCAAGTGTTTCACCAAATACGGTGCCTTTTTATACACATTTTAATGTGAAAATCCACCGTCCTGAGGACCTTTAACAATGTTTTTAACCCTAAATGTTTCTGTGGCCAATGGAGGGTGAGGGTATTCTGCCTGAAAAACAACAGTCAGAGGTTTTTAAAAATCGAGACTGTGTAGCAGTTATAGGTGAGAAAGCTGGTATTTTCTGTGCCAAGATTCCGGTTCTCTTCCCAAAGTCCTTTCCTCCGGCTCTAGATGTTTGACCTGAATTCAGAGGGACAGTGCTGCCTCGTTATCACCACTGCCTGGGGAGGAGAGATGGCAATAGAGAGAGACACACACTTACAATAAAAATCAGGAGGAAGGGAAATGAAAATCCAGGACACACACAGACACTTGGCTTCAGTAGTTCAGAGACGCCATTCGAGCTGACGTGGCTCTGTGGTTGGGCGTCGACCTAGGAACCAGGAGGTCACGGTTCGATTCCCGGTCGGGGCACATGCCTGGGTTGCAGGCTCGATCTCCAGTGTGGGGCGTGCAGGAGGCCGCCGATCCGTGATTCTCTCTCATCACGGATGTTTCTCTCTCTCCCTCTCCCCTCCTCTCTGAGATCAATAGACACATATTTAGAAGCAGAGAGATGCCACGTGAACTCATGGAGCCGATCCCTGTGCTGCTCGTTCAAATCTGTAGAAATATTGGCTGTTGTTCCCTCACAGTCAGTAAGTCCTGTGTGAGGCGGGCCCCACTGGCGTGGCTGTGTAGCGTTTCCCATGGAGGGGACGCAGGGAGTCACTTCGGTGTCTCCGAAGTCGGTCACATTCACAGGACCAGGTCTGTGTATGGATTTGCGATGTGTGTGCTGTCGGCATGAACTGCTCTAAATATCTATCTATATAAAAGGCTAGTATGCTGAGTGTGTGACCGTTCGACCGGTAGTTACGACACGCACTGACCACCAGGGGGCAGACGCTCAACACACAGGTAAGGAAACATGGAACAGACTGATGAATCTCAGAGGAAAGGGGGAGAGGGGAGAGCAGGAAGAGATTAACCAAAGATCTTATATGCATACTAGAGGCCCGTTGCACGGATTCATGCACAAGTGGGGTCCCTCGGCCTGGCCTGCGGGGATCGGGCCGAAACCGGCAGAACGACATCCCCTGAGGGGTCCCGGATTGCAAGAGGGTGCAGGCCAGGCCAAGGGACCCCACTGGTGCACGAATCCCTGCACCGGGCCTCTAGTCTAATTTAATAATTGTCTGTGCCACTTAGCATGACCCACCGCATGTCTTCATTTGTGTAGATAAGTCGGTCAAAGTCATATTTAAACAGCCGATGAATAGACTTCATCCGTGGCCCGTGCTGTGCTGGCAGAACCATTTAAACAGCTCATATGGGGCTTCCTCGTGTCCAATCCCACGCGCCTTCGCTCTCTGGCCAGTGAATCTAAAAAGCTGTTCTGAGGATTGTTTTTCAAATAGAGTTGAAGCCAGAAGTGCAGTCCACACAGGGAGACGCGTGTGTCGCTGGCTAACACTGCCCGCTGTGCACCTGTTCGGTCCTCAGCTGTGGGCGCTCGGTCTTAGCCCCGGAGGCTGGAGAACGGAGGTTGCGCTGGCGTCTCCGTCGGCACTTCCACTGCTTTCTTACCGCGCTCCTGCTCAGGGCTGTGTGTTCGTGCGTCCCTGCCGCTTGCCGAGCTCGTCTACCAGGTGCTCCCCAGTCTCACCACCAGCGGGGTCCCCCCAGTTGCTGGAGAGCCGGCGGGGGAGGGGGTGGGGCTGTCATGTGGGCTGTCAGGCCCTCAGCTGCGGCCCTGGAGGAGCCTGACCCTGACCTGCTTCTGAGCCCGGGGAGGCCTGTTTGGTCTGGAAGACACTCGAGTGGCTGAGCCAGGCGGTTGTGAGGGCAGCTCCTGGGCAGCAGCCACGGGCCATGTGGTTTGGGAACCTCCTCTCATTACTGATCAGATCAAGAACCGCTGTGGGAACAAGGCTCTGAGACATGGGCCGGCGTGGCTCAGGGCTGAGCATCGACCTATGAGCTAGGAGGTCACGGTTCGATTCCTGGTCAGGGCACATGCCTGGGCTGCGGGCTCGGTCCCCAGTGCGGGGCCTGCAGGAGGCAGCCGATCCATGATTCTCTCTCATCATGGATGTTTCTCTCTCTCTCTCTCTCCCTTCCTCTCTGAAATCAATAAACACATATTAAAAAAGAAAAGTGACGTTCCTGTCTTTATGGCTTTGTTCTGATAATAATGTTGGAGGGCGATGCATTTTTAAAAGCTCATTTACAACTTGTCCGCACATGAAGGCAGTTGGTTGGAGGGAACTCTTTTCTCTTTGCAGAGCAATTGAATTTTTTTTTTCCCCAGAAAGGATGCTGGGAGGGTCTTGTAGGCGGCCGCGGAAGTCAGGCGTTTGGAGAAGCCGTCCCCACACCCACCTGCACGTTGAGATGGGCTGCGTTTCGGAGGTGATGCTGTGGGAATGCCCGAGGGACTTCGGGGTTTTGAAACGTGGTTGTAGCCAGGGCCTGACTCACAGTCTCCGGGGTGTTTGGGGCGTTGGCAGGGCTGCTGTGGCCATAGTTTCTGTAATGAGGTCTCCCCATCCTGAAGGCCTGGGGCCCTGCCATCACAGATTTAAATTCCTGTCTAAAGCTGGGCCATGGATTTAGAAGCCGACAGTTGAATTTCAAAATATTCAAATGGGTTCCCTCCCCGCCCCGGGGGGGACAGGTTTGGCCTCTTCACCTGCGTGTCTGTCTCCGATGGTAGCCTCACGCCCAGTCCAGGAGCCAGGGGCCCCGGGGAGACCCATGGGGTGGCCGAATCGATGATTAAACTCAACAGGCCTTTCAATGTCAAACATTAAAATAAAGTGAAACTAGCGTGCACTTTGCAGTGTTGGCTCTTTAGGACGGTTCCTCAAGGGCATTTCAAGGTGACCCATGAGCAGGGAATCTGGCTCTCGCAGGCAGTCCGTTGCCATGGACACATTCCTTGCGTGTTTCTCCCTGGCACACAGCACCCCGTGACAGTCTGTTTTCCAACCGTCCAGTCGGGCCTCACGTGAGACGTCACTTAGGGGGCAGCCAGAGCCGGGCAAGGAGAAGCAGCGTGCGAGCTGGTGCGAGAGGCCACCCGCCCTGGCGCACCGTGGCTGGTGGCACCAGCTCGGCAGAGCCGCTGGGGAAGGAGGCGCGGGTCAGAGGGAAGGTGCCGGGGCCTGACGTCCTGTGGAGGTTGGGGTTCCCGTGGGGGGTGCCGATGGGAGAGCCCGGCAGGCCTGGAGGTGTGACTCGTGGAGGAGAGGTCAGGGGAGAGATGGAGGAGGAGCCGTCGTCATGGTGACGGCGTAGCCTCGGGAAGGGATGGAATCGCTCAGAGGCGAGGGCAGAGTCCTGAAGTGACAGGCGGTCACAGGGACGGGGAGGAAGGGGTTCCAGCGATGGAGGCCCTGGAAGGAGAACATGCCGTGTTTTGCCTCCAGGGCTAATGCCCCCGCATGGCCCGCCCTGGGCGGAGAGGACGCCCTTCAGTACAGGGAGGGCTAGGCTCGCAGTCAATGCTCAGGGTGCCTGCAGGAGACTGTGGGGCCCCTGTTTGGAGTACGCCGGATGTTCAAGGCCACTCTGAGCGTGGGACTCTTCATCAGGGTGTCCAAGGACTCTACGCAGGTGCAAGAGCAAGGCCTGTCATCTGTGTGCACACTGTGCAGGCGTGACCTTCTATGACCCAAAAGACTGAGGTCAGCATTTGGAAGCCTTTTGTGTAAGTCCTATAAGGTATGTCCTGACCAGCCTGCAGCGTGGCTGCCTGGAGACACTGCTGTTATGCGAGGCTGCTGTCATGCGAGGCTGCATTATGGGGAAGATGTGTTACTGGCCAGCAGGCTGTGGCTGTGGGTACAGAGGCTCTGCTGTTGTGTGGAAAAGATGATTTGTTACCTAGCCGGTGTGCGGCTACCTGCTGTGCGGGACTTCGCTTTGAAGAACTGTTTTGTCTAGTGGCTCCTTGTCAGCAATGGCCGCCTGGCCACTCGCTCCTACAATAGACTCTCTCATACACCCACAGCTTCTCATGGCTTCTCCGTCTAGCACCCAGCGCCCAAGAAGGTCCAGCCCCTGGCAGAGGAGCTCGGACCTGACAGTGGGCGTAGCAGGGCAGGACCAGGACCTGTGCTTCCAACATCGGTGCAGCGAGCGGGGTGCGAGGAGGAACTTGCTCTAACACTTGGTGCTGTGGGCAGGACTCAGAAGCAGGTGCGGGTTCCAGGAGCGGGTGCTCCCACAGAGACCTGCAGGAATGCATCTGGCGTCGGGCACGACTGTAGGCCGTCGTCAGCTGAGTATTTTGCTACCAAGTGAAGAGACCAGAGTCGCTCATCCCTCTATTGCATCATCCTTTAGGCTAAACGTTTCCATTAAAGTATCGTGTTCGGGACCGCGTGGGCCTGGCTCCCTTACCCTGAGTATCCAGTGTGTCTAAGTCAGCGCTTGACCTTCGCCTCGGCGCCTGCCCCCCTCCTGCTCCGGCCTCCCCAGGGGCTGCGTGACGTCCCGAGAGCTGCTGCCCACACTCCCCCTTCCTCTGCTTGGCCCTGGCCGGCTCCCCTCCCTTCAGCTCTGTCTTGGATGTGGGGGTGCAGCCTCTCACGGCGCTGGGACTGGTACCCTCGCCCTCTGGGCCTCCCCCTCACCCCGAGCCCAGCTCAGTATGGGGTTCCCTCAGGTGTGCACCTCAGGCATCACCCGCTTGTCCGTTTGGTTCCCCATCTTGCGGCCACGCAGAGAATTGGCTCATGAATTCGCCTCTTGAGGCTCTTGCTTCGAGACCAGGCCTCAGACCCTCCCAGCAGCATCCGCCGCCATGCCTTCGGGACGAAGCGGGTCACCTGCCCTTCGTACCCTCCGTGCTGTCTTTCTGGAAAGCCAACGTGGTCGCCTCTTTGTAAAAAGCTCGGCTTTGCCCAAGCCCATGAGGCTCTGAGTTCTGATTGGAGGCGGGCGGTGGTTGTCCTGGCCCGTGGCCACCGGGCATCTTGCGCCCGCGGATTAACCGCTATAAATGGCGTTGGCCCCTGTTTGATGTTTTCTTCTTCTAATTTTGGCTCAATTTAGTGACTCTCAGTTTGAATTCCAGCGAGAATGCACCTACTTTAATCTTCTGGTTCGGGTTCGTCAGGAAAGTTCTACCTTTGCATGAAGACAGACTTCCCACGCGCCCTGGCCTTGTGGTCTGTCGGGCCGTCTCTTCTGTTTTTTCATCTCACCCAAGGATACGTTTTTATTGGTTTTCAGAGAGAGAGGAAGAGAGAGAGAGAGAGAGAGAGAGAGAGAGAGAGAGAGAGAGAGAGAGAGAGAAACATCAATGTAAGAGAGGAACACGGACCAGCTGCCTCCCACATACACCTGGGTCAGGATCAAACCCGAAACGAGTTGTGTGTCCTGACCAGGAATTGAACCTGAAACCTTGGGTGCACGGGAGGGCGCACCAACCACTGAGCACCGGCCAGGGCAGCACCGTCTTTATAACCAACCAACCAGACACTCTGTTTTGTGGCTCAGCCTTTCCCTGGGCACCAGCCTCCACCCCCCCCCCCCCCACCTTTCTGGAATGTTCCGACTTCACTCACCGTGGCCCCTGAATCACTGAGTGTTTGAAAACCGTGGGGCAGTAATGAAGCGAATGTATGTGCAGCTGTTCCATCCCATCCTGCCTCGGTTTGTGCTAAGACAGGAAGCCCTCAGGGTGTTCGGAATGTTTATGTTCAGCCCTGGCCGGTGTGGCTCAGTGGACAGAGCATCAGCCTGCGGACCAAAGGGTCCGGGTTCGATTCTGGTCAAGGGCACATATCTCGGTTGCAGGCTCCTCCCCGGCCCGGGCCCAGGTCAGGGCTCCTGCAGGAGGCAACCCATCGATGTGTTTCTCTCTCATCGATGTTTCCCTCTCTGTCTTCCCCTCTCTCTTCCACTGTCTCTGAAAATCAATGGAAAAATACCCTCTGGTGAGGATTCACAAAACAAAAACCAAACAAACAAAAAAGAGTTCCTTCCAAAACCCGTTTGCCCTCCCGCTGTGGCCCGCGGGGTGAGCGAGGCGGGCGCTGGGTGAGTGTGGAAGCAGGGTCCCTGGTCGGACGTCCGGCGGAGAATCTGTGACAGCTGTGCGTGTGCTCCGGGACCTGACTCTGCCTTTTAATTCTTGGAGTTGGCATGAGACGTGGTACATACATGTCACCCCGCGAATTTATTTTTTAAATGGCGAGTAAATGAACCCTTGCCTGTAACTGAGCACAGACACTGTGGGTCTTTCCTAACTCACGGAAGAATCCAGGAGCCGACGTCCCCGGAGGCCACAGCCAGGCCAGCCTGGATGCCCGGAGCAGGTGACCGAGGGCGCTGTCTGTCCCCGAGGGCCGTGCGCAGACCGGCCAGGGCGTCCCCTCCTGCTGTCGGTCGGTCGCTTGCAAACACCAGCTCCCGTTTCCATGGCGAGAAGCTGGTGTGCAGCCAGGCGGCTCTCCGTCAGGAATTGGAGAGGGAAGAAGAGAGAGAAGCAGCCAATGGCCGTGGTTTCTGAAGCGGCGAGGCCTCTGCTGACCGTGTGCGGCTGTCACGCCACGGAAACCGCGCCCCGTGCCCGGCCGCCCCGCCCCGCCTGGCGTGCTGGAGGCTCTGACTGATTCCCTGTGACAGCAGCGAGTGTGCCCGTCGGTGCCCGCTCGCTGCTGGACATTCCAGGGACGGCCGATTGGGGTGCCGTTCCGCCTTGAGGGGGGATGCTTTTCTGAGAAAAGGAGGCGGCCTGACTGAATCCGCGGGGGCAGAGCGAGCGCGGGGGCCGGGGGGAGGCAGGACCAGCGCCCCCCGGGGCCTTATGCCGGATCAGGCCTCGCGCTGACCGCGGCTCCTGGAGACCGTGGTGGGAGGAATCGGCACCGGGGGTGGGACGTGCGTGTCTTCCCGTGTGCGGATCCTAAGGCCGAGTCTGATGTGTGTGAGGGACCTGCTGGGCCAGGGCCTGGGTGGAGCGTGACTGCGCGGGGTTGAGCACACAGCTGTGCACGTGTGTGGACAAGACCCGTGTGTGCCCCGGGAGCCTCCATGGAGAACGCCCCTTCGGCTGCACCAGGGCCCCCCGAGACCCCCCCCCCCGAGACCCCCAGCACTGAGGTGCTGCCCCTCACCCCAGGGCTTTCTACTTCAATTGCTCCGGGGTGAGGCTTGGGGCCTCAGGACTTTTGCAAACTTCTCGCAGGCATCACGTGCAGGAGCAGAGAAAGCCCGCCTGCTGGCCTCACGGGCACGGCGGGGCCGCAGGAGAGGGAACGCGGCCGCTTAGGTTCATATTGAAAACACGTCACATGGCAGATTCCCCTGGTGCGACGTCAGGAGAGAAGCAGCAGCACGTTAAAATGATCAACGTATAACAATCGGGATGGGAACCTCAAACGGGACAGTGGTCCTATCTGGGGTGTGACATCCTAGGTCATTTTAATTTACTTTTCTTCGTAGTTTTCAGAGAGAAAGGGAGAGGGAGGGAGAGAGAGAGAGAAGCATCCATGATGAGAGAGAATCATGGCTCGGCTGCCTCCTGCACGCCCCCACTGGGGGTCGAGCCCACAACCCGGGCCTGTGCCCTGCCCGGAAATCCACCCAGAACCCTCAGTCCACAGGCTGATGCTCTATCCATCGAGCCACACCAGCCAGGGCCCAAAATCTTCTCAATGAGTTTATGTTCCTTTTATAATCAGGAAAGCATTTTAGAGAAATGTAAAATTAAAAAAAAAAAAAAAAAATTAAAAGCCTGGTTGTCTTCAGGGTAGTTCTGCTTAAGAAACAGGTAAATGGGCCCAACAAACCTGTATTGTCTGCGACCACCTGGCCAGTCTCCTCCTCGTCACATGGAGAGGAGCGAGGCCGGGGAGCCTGGAGCAGGCGGGGCCTGTGTTCCTCCTGGGCCCGGCCGTCCTGCCGCGGGGACTAATGGAACTGCCCATCGAGCTCCAGGGTCCCTGCCGGGCTGCTCTCGCTCGCTTCTGCGCCGGTTCCCTTGTACGCAGGCCACCTGTCAAAGCCAGTGGGGGTCCCCCTCACCACACCCCACAGGGACGGGCCGCCTGCCTCTGCTCCTGGGATGAGGAATGAAGACGCCACGGCCACGTCTTTTTTTTTTTTAAATATATTTTATTGATTTTCTACAGAGAGGAAGGGAGAGAGATAGAGAGTTAGAAACATCGATGGGAGAGAAACATCGATCAGCCGCCTCCTGCACATCCCCCACTGGGGACGTGCCCGCAACCCAGGCACATGCCCTTGACCGGAATCGAACCCGGGACCTTTCAGTCCGCAGGCCGACGCTCCATCCACTGAGCCAAACCGGTCTCGGCGCCACGGCCACATCTTAATGGCGGCTGCTGCAAACCCAAGGCCCTCAGCTTGTCTCTCGAAGAGGAGTCCTGACGGTCCGCATCCCGTCTCCACAAGCACCTGAGGGCGGGTGTCTGGGCTCCAGGTGAGAGGGGAGCTGGCAGAGGTCAGGCTCACCTGTCACGGCTCCTTCTCAGGTGCACGGTGACCCCAGTGAGGCCGCCTCACCCCTTCCTGCCGCCCGTAGGCGACCCCGACACGGAGCTGCCTTGGGCTACATGCTGGCACCTCTCAACGTGCCCCCAGGCCAGCGGCGGAGATGTGACTCCCTGGCAGGGGCGGCCCCTCCGCGAGCAGGAGGTGCGAGTGTCATTGGCAACACGCTGTGGGCCTGGCTGCCGCCGGGCGTGGGTGGGTGGGTGGCCGCAGGGCCGTCGGGGGAGAAGGTGGCCTGAGCTGCGTCACTGATGACTTCGGGTCACGCCTGCTGGGGGCACAGGCTGACCACGGAGCCATGACCGTTTATGTTTGTAAAATTAAGCTTAAACCTCATAGAGTTATTAGCACTCATTTCTTTTGCTTTCAAAACGTTGACTAATCTTGCCCGGCCGGCGGGGCTCAGCGGTTGAGCATCAACCTAGGAACCAGGAGGTCACGGTTCGATTCCCGGTCAGGGCACAGGCCCGGGTTGTGGGCTCCATCCCCAGTGTGGGGGGCGTGCAGGAGGCAGCTGATCCATGATTCTTTCTCTCTCGTCACGGATGTTTCTCTCTCTCGCTGCCTCTCCCTTCCTCTCTGAAATCAGTAACAATATATTTTAAAAAATAAAAAGTGAGAATCGGGAGTGGATAGAGGTGCAGCAGCCCTGGGAGGCCTTGCGATGGTCGGAGGGGAAGCCCTTCTGCCCTGAGCGCCTGTGAGGGGGGCCCTCCCGCAGCTTCGAGAGCATTCGCTCCACGGATGGACGCAGACCCTGCACAGGCAGCACGGAGGTGCCAATCATCAGCCTGAGAGGCCACTTTCTCACGGAGCCGTGGCCAGCGTCCAGGTGACCAGGAACTGGGAGTGACAGCTCTCGGACAACCCCTGCACACCTGTGAGTGTCCCCGTCCGGGCCTGGAGCCGCCGTGAGCGTGAGCGTGTGCGGGGCCCAGCGACCCCTGCCCGCGGCAAGCAGGGAGTTCTCCTTGGAAAGAGTGTGTCCCGTCCGTGACCACTCGGCCTGCTGGCGGGCTTTCGGCATCTGTGCCCGTCACCCCGTCGGTTAGCGAGCCAGACGCCCGCGGGTTTTGTTTTCTTTTTCTGCTCTAGTCCCTGTCGGGGTGTCCTTGGGACCAGGCTCCCCGGGGCGGAAGGACAGAGGGAGATGTGGACGGAGGTGGAGCCAGGATTCGGGGAGGGAAGGCAGTGATGGGAGGGAGGGCGGCAGAGGGAGGGACGCGGGGAGCCCTCAGGGGCGCCGAGGGAACGCCACACCGTCCCTGTCAGGGCCTGGGCAGTGCAGACAGCTGTGCGGGCAGGGAAAGCAGGGCTGATCTTAAATGGAAGGAAACAGGATCGAGCCGTCGGGACTGGAGGCGCTGTGCTCTCATCGAGCGGAATCCCGTTCACATGGGCCCGGAGATGTCAGTTCTCGGGAGCTCAGGGCAGGTCCCGCCCTCGCTCCTCTGGAATAACAATCCCTCCTTCTGTAGAGGCTTCACCTGCCGCACACCGGCCGCTGTTATGATGACTTGAACGCGAACCGTCCGTGACGCCGGGCCAGACGTCTGGGGTTGAGGATAATGTCCCCGTGGCACCTGACAGGGTGTGCGGAGTCCTCAGGCCGTGTCTGCCAGCCGCCCTCTGAGAGGGAGCAGGCGTTGTCGGCGCCCCCTGTGGGCCAGGACTGTGAGTGACGAGAGCTTGAAGGAGCAGCGTGGAGCCGCTTGGCCTGTGAGGTTAGACGCGGAGAACTGGACCCTGAGCGGGAATCGAACCCTGACCTCCTGGTTCGTAGGTCGATGCTCAACCACGGAGCCACGCCGGCCGGGCTGCCTTTTTGCCTTTAAAAACTACTATTTTATTGCAAAGTCAACACCAAATGAAAGGAAAATGGGAACAGTGTTGACAAAGTCGTATTCGTGTTTCGTTCTTTGTTTATATCCATGGATTTTTTCTGTAGTTGGAAGCCACTTGAACTCAAGCACTTATTCATTTATTCAACACTGTCGGGTGCCCCCCTGCATCGGGCCCTGTTCTGGGGGGCAGGGGGCCCCCCCGGTCGGCAAGGCCGCGGCCTCCCGAAGCTGCGGGTGGCGGGTGCCCGCCCTGAGCGGGCAGAGTTGATCCCGACGGCTCAGGGATGGGGACGGGACGGCTGAGAACCGCCGAGTCAGCTGCCCCTGAGGCTCTCGTGTCCACGGGGAGCTTTGCTGAGTCGTGGCAGCTGGAGCTGGTGGAGTCTGGGCACCGGGCCCGTTGTCAGGGCAGCGGCGGCCCCGGGGGCACGGGCGGGTCACGGGCAGCTCCACAGGCGCCTCGCTGGCGTCCAGGGGCCTTCTGTTGGTGCTGGTGACAGTCCCGGTTAGGGACGGGCGGGGACACACGGAGCCGCGGGCCTGGTGCCTTAGAGCTAACGCGTCCTGTGAACATAGCATCAGCCGGCCAAGTCCCCACCGCGTTCTAACGTGACCTCACCTGCATCACGTGGACAGTTTCAGAGCCCAGCATCCTCGCCAGCTGTCCCGTGGGGCTCGGGGCTCACTCACAGCCTGGTTTTATCTTATTTCATTTTTTTAAATGTATTTTTACTGATTTCAGAGAAGAAGGGAGAAGGAGAGAAACATCAATGATGAGAGAGAGTCATGGATCGGCTGCCTCCTGCTCGCCCCACACTGGGGATGGAGCCCACAACCCGGGCCTGTGCCCCGACCGGGAATCGAACCCTGACCTCCTGGTTCCTAGGTCGATGCTCAACCACTGAGCCACCCGCCGGGCTCCAGTCTGGTTCTAATGGGCTCCATGTGACACAGCTCAGGCCTCAGACGCCGATCCTGACAAGATGTTTCTAGAAAAGGACACGCTGTGTCTCCCACAGACAGGGAGACGGAGCCGAGGAGCGGGGCTGGGAGGAAGCCAGCGTTCATCTTCACGGGGGCCTTTGCACCAGCTCACCCACCTGCACGTCGCCACCCAGACGGCACCCGCGCCCAGTGGTGCAGACGGGTAAACTGAGGCTCGGGGGGTTGCAGGACCAGAGCATGGCCTGGGGCCCAGCCTTTCTGGTCGCCGTGGCCGTGGTCCCACCTGCCAGGAGTCCCGCTCTGGCTCACGCGCGTCCCTGACCTTTCTGAGCCACCATTTTGCTCATGCGTGACCAGCCGCACAGCGCGGACTGGTTCAAAGGAAGCCGTGCCCGCCGGCGCTCGCTCAGACCCCGGTGGGCGCAGCCAGGGGCCCCCGGTGGTCTCAGCAGCACCCAGCAGGTGAAGGAAGCAGGGGTCTCTCAGGCCTCGGCCCCAGGGTCACCCCCGTCACCTGTCAGTTAGGAAGGTCACCTCCAGCCCAGACCCACAGCGGGAAACAGATGTTGCCTCCTGATGGCAGGACCTGCACAGATTTCATGAGCAACTTTAATGGGGCCCTGGCTTTTCTGTTTTTGATTCTCAGTGTGCTCTATCTTATGCTACACTAGAGGCCCGGTGCACAAATACGTGCACCAGTGGGGTCCCTCGGCCTGGCCTGCGGGATTGGGCCCAAACCGGCTCTCCGACATCCCCTGAGGGGTCCTGGATTGCGAGAGGGTGCAGGCCAGGCCGAGGGACCCCACTGGTGCACAATCGAGGCCGGGGAGGGACCGTGGGAGGGCTCCAGGGCATGTCCAGTCTGGTCGGACCCCAGCAGCAAGCTAACCTACTGGTCAGAGCGTCTGCCCCCTGGTGGTCAGTACACATCATAGTGAGCGGTTGAGCAGCCTTAGCATATCATTAGCATATTACACTTTGATTGGTTGAGTAGCCGACCAGACACTTAGCATATTAAGCTTTTATTATATAGGATTACTACCGAGGCACTAAGGAATGTTCTGAAATGAAGCTTTAGGTTCTGAAACATGTCTCCTGATTTTGCCCTGATTACCACTGGGGAGGGGATAACGAGTATAAAGTTACCTAAGAACCTGTAGGTAGGGCCCTTGTGAGTAGAGTTGTGTGAAGCTGGCCCTGCCTCCGCGGGCAGCTCAGTGTGAGGGCCGACGCCCTCTGTGCAGGCGTGTCAGGGACACGGGCGATCTCGGCCGACACAGAGATGCCTGTGGACTCAAAGGAGTTTCCCCAAAACGAGATTCCTCCGTCAGATCCCCTCATCTTGACTATGGCTGTCATAAAAATCCCCAGTCACACATCAGCTACCATTTTATGTCATAAACTACTCCCCTTATAAAATCTAATTTCTTTCGGCATCACAGAAATCTCGTATTGTCTCGGTGTGAGTTCCAAACGGCCGAGCTAAAGGCCGCTACAACAGCGACAGCCTCCTGGGTTTCGCTTCCGCGGGAGGAACGGGTCAGATTTTAGGAATTTATTGAGGAAGAGGCTCTTAAACGTTACCCCTGGGTGATCGGTTTTTAAGTGACTCTGGTCACTGACATGAACAGGTTTTTGTGTGTTTGGTTTTATATACTAGTGTGTGTGTCAGCTCAAATCACATCCTCTGCCGTGACATCTGGGGATTATCCTATATACTAAAGAGGGAATGTGCAAGTTGACCATCATGCCCTCGCACAGATGGCCGCCCCCATGTGGTCAAAGATGGCCGCCACAACATGGCCGGGAGGGTAGGGCAGTTGGGGGGTAAGCAGGCCTGCAGGGGAGGGCAGTTGGGAGTGATTAGGCCGGCAGGGGAGCAGTTAGGCATTGATCAGGCTGGCAGGGGAGTGGTTAGGGGCGATCAGGCTGGCAGGCAGAAGCAGTTAGGGGCAGTCAGGCAGCAGGTAGGCAGGTGAGCAGTTGGGAGCCAGCAGTACTGGATTGTGAGAGGGGTGTCTGACTGCCTAAACCAGCAGTTAGACATCCCCTGAGGGATCCCAGATTGGAGAGGGTGCAGGCCGGGCTGAGGGACACCACCCCCCCCTCAGTGCACAAATTTCATGCACCAGGCCTCTGGTTTTTTTAATAATAGGACTGAAGCCACAGGCATATTCTGTTTAGCTCACATGTTTTTAAAAATATGTTGTTGTTGTTTTTTGATATTTCAGAGAGAGAGGAAGGGAGAGAGAGAGAGAGAAACATTAATCAGCTGCCTCCTGCGCACTTCCTACGGGAGATCAAGCCTGCAACCTGGGCATGTGCCCAGCCCAGGAATCAAACCAATGACCTTGTGGCTTATGGGACGACCTTCAGCCCACTGAGCCACCCTGTCCAGGGCGGCTCACAGAATGTTTTAAACATTGAATTAGTTGCCGACATTGTGGCATCAGAGAGTTTTATGTAAAAGTCTGAAATGCCGGCATTTCTATAAAAGTCGGAATATCTGAGCACATGGGGCCAGTGATTCCATTGTAGCATAGGGTCTGCGGCTGTGCCCCTGTGCCCACACCCCACTCGCCTGCTTCCCGGGCCAGGCGTTCGAGCTTGAGAGGTGACAGAATTGTGGCTGAAGGACCCAGCCTCCCCTCAGACCTTTAATAATCAGATGATTTGGGGGCTGCTACTGGGCATATCACTGTGCCTCCGTCTCCAAGGGCAGCGGCTCCCGGGAGTCCCAGCCCGGCCCTGAGCACCGGGCGCGGAGCCTGCCTGACTCTGAGCCGAGCCACAAACCCCCTTTTGGCAGGAATCCCCCAGCACAGATGGCACCTGTGATGGAAAAACACGGCCGCCCAGGCCAGCACTGACTGCTGTCCCCAGGTCTCTCCACAGTCTTGTGAGGCCACAAAGAACCGAGGAAAGGAATTATCATTCCAGTGGCCTTGAAAGCGGAATTCAGGAGCTTAGGCCAACCAGTCAGGAGTCGGGCCCTTTGATCACAGGGCACCGTGGCTGTGAGATGGGACGGTGCGGGCTCGGCTGGGCGGTCGTGGTGAAGTTTTCTTGACGATATTATGGTTCTCGTGCCATTTGGCGATTTTATGGTTGATTGAAAAGCAACGTGACCAAATGCCGGTGGTTCAACTTTCTGAAACAGAGCGATAAGATGGTTCCGCAGGAACCATTTTGAAAATCATCAGAATTAGTTGTTAATAACCATGGTTGACACGATGGAGCCCTTACGACGTGCTTTAATAATGAATGAAGATGTTACTGTTAGGTATCCCACGTTAATTAACTCATTGACTCCTGTCAGGTATCCCCACTTACGGACGGGAGTCGAGGCGCCGCGAGGTGATAAACTCGCCTGAGTGCGGGGGGCGCGGGGATGTGTTCCTGGCGTCTTATTCCCAAAGCTGCCTGAGCCCCTCGTCTCTGCCCGCGGCCTCTCAGACCCGCACACAGCCCCACGCAACCCAGGCCTCTTTAAACCTTCTTAGGGATGCAAAACGGATTTCCTAAGTGGTTGTCCCGATGTCAGTATGACTTTGAAAACTGGAAAGCTAAAAGGAGGAAAGTTTCCGTGACGGGAGGTACAGGGCCCAGAGGAGGAGCCCCGGGAGTGGGCATTAGAGGTGCTGCCCGGTCCCGGCCTCGAGCCCTCCTGGCCTCTGGCTCCCACGGGGACTGCGAGAGCCACGGGCTCTACATGCTCCTGGCGGGTTCATCGGTTTCACGAACCAGGAGACCCGGCGATCACGCACGTTATCTCAACGCACAAGGGCTTTGAGGACGCGGAGGACTGCGTGCTGAGGCCTCCATGGGGGACTTTCCGAAGCTTCAGGAATACTTTCAGGTTATTCTTATACTCGTTTCAGCCATAGATAGATGCCCTCATCGTCCGTATCCAACCCCCAGCCCGGGATTTCTACAAGAAACAAGGTGCTATGTGAAAATCTGCCCACTCGTCATGGTGTCGGCACATGTATGACAGCTCAGCTCACATCAGTCTCTTTCCTCTGTCTTGCCACCGCCAGCCTGGGGCCCGGGTTTTCACACTGGCTGGGCCCCGGGTTCGCACACTGGCTGGGCCCCGGTCGGGCGCACTGGCCGGGCTCTGGGTGGGCGCACGGCCGAGCCCCGCAGGCCGCCGGCACGTCTGCTGAGGGAGAGACTGGCTTCACCCGGCGGCTCTCTCCTGGAAGCTCACGGCCGTGCCTGGCTTCCTGTGGGTGGTGGTCGTAGCAGAGCCTCCTCTTTATGACAGCCGGAACCTCCGTGTGGGGCGTGCCCCCAAATCAGCCGGGGCCCGGGCACAGGGCAGCATGAAACGCTCACAGAGGAAAGGCCTCCAGGCGCCCCATGGCGGCTGCTTCCGCTTCTCTTTCTGTTAGTGATGGTGCATTTTCCGGGGGAGCACGGGGCCCGACACGGAATAAATATTTAACTTGAGTGGGGTGACATGGACGCAAGTTCCATGAGGCCATTTTCCTGCGTCTGCAAGCGGCTTCCACGGTGGTGCTCCGTGATTTGTTGTTTTAAAGAGCCGTTTCTTACAGGGAATGCTATTTTGCTTCCTCGGAGCCATACGTATTTTTCTTATCAACGTATCTCTGAGACAAAGGCCTTTAATCACCAGAAAAGAAATAGTTTAGAGGGAACCATGTTGATATAAGGTTTAAATATGTGGACATTCACCTGCAGGTGACGGATTCAAAACCAGTCAGGGCCCGGGTCACAGAATGGGGTGGGTTCCGTCGTTGCTGTATTAGCAGCTTGGAAAGACGTAATCGGCACAGGGATTTGGCGTAGATTGCTGTGGTTTATAATTTCATAAATGCTGACAGGTGTATAAACCATCAACCCATCCCCACAGTCAAGATAATCAGCATACTTCGTTATTGTTGGGTTGAGAGAGGTGTTTTCTTTAAAAATATATTGTTATTGATTTCAAAGAGGAAGGGAGAGGGAGCAAGGGATAGAAACATCAAGGATGAGAGAGAATCATGGATCAACTGCCTCCTGCACGCCCCCCACTGGGGACGGAGCCCACAACCCGGGCCTGTGCCCTGACCGGGAATCGAGTCCTGACCTCCTGGTTCATAAGTCGACGCTCAGCCACTGAACCACGTTGGCCGGGCAATAGAGGTGTTTCATTGAAATATCAGAACCAGATTCCATATATCCTCCAGCCAAGATTTTACCATCATGTTAAATTTTAAACATAAAGTTAGAGTTGTGTACTTTTATGTGTCTTTGGTCACAAACATGGTGTCTGCAACTGTAGTTGTGTTTTTTTTTTTGTTTTTTTTAAATTAAGGTGTGGCCCTAGCTGGTTTGGCTCAGTGGGTAGAGGGTCAGCCTGCAGACTGAAGGGTCCCGGGTTCGATTCTAGTGAAGGGCACGTGCCTGGGTTGCGGGCTCCATCCCCAGTGGGGGACATGCAGGAGGCAGCTGATCCATGATTCCCTCTCATCATTGATGTTACTTTCTCTCTCCCTCTCCCTTCCTCTCTGAAATCAACAAAAATATATTTAAAAATAATAATAAAATAAAATTAAGGTGTGGCCGGAATTCGCGCTGTGGCGGGGCGGCCTCTAGTGGTGTCTTTGGAGATTGCAGCGATGCCGCTGCAAAGCCACCGGCGGACAGTAGGGGGCGCAGCGGCGCCGCAGCGGAGGCCGCACCTGCACTGGGGCTGCGGAGCGGAGCGCAGCCGGGCGGGGCCGCAGGTGCGGGCGGGGCTGCTTCCCTCCGCCCTGGATGCGGGGTGCAGTGAGGCTGCGCAGTCACCCTCCCTGGGGACTCCTCTCCCAGGGAGACTCCCCCGGTTTCATTGTCGAAGGGAAGAGACTTCTGTCTGTCTGTCCCCTCTCCGCCATGCAGGACTGAGAGCGGGAAACACCGGAGTCTATTCTTGCATTAGTATCAATATCCTGTTATTTTCCATATAAGCAGCTGTAAGCCTGCCTTTGCCCCGCCCTGTGCACCTTTAATGCATCACCTTCCAGGACCCCGCCAGCTGACCCCGGGGAACAGAACGCCTGGAAGGTCACCAGGGGCGGCTTTCTGTGGCCTCTCCTGGGCGAAACATGAGCTCCCTTCCTCCCCACCCCCGTGGCCATGCCTCCTTTTCGTCTGTTGGATTTGCGCTCTCTCTCTCTCTCTCTCTCTCTCTCTCTCTCTCTCTCTCTCTCTCTCTCTCTCTCTCTCTCCTGAGCTAGAATTTCCCTCTGATGTCCTACCTGTGACCTCTTCGCGGAATGGTGTCAGATCTGGGCTTGGATGGTGGTACCCGTGTCCCCAAATCTGCCCACAGGAATGTGCATTGATCTGCCTGCAGGAAGGTGCATCGATCACTTTTCTCCTAACCCGAAGGGAAAATAAATTGGAATTGATTAGGTCGCTTCCAGAGCTCCCTGCTGGGAAGCATTGCATGGCTGAAAAGCTGTCTAGCTTCTGCCTCAGGCTGATCCTGGTTGAAGGGGGTTAATTTTTAGATACAATGGAGATTCCTGGAGGTCTGAGCCCTGCTGAGTATTTTAGCTTTTAGCAAGTGTTAACGTAAAAAGCCATGGAAACCTGTAAAGAATTTTTGCGAGTTTATTTGAGCCAAACTGTCGACATATGCCGGGAAGCAGAACCTCAACGAATTGATTTAATGCTCAGGAGAATGGCGGGTTACATTTGTATTTAAACATTTGCAATCAAAGGACGGACGTAGGTGGGTTACATGAAATTCACTGGTGATAGATTAAGGAGGCGGGAGAAAGCAAAGCAGGGAAACCCCTGGGATTGGATAAAAAGTAAAATGATGGACACATGCTTAGGTGGGTGCAGGATCAGTTAACATGATAATGCAGGAATTCGTGGTATCTGTCCTGGCGCCCCGCCCATTTGGTTGTGCCCCAGGGGCTCCACAAAAAGGGGAGTTACAAGTGACCCAGACATTTCAAGGGTATGTTATCATAGGTGCAGAAAGACAGACAGGCTCAGTGAAGGTAAAGGTTGACCTTGTCAGTGAAGATACTGGCCCAGGATGTAACTACCCACCAAAACTGCTTTTAGTTAAAGTTTAACTTCAGACCATCCTTTGTGGTGACTTCCATCTCCTTCTGTATTTGCCTGGATGCGTTGAATCTATTTTGAAAAATTAGAAAATACAAATGGAACAAAATTGATGAGACTCCAGCCAAGCTCACCAAGAAAAGAAATGGAGGGAACGCAAATGACTAGCATCAGAAGTCACAGAGGGACTATCAGTACTGCTCCCATGGGCACGGAGAGACAATAAAGAAACAGAACAACAAGTTAGAGTCATAATCTACCTAATGTCATAGGGGGAAACGGATTATCTGAATACGCCTGTTTCTAGTAAAGAAATAATTGAATCAATATTTAATAAGCTTCCAATAAAGAAAATGTCAGGCCCAGATGGTCTCACTGATAAATTCTGCCAAATATTTAAGGAAGAAATAACATCAATTCCCTATGATCTCTCCTAGAAAGTAGAAAGAAACAGAACAATTGCTAAATGTTTCTGTCAGGCCCTAATAGCAAGACCAGATAACGACACGACAAGAAAGGAGAACGGTGGGCCAATACCTGTCATGAAAACAGATGTGCAAGTCTGTGATAAAATATTAGCAAGTAGAATGCAACAGCATATAAAAATTATATACTGTGACTGAGTGGGATTTATCCCAGGTGTACAAGATTGGTTCAACGTTCAAAATCAATAAAAAATAATCCGTTATATCAATCAGCCAGGCCAAGGAAAAAGTATATGATTATGTCAATAGATGTAGGAAAACATTTGACAAAATCCAACACCAAGGTTTGATTTAAATATATATATATATATATAAAATATGTATGTGTATATATATATAATATATATATATATATCTGTGTGTGTATATTTATATGTGTGTGTATATATATATATATTTCTTGATTTTTAAAGAGAGAGAGGAAGGGAGAGGGAGACAGGGAAGCATGGATGGAAACCCAAACCACTGAGCCACTCCGGCCAGGGCTCAAGTTTTGATTTTTAAAAAACTCAGCAAACTAAGAAAGAACTCAGTCAATTTAATAAAGAACATCTACACCACACTGGTAGCTCACATCATGCTTAAGAGTGAGAAACTCGATGCGTTTCCCCCTAAGATTGGGACAAGGCAGGGATGTCCCCTCTCATCACTCCCGCCCCACATCACCTGGCAGCCTAGTGATGCAGTAAGACAAGAGACGAACGTATACAACATACTGGGAAGAAGGGAAGAAAGTTGTTCGTAAATGACGTGATGGTCTACCTAGAAAATCCCGAATCATCATCATCAACAACAGACCCCGTGGGCTACAAAGTGAAGACAGTGAGGCCACAGGATACGGAGTCCATGTGCAGAAGTCCATCGCTTTCCTGTATAAACTTCATGAACAGCCTGGCCGGCGTGGCTCCGTGGTTGAGCGTCAACCTCTGATCCTGGAGGTCAGGGTTCAATTCCCAGTCAGGGCACATGGCCAGGTTGCAGGCTCGATGCCCAGTGGGGGACGTGCAGGAGGCAGCCGACCCATGATTCTCTCTCATCATGGATGTTCCTATCTCTCTCCCTCTCCCTCTCCCTCTCCCTGAAATCAATAAAAATACATTAAAAGATTAAATAACATTGCAATTTCAAGTTAAAAACACAGACAGGAGCAAGAACTGAAGGGGGTCTGGTCTGTAAGATTCCAGTGAAAGGAACCGAAGAAGATCTCGATGAATCGAGGGCCATGCCTTGTTCCTGGAGAGGACGACTGAATACTGTCGAGACGCCGCATCCCCCCGTTTGAGCTGTAGATGCAGCACCATCCCCACCAGCATCCCAGCGAGAGTTTGTGGACGTGGACAAGCCGCCTCGAGAGTTGACACGGCCTGATGTGTTTCAGAACCAGCACATCCAAGTCCTATATGATAAAAGGGTGATATGCAAATCGACCGAATGGCAGAATGACCGGTCGGCGGGGGGCACCAGGCCAGCCAAGGCGCGTGCCAGCGGGCAGAGGGAGGGTACAGCGATCACCAGGGGGCGGTGGCGACCAGCGCTGGCGGAGGGGCGATCAGGGGGGCAGGGCCGCCCCCAGATCGGCCCACCCAGTCACCTCCCTCAAGGGAGGCCAGTTGGACATCCCGAGGGCTCCCGGGCTGTGAGAGGGCGCAGGCCGGCCTGAGGGACACCAGCCCCCGCCCCCACCCCCAGTGCACAGATTTTCACGCACCGGGCCTCTAGCTAGGACATCATGTTTGGGAGTAATTCTGCCCTCACACTTTGAAATGTTCTCTCTCTGAACAAACAGCGGGTCAGATTGTATCGCTCACGCGCGCGAGACTAGATCTGCCTTAACGTCTATTCGTACAGCTCGGGCTGCGTCGACTAATGAGTTTCCGTTAGTCAGACGTGCACTGATCTGACCTAGACGTAGATTCAGACGAACCCGGGCGGGGATCTGACCACAGAGCCGGCGAAGGTCCTCCTGGAGCTCGAACTGTGCTCGCGGAGTGTGTCTCCGTGGCTGCTGCTGTTTTAAGGCACCGTGCGCGGAGCGGAAGCTGACCCTCTGCTCCAGGCTCTTCTGGTTTATTGCTGCAGCCTCGGCAGAGGTGGTGTTCCCTGTCGCTCCTGCAAAACGGGAAAATGCCACTAAACACGGGGTGGGGAGCAAGCAGAAGGCGTCCCCTCAGCCCAGTCCAACTCCGGGCACCGCTGTGCCGCCACCCGCCAGCAGAGGGCGCCCACACGCCGCTCCCTGCGGCCAGCGCGCGGGACAGCGCACGGGTCTGGTTTCGGTTTTCTGTGGTTTTTGCTATTTTTAAGCTGCGGATCCTTTTCTTGAAATGGAGTCTCTGATGCGGAGGGTCCCCGGGGCCGCGCAGCTGTCGCTGCAGAAGCCCGCGAGGCTGGAGGTCGGGCCAACCTTCGCTCGGTTTGTCCAAAAATACGCTCCAGCCCCCCGAGGCCGCGCCTGCGGGGGAGTCGGAACATTCCTGCCGAGAAGCGGGGCGCTGACCCCCGGGACACGCATCTGCAGAGGGCCCCAGGCCCGCGCCGTCCGCAGTGTGGCTGTGAGCACCGCGGGGGCCCACGTGTATGCACGTGTGCTTGTGTCAGGGGTGAGCGTGTGTGTGAGCAGTGCGTGTGTGTGCATGTGTGTGAGGGGCGTGTGTGCATGCCCGCGTGTGCGGTGCATATGTGTATGTGTGCATGTTTGTGTGTGTGCATGTGTGAGGGGGGTGTGTGTGTGCATGAACATGTGTGTGGGGTGTGTGTGTGCACGTGTGCTTGTGTCGGGTGTGTGCATGTGAGCAGTGTGTGTGAACATGTGCGTGAGGGGTATGTGTGCATGTGTGCTTGTGTCAGGGGTGTGTGCGTGTGTGTGCATGTGCGTGCATGAACATGTGTGAGGGGTGTGTGTGCATGAACATGTGCATGAGGGGTGCACATGTGTGTGAGGTGTGCATGTGTGCGTGTGAACATGCGTGTGAGATGTGTGTGTAAACATGTGTGTAAGGGGGGTGTGTGTGCATGTGTCTTATTTGTTTCTGTTTTGTTTAAGGAAAGACAGTGTTTTCTCCTCAATCCTCTGAGTGGGAAAGGCATTCTTTCGACACATTTCTCCCCTGCATTTTGTGGGTGAGCCAGCGGCGGGCTGGCCGTGTGCGTCTGCATTTACCCCGGGAGCAGGGCCGCCTGGCCGTTTGCTGAAACCGGGTCTTAGAGATTAATTCCAAGAGCGAGAGCCTCGGCCGCCGGGCAGTGCAGCTGCTCTGGTGACACCTCGCTTGGCCGGGCCCTTCGCGGAGCCCCCTCCTGGCTGCGCCGGGAGCGAAGGGCACTTGCTCTGTGTTTGGTTCTGTTCCGAGTGGAGCTTTAGAGGGGCCTCTCTATTCCGACCCGGCCTGTCCGAGCCTTTGGTTCTGTTTAGTGAACTGACGGGCTGTGAGGCGCTGGCCACCTGAGGCGGAGACTTTCTCGATACAGATGGTGTCTCAGTCTGTTCCAGTGCTGGGACCAGGCTCAATATTTATAATAATATATAATAATACACACACACTAGAGGTCCGGTGCACGGAATTCGTGCACGGGTAGGTCCCTAGGTCTGGCCGGCGATCAAAGCTGATCTGTGGGGAGGCCAGTGGGGCGACCGGGGGCCCCTCTGGCACCTGCCTTGACCGGCCTGGCGCTGCCCTTGCCGGCCCTGCCCCCCCCCACCGCTGCTGGTCGCCTCCCTCTGTGGGGCCCCCCGCTGGCACCTGCCTTTGCTGGCCTGGGGCCTGCGGTCTGGGGGCAGCTCCTGCGTTGAGCATCTGTCCCCTGGTGGTCAGTGTGCGTCATAGTGACTAGTTGTTCCACAGGTGGCTCTGCTGTTCAGGCGATTTGCATATTAGGCTTTTATTATATAGGATATTGTTATTGATTTCAGAGAGGAAGGGAGAGGGAGAGAGAGATAGAAATGTCAATGATGAGAGAGAATCATGGATCGGCTGCCTCCTGCACGCCCCACACTGGGGATCGAGCCCACAACCTGGGCCTGTGCCCCGACTGGGACTAGAACAGTGACCTCCTGGTTCATAGGTCGATGCTCGACCACTGAGCCACACCAGCCGGGCCAGTTTAGTCTTTTAATTGGAGTGACAACTGAAAGACACTTGAGAACCGATTTCTAGATGCTTCCGAAGCCGCCTCCCCATCTTGACGTTTGTCTGAGCCACACCTAGAACCACAGCAATGCCCTTTAGGCTCCGTACTCTCACGGACTTACAGGGCATCGCATTAATTTTCCGAGACAACCGTCGGCGCCCTATTCCGTCAGGGAGGACTCATCAAAGGTGTGTGATGCAGCGACAAGCACAAGTGGGGTCAAAGGTTGCGCGAGCACCCCAACTCTGGGTGCCACAGCGGCCCTCGTTGGGGTGGGGGAGGGGGCGCACAGGTGGTGGGAGTGGCGCTGGGCAGCAGGCAGGTGGGTGGGGGCATGGGAGACCCTCCACTAAGTCACCCTGTGCAGGGGCCGCGACGCGGTCTTTGGAGGAAGGAGACGAGAAGAACCGAACCCACTTCCTGTGGAGACGGGGGTGCGAGGCTGTGTCGCCGAGTCAGAAACGGGGCGTCTCTGCAGGTGCTTTTCTTTCACGGGGTCCGCTGGGCGGAACGTGGCCTGAAGTTCCTACCTCAACCGTCAGCTTGCTTTTCCGTGTGAAAAATAGCCTGTTGCGTGTTTTCAGGCACCTCTCGTTTACCTGTTAGATTCGGGAAGTTGCTGAACCCTCGGGTGTTGAAGGATGCATTTCCTGTGAAGATTTATGACGTCGTCATCCAGCTTTTATTAAGGAAAGGGCAGCGACCCGAAGCCGGGCGGCGCGTGTCGTTTCTGTGCTTCGCTGGACGCGGCTTTCGCTCGTGTGTCTGACACGACTGTTGTCGACTGTTCTCTGCGGCGCCGCGGGGCCCGCGGGGGAGGGAGAGGAAAACAGGAAACAGCCTGAGCTCGAACGGTCCAGGTTCCGAACCGTCCCAGCTCAACGACGCTACGTGGGGGACCCAGAAAGATTCGCATATTTTTATTATTATTTTAAATCCTCACCCGAGGATTTTTTTCTTTCTTTTTTTTTCCCCCCGAAATATATTTTATTGATTTCTTACAGAGAGGAAGGGAGAGGGATAGAGAGTCAGAAACATCGATGAGAGAGAAACATCGATCAGCCGCCTCCTGCACACCCGCTACTGGGGATGTGCCCGCAACCGAGGTACATGCCCTTGGCCGGAATCGAACGCGGGACCCTTCAGTCCGCAGGCCGATGCTCTATCCACTGAGCCAAACCGGTTCGGGCCAATAATATTTTTCCATTGATTTTTCGAGAGAATGGAAGAGAGAAGGAAAGACAGAGAGAAACATCAATGTGAGAGAAACACCTCGATTCGCTGCCTCCTGCATGTGCCCGACCAGGGCCTGGGCAGGGGAGAAGCCTGCAACTGAGATACCGGACGTTGATCAGACTCGAACCCGGGACCCTTTGGCAGGCCGACGCTCTAACCATGGAGCATGTTGGATAGGGCTGGGTTATATTTTTAAATCCATGGTTGCTGGCCAGTGCCTTGCTCACGGTTCCGTTATTGGACGTGTTCACACGTGTTTGTGTGTTGCGCCGTGTCGCGGGAGCTGTGCTGTCTCTCGCTGAGTGCTGGTCACCGTTGCTGGGAAATGACACGCAGATCACCCGAGACTGCGGCCGTGTGAGACCCCGGAGGGAGACGCAGCCCTGCTGCCGGCCTTGCTCACCGTGCGTCTGTGGACAATCCAGGCCCTGAGCCCCGGCTGCCACTCAGCCCGAGGGGGCAGCTCTCGCAGGTCTCGGGGGACGGGTGTGGGGGCGGGAGGTAGGGGGGACCCGCCAGCCTTGGAACCTGCGTGGACACGGGTCTCTCATTTCTGCCTCTCGCCCTGGAGGTTTTCAGGTGGAAGCTCAGAGCCGGCAGGGAAAGCTCTCATCGCTTCTCCCCTGGGTGCACTGCCTCCCAGTACTGCGTCCCTGGAGCTGCGGTGGCCTTTCAGGAGAGGATTCGGTTTCATCCCGCCCCTGATTTCATCCCGGTCCGGGGAGGCTCGGGGGGCATGCCCGGGAGATTGGGGGGCATGCCCGGGGGGCTCGGGGGGCGTGCCCGGCTCCAGGAGTGAAACCCAGGCAGGTGCTTCTGTTGGTGACGGACCTGACTCGGCACCAAAGAGGCTTGAGCCTCGCGAGTGTGGCTTCCGGAGCCCGTGGGTGTGACCGTACCCTGTGGTCCCGTGTTTCTGGCCTTCGGTGCTGTTACAGGGTTTACCAGGTGGCCCAGAAATACGCGGGAGTCCCGGAGGCAGGAAAACCCCTTTATTTCCAGACGCTTCATGCGTACCGGTCCCGTGACTCATCGGAGACTGTTTCTCTCCAAATCCTGAGCCCCAACGTGGAGGAAGCTCTCCCTTTATACCCCTTTGGTTTCTTTGTCCCCCACATATGGGATGGGACTTCCGGACCTTTCGCGGGCTTTGCAAAAAGCCCCAGGTGTTGGGGCCGTGAGACCACACCTAAAGGCCTGGCCGGGCGCCAGGGCTGGTAACCCCGTCTTATAGTTGTTCATGGTTTATGGCCTCTGTAAAATGGGAGTACTTAGGTAAACCGGTCTTCCCCAAAGACCAGGGCAGTGACTTAATTATAGGCTGTCAAGAATGTGCATTAGGTTCCTGGCACAATTCAGATCGCTAGCCCCCAGAAATGTCTCATTTCCCCCACCGGTGCCTGCGTGGGTGTGGAACGGAGTGTGTCGTGCTAAACCAAGAAACACCGGGTGCCAAGCGGCAGCCTCGAGTTGTAGGTCGGCCACACTCCGGCTGCCGGGAGAGAACACCCTGTCTTTGGGGGAAGAAGGGACACGTCAGTGTGTGGGGAGCAGTGAGCGGATGTGGCCGCCTCCCCGGGAGGCCGTGCAGGTCCACGTTTACACCGTCAGGGGCCGACTGGCCACCCCGGGCGCCCGTAGCACCTTGCAGCTCCTCAGAGTCCGGCACCAACAATGCAGCAACAGGAGATGGCTTGTTGTTGTTGTTTTAATAAATTTTTATTGATTTCAGAGAGAAAAGGAGAGGGAGAGAGAGAGAGAGAAACATCAGTGATGAGAGAGAATCATGGATCGGCTGCCTCCTGCCCGCCCCACACTGGGGATCGAGCCCACAACCCGGGCATGTGTCTTGACAGGGAATCGAACCCTGACCTCCTGGTTCAACCACTGAGCCATACTGTCCGGGCCGGACTGTCGGTCGTTGGTGCTATTGGGACAGCGTGTCTCACTCCCCTGTGCTCACTGCGGCGCCCACGGCAGAGACGCGGCCGGCCCGCGATGGTGCGTGGAGTTCGGGGGCGTTGATGCCTGTCTTACAACAAGGGCTCCGGGCAGGAACCCTGCAGCATCCGGCTGATCTGACGTCGGACACTCAGCAGACTCAGACGTCCTCTAAGGCTACAGTTGACCTCTTTCTATTGTCAAGTTTGAAAAATACTGAGGTATTTTTGCTAATAATTTACAGGCCGGGAATACGGAGTGACGGAGCTGGCATTCCTGGTCCATGAAAGGTGGAGACCCTCCGCCCGGCCGGTTAAGCTCACGCTTACGGGCTCGAAAGCCTCACTGACTGACACGCAGGATGTAACTTCAATATAAGCCAGCTCAAGAGAACGTCAGATACGTGTGGCTTAAATTTGGACTCACGTAAAGAATTGCAGTTAATAGTCGCTTTGCCCTGGGGTCGGAGGTGGGACACCACCCGGGCCTCGTCCCTGCGGCCACGTCACCTCCACAGAAGCCTGTTGGCGGGAAGTCGGCTGCTGTGCTGCTAGCAGGCTCTGCTCCGATCCGTTGCTGGCAGGTGGGCTGTGGGCTGTGGCCCAGGTGAAACGAAAGGGGCGCCGCTCTAGGACTGTCGCTGCCTGTTCAGTTCCCTCTCCTGAGGTTCGAAGCCTCCATTGGGGTCAGCGCCGAGACCTGGCGGAGAGGAACTGGGCTCCCGGCTCAAGGGAGCACGGCTCCCCGGTCAGGGGTCCCAGCGTCTTTGTTGCTGCTGGTTCTCCCCGCCCGCCCGCCCTCCCGCTGGGTCTGCGGCGGCGACAGCCTGCTGTGCGGGAGGGGCTGACGGCCGCAGCTCGGTGATGGACACGCCCTGACGGATCCGTGAGGACTGGACACTGACCAAGCGAATGGCCAGCGTCCCTCCGTCCCCAGGGAAGGGCGTCCTCTCCGAAGGGCACTCCGCCCGCTGGCTCTCACGTCTGCATCCGCACACTGTCCCCTGGGCGGCAGCGGCTCTGGTGGTGCGGACGCTGCCAGGCGGGAGGCCACGGCACCGCCTCTGCTGGGGCGCGGGCGGCACGCGAATGGCCCGGAGCCCCTGGGACTGGGCCCTGGTGCCCTGTCTGTGCCGAGCGCAGCTGGTGAGTGTCCACCGCTCTTCCCTCGGAAAACCGACACCGGTTTCCTTCCGAACAGAAATGACAGGGACATTGGAGCAGCCGGGGCCTGGGGAGGGCTGACGGTGAGGATCGTGCGGGGTGAGCTGTGGAGGGAGGCCTTACCCCGGAAGATGCTGGTCCCTGGAGCTCGGCCGGACCGAGCTGCCTCCCACCACGTGTGGGACAGCATGTTCTCTGCTCGGGGACCAGGTGGCTGAGGCCACGGGCTCACGAGGGCTCCCGGTGGCTTCGCTTTATGTGCTCACACAGCCCGGGTTTCCTGCGTGGGAGGTGAGCAGGGGAGCCCCCGGCTGGGCAGGGAGTGGGGGCTGATGGGAGGCCCTGCCCCTGCAGATGGCCGGGGCGGGGTGGGGTGGGGGAGAGACCATGGGGCCCAGCCCCGGGCCTCCCAGGGCCCTCAGCTGCGGAAACACAGTGACTCTGCGTCTCAGTGTCGCATCCAAAGATACAGGAGGAGGAAGACGAAAGGGGTGTGTTGCTTTGTAAGGACCTGGCAGCCACGGTGCCCTGAGGGACATGCGTGTCGAACTGACATCCAACAGACGCACCCGACTCGTTGCCTTTTCTCCACGAGAAAATGAAGAGACAGAACCTTCGGACTGAGAGCCTGTTGGCCACGCCCAAGAGCTTTTTACAGATCTCCCGATGGAAGGTTTAAATGCACGCTTTCCCCGGCATTAGGAAGGATCCCTACGTGGACTCTGTGCAGCTTTACAAGGAGGGTGTGGGCACGGGACAGGCTCCGAGATGAACCATTCTCTGGACAATGATCTCTCTGGCGGTGCTCGCGAGGCCCTCCCTCTGCGGCCTGCGCCGAGCAGAGAGGATCCTGACGGAGGGACAGGCTCGGAGGGGCGGTGGGCAGGCCGCCCCGAGTCACCCTCTCACCGGGAGACCAGGGAGGAGGCTCGGCCACGGATCACTGGGATGTGCACAGGTCCAGTGGGACTTGCGTGGTTGTAAACGCCTTTTATCAAGTATTTAGAAGGAAAGAGGGTGGCCGGTGGTCGTCTTCGGCTTCCCCAGAACCGCTGGGTTCCCGGCGACAGCTTGAACCCGCCACAGCCGAGGGAGGGTCCTGGAGAATGTCGGGGTGTGTGTGTGTGTGTGTGTGTGTGTGTGTGTGTGACTGTTCTAGCGAGTGGCAGGTGACCAACTGGTTCCGGAGACACAGAGCCCTCCCCAGGCCCGCGTGCTCTCTTCCCAGGAAGCCATGTGTGTTCCCTTGTAAATACGGACGAGATTTCCAGAGCTGGTCGGATAAGAGGCAGGTTTTCTTAGAAGATGACTTCCCAGCTGCCCAAGCCAGACAGGGCTGTGCTCCCTTCTGTCCTGTGGGCCAGAGGCGCCCCCTGCTGGCCACACTTAGGCTGGCTCACCACTTTGGCTGACTTTTAAAAATTTTTTATTAATATACTAGAGGCCTAGTGCACGGACTCATGCACCAGTGGGGTCCCTTGGCGTGGCCTGCGGGGATCAGGCCGAAACCTGCGGTCCAACGCTGCCTGCTATTCCTGCTCATCCTGGCCCTGCTGCACCTGCGGCCGCCGCTGCTCAGCTCCTGGTGCCTGTGGGTCAGCTGAGTGGCGCTCCCGCTGTGGGAGCACACTGACCACCAGGGAACAGCTCCTGTGTTGAGCATCTGACCCCTGGTGGTCAGTGCACATCATAGTGACCGGTCGACCGGTGGTTTGGTTCCTTAGCCTTTTATATATATAGATTTTTATTGATTTCAGAGAGGGGAGGGAGAGAGAGAGAGAAACATCAATGATGAGAGAGAATCATGGATTGGCTGCCTCCTGCACGCCCCACACTGGGGATCAAGCCCACAACCTGGGCATGTGCCCCATCGGGAATCAAACCCAGACCTCCTGGTTCATAGGTCAACGCTCAACCACTGAGCCACGCCTGCCAGGCTTGACTGGCTTTGGAACCAGCTTGGTCCTCTCCTACCGCCGAGTGCATCTGCTTCCTGGTGGGGTATTTGCTTAACCTCACTGCTTCCACCTTGTTTAGGTAAAAGAGAAAAATTCTATGTTATAATGTGACTAGAGGCCCGGTGCATGAATTCATGCACTGGTGGGGTCCCGCAGCCTGGCCTGCGCCCTCTTGCAATCCAGGACCCCTCAGGGGATGTCGGAGAGGCAGTTTTGGCCTGATCCCCGCAGGCCAGACTAAGGGACCCCACTGGTGCACGGGCACCAGGCCTCTAGTATGCATATAAGATCTTTGGTAAATCTCTTCCCACCCTCCCCTCTCCTCCCTTCCCTCTGAGATTCATCAGTCTGTTCCATGTTTCCATGCCTGTGGTTTCTGCTCCTGCATTGAGCATCTGCCCCCTGGTGGTCTGTGCGTGTCATAGCTTCCAGCCAGTTGTCCGGTTGTAACAGTTGCTTAGGCTTTTATATATATAGATAAGCTAAAATGCGTAGGGACCATGCCCAGCATAGAAAATGAGTACTTTCCCTCCTAGAAGAGCTACTGTCTTATCTTCGTGTGGTGCCCACAACGCACCCTAACATCCTCCATGTGTCTGGGCAGGTGTGTCTTAGGGGTTGGGGTCCATCCAAAACCATATTTTCTTTTTTTCTTTAAAGAGTCACATTTATTGCAATCCGGGACTATGAGGGGCCATTCCCCAAATCTCACAGCGATAAGATGTCCGCAACACCGGGTTTCTACAGGCAAAGATCACAAAGGTATTGATTACATCCCAAGGTTTGGAACGAGGAACCTGGTTTGCAAAAAAAGCGGTTTACAGGAGCAGAAGCAGCACGTTATCTAAATCACAGTTTTGGGTCTCCGGTCACTGAATTGACAGAAACACATTATCCAGAGCCCTCGGGTCTGGAATGGGGCACCTGGTTTGATCTAAATCACAGTTTTTGGGTCTCCGGAACACTGAGTCAACAGGGACACGTTAACTGGAGCCCTCTGACCTTGGGATAACTGTGCTGACCTGCCCAGGTAAAGGAAAGTGTGCTTGCTACGACCAGTGTGACCACAGCCCATGGGACAGTCACAGGACAATCAATAGGGAATTCAATCGAATGGGGTGATTTATATAATTCAGAAAATCAAAATAACTTTTCTATTATTTTAGCAAACAAGTCAGTACAGAAACCAAACAGCAGGGTTCGAGTTAAACTACAGTTGCTACCTGCGACGACCGCTACCATACTTCATGCCCCACTGGCAAAACCGTGTTTTCTGAGAGCGCGGTGAACATCACTTTGCTTTTTTCTTAATAACGAGGAGGCTGCCTTGTTCTGATGTCAGAGCTGGGACGTGGTGCGTGGGGAGGGGGCGCTCCCCGCCCACCCTGCACCCGTGTCCTGACTGTCCAGGGGTGCGTGACCAGGACATGGGGGACCCCCCCATGGGGCCGTGATAAAGCTGGGCAGGTTCTGGGAATTGGCAGGACAGGCCGTGGGAAGCCTCGCCTTCGTGGGCTCCCGGGTCCAGCCCCGGCTCCTCTCGCTGGTCTCCCGGTGGGGACTCGCAGACACCTCGTTGGGCGTTCATGTGGGTTGAACAAAACCTTGGGAATCCCCAGTCCCGCCTGCCTCCCGAGGGTGCCTGGTTTGGGGCATCTGCGGCTCCCCCTCCCTCCCAGGCCTGTCACTGCAGGACCGGCCCCCAGCGGCCCCGAGTGGGTCTGGAACCCGCCCGCCCACGCGCCCCGGGTCGGTGGCAGGGTCCCCGGCGGGGCCTCCCGAGGCCGCGTGATCCGTCCTTGCGGGCGCCTCGCACAGGCCGGGCGGCGGCGGAGGCAGGGCTGTGCGCGCCCCGCACGGAGCCCCGCGCACCGATCCGCCGCGGGGAGGCCCGCAGTCTGCAGTCCGGGCGGCGAGGCGGGGCTGCCGCAGTGACGCCCACGCGGGCCGCGGGCGGGGGGGACGCGGCGCTCGCTCTCTCGCTCGCTCGCGGGGCGCACGCACCTGGCGCGGCAGGTGCTGTGGCTGCGGCCCGGGCGCGGCGGCCGCGGATGCTGCAGAGGCCGAGGCCCGGCGCGCAGGGGGCGGAGCGTCGCGGCGGCCACCGCCCCGGGAAGCGCATCTGCGCGGCGGCCGCCACCTGCGCCGCGGGGACCGGCACCGCGGGGACCGGGCGCTCGCGGCTCCGCTGATCCGCCCGCAGAATGGCTCACGCGGCGGCTTCCATCAAGAAAGTGCGGGAGGCCGAGCTGGAGGAGAAGGAGCGGGTCCTGGAGCGGGAGCGCAAGAAGCAGCGGCGGAGCCCGCGGGAGCGCGCGGAGCGCAGGCGGAAGGTAGGAGGCGCGTCCTGACCTTCGCGGCGCGGCCCCGGGTCCCCCGTCCCAGGTCCCCGGTCCCCGGCGGTCGGCAGGGCCCCCGGCTGGATGCGCGCCGCCGCGGTGGGTCGGGCCTGGTCTGCGGCAGCGAGGCCCTGGGTGCCGCCGGCACGTGCCCCCCCCTCCACCCCCGGCTTCCCTGGCAAAGCAGAGGCGCCCCCCTGCACCCCCTCCGTTATCTTCATTCAGCCGCGGGGCCCGGGGCTCCGTTCCTGCGGGGATCTGGGCACCCGCCGCGGGAGATGGGGTGCCGGTGGGGGGAGGGCGCCCTGTCCGCCCTGCGGCCCCCCTCCCCCCGGGCTCATGGAGCTCGCTGCTGGGGAAGAGCAGCTCGTTTTAGTCATTTTCCCCGACGCTGGTCTGTGTGATGCTGCGCTGGGTGCTGGGGCGGGAGCCGTGCCTCTGAGATTTGAACATTTCCATTGCGATCTTTTATCTATTTTTTAATTTTTTGGTTTCCAGCATGCGTCTCAGGATCTCCCTTTTGGGACCGTAGCGTTACGTGCCACGACCAGGGTTAGGAGAGACGGGGTGGATGCGGGTCCCCTTTCCGTTCAGCTGTAGAATTATGGCCTCTTTTCAGATACTGTTTTTCTTTCGCTTGGAGATCATCCCGCCACTCGGTGGCGGAGCTGGCATTTGCGTGAAGCCGGGCCTGGCTCCGGGCGGCAGGAGGCTCCCGGTGAAACGCCTGATTAGTGGGTCAGGGCGTCTCTGGGAGGGGCTGCGGGGCAGATGGCGCTGGGGGGCGGGAGCGGTGTTTGTGCTCCAGCCGGTGCTGAGCGCTGCTCTCTGGCGTGAGGGACGCGGTCCGTGTGCTCAACCGTCCTCTGCTTAGAGCCTGTGCTCCGTGGGTGCTAACAGGGGGCTCCTTTTCCACCTGGGGGGCGTCTGGGCCCTGCTTTTGGAAAGACACCCGATGACCCCCGTGGAGCCGAGTTCCCACTGACCCCGGACTCAGCGCATTGCCATGCCCACCCCTGAGGGCCCGAGTCGGGCACCAGGCCACACACACGGTGAATTAGCGGGCATCGCCGGTTACACTGGCTGTCTGACCTCCCCAGGCCTTGCTTCAGGTGCAGTTCTTTCTTGTTTTGTTTTGTTAAGCTTCACCCGAAGGTATTTTTCCACTGGTTTTTGGAGAGACTGGGAGAGAGAGGGAAAGACGCACAGAGAGAAACATCCATGTGAGAGAGACCCATGGATTGGTTGCCTCCTGCATGCGCCCTGACCAGGGCCGGGCTGGGGAGGAGCCTGCAACCCAGCTCCGTGCCCTTGACCTGAATCGAACCTGGGACCCTTCGGTTTGCAGGCCGACGCTCTGTCCACTGAGCCACACCAGCCAGGGCTGTTTGTTCTCTTCTGTGGCCTCAGAGGTGCCCGGGCCCTTCCCCGGCAGCGGCTCCCTCCTCGCCAGGCCCGCGTTCCGTGCCCGCGGCTGCACACACTCTCCCGGGTTGCACCACCTTCATCTCGTGTTCTCCACGCAGCCTGCCATTTCCTGGCCAGGACGCTGTCACGTCCAGCTGTGAGCTAGTGACTCGCGTCCCCAGAGGGCCGGGCACACATGGGACGCCTCCTGCTCACCCGGCCTGTTTCTCAGATCTGTGCCCTTTTCTGTGCTGCGTGACGACGGAGAACCCACGCCGTGACCGTGGGACAGTGCCCGTGGCTCGGTGCCGCATTGCTCTGAACGGTTAATGGTGTGGTCATGTGACAGGGTCCTCCCGGCTTCGTATCTGGATGCTGTCCCTCGGCCAGACCCCCGGGAAAGGGGGATCAGGGCGGATCACGGCGCAGCGACTGCTTGTTCTTGTTCCGGTTTATACGCTCACCTGTGGGTGGTCCTCCCCTCCCACGGCAGAGGCAGGCGCACTGCGTGGGTGCTCACAGCTCTCGGAGGCTGAGCGTGGCGCTGGCTCTCAGCGGAATCGGGTTTATTTTCTAGATTCACATCCTCCCCCCCCCCCCCCCCCACGGCCACGGAGCCAGCTCTGAAATGTGGTCTGAGAGAAGAAAAAGGCGTCTCCCCATCATTCCCTAAGGCAGTTCGTGAGGAAATGGACACGGATGGTGGATGGTGGTGGGTTAGTGGCTCCCTGAGCTCCCTCCCAGAAAGTGCCGAAGATTATTGTGCTGTGTTTCCTGGTGCCATTTGCTACCCATGGGCCACCTCAGCCGTGCAGACATTGTGCATCACGTAGCGTACACGCTCATCCTTAACGTGTCCTTCAGGTGAGCCTGCTTACGCCCCAAATTCAGGTAGGCCTGGCCTACCCGCTGTGGATAAAAGCCAGCTGTAAAGCTTAAAAAAAAAAAATAAACCAAAGAGATTTTGAAGAGCTTTTTCACTCAAGTGAAAATTATTGTGTGTTGAAAACAAGTCAATGAAGTAGCCTCATATTTGGGTTTATTTTTCATATTCTTGTGTGGGCTTCCTGTTAATTAGAAATATATCTTTGCATGATGATTTTGTGCTCCGTGACACGCTTTAAAATCAATTTTAATTCTTTGTGAACTTGAAACATGCTGCGAGCGAGGCTGCAGTCCCTCTGCCCAGTCCTCCCGGCCGTGGTCTTTAAAGGCCACATTCACGTCCTGCAGGACCTGCTTTCAGTCGCACGAGAAGCAGACTGGATCGCGGGGTAACGCGTCCCGGCTTCTCTGGGCCACGCGTTGGACAGCTGACGTCGAACTGGACGAGAACCAGTGTGTGCTGTGTCTGTGTCCTGCTCCTCGAGCTGGAGTAGCAGTAAGCTGTGAGTAAATGGTCCACGGTGCAGGTGCGTTGAAATGAACGAATTTAGGTTTATTTGCTTAAACGAGTACATCGACGTTTTAGCTTTTTATAGGGAGAAGAGGATGTTATTAGCTGACATTTATTTGAATCATTTCTTTTTACGTCCACATAGCTCGTGTCCAGGCTGGGGTCTAAGAGTGTAGGCTTGAGGAGGATGCTGGAAGGAACAATTAAGTTCCTCACGCTTGTGAGACGCAGTTCTAAAGAGAGCTTTCAAGTAAAATGTTCTTTCCACAACCACACGCTATTTCTCAACTACACTTGTTTTTTTTTTAATTTGGGAAATAAATTATTTTCATGGGCTGGTTAAACACACACACACACACACACACACACACACACTCTCATCCTTGAAAGCAAAGCATATCTATACTAATAAAAGGGTAATATGCTAATTAGGCCTGGTCGACCAGCCATCTTCCAGACGTCCTACTTCCTTCCGGACAAAGCCATGGTGGTGGGGGCTGAGGCAGAGGCACTTGGGGGCAAGATCAGGCCAACAGGGGAGGGCAGTTGGGAGCGAGATCAGGCAGGCAGGCAGAGGGGTTAGGGGCAATCAGGCAGGCAGGCGAGTGGTTAGGAGCCAATCGTGTCGGATTGCGAGAGGGATGTCCGACTGCCGGTTTAGGCCCGATCTCACAGGGGTCCCAGATTGGAGAGGGTGCAGGCCGGTCTGAGGAACCCCCCCTCCGTGCACGAATTTTGTGCACCGGGCCTCTAGTCTTTAAATAATCTTCCTCATTTAAACAAAATGATCGGTTATTTTCAAATAAATAGGTATGTTCTCCATTTCTCAGCACCGGCAACCCCTTTTCCAAGACATCGTCATGCCTGCCACACGCAGTGGCACTCTCCCACGTCAGAGGCCATGTGTGTGCCTGGTCTTTAGGACCCTGATGCTGAAGAAACCCTTCCCGTGACTTTACTTTGCCCGATGACAAAGCCCAGGCTCCTACTCCCCGTGAAAAGCTGATGATGTATTTGTCAGGTGCCAGTGTGGCCTTGTGCCCACCATGACTCCATCCGGGGAACAGCCCGCCGTCACCCGCTGTGGAACGTGCTGAGTCAGATGGGGCAGAGCTGGGATGGGAACCCAGGCTCCAAAGTTCTTTGGAGGAAAACGGGGGCTGGGCTTCCTACACAGAAGGTAGGGCCTCGTAACTCAGCACTCCGTCTGCTGAGGCCTCACTCTCTGCACCTCCAACTGCTCCCTACGACGAAGAGAATCTAATTAGTGTGAGAATACGTCAGAGGACTTATCTGAGAGGAAACTACATACATTCAAGGTGGTGATTCTGTTGTAACGGCACCAAAATACCTATGAGATTTCTTAGAAAATGAGCCATGAGAAGTCCACGTTTGCTTCTTAAATGCAGCCGTTGCCGTCAATGATGGGCTGTGATTTTATCATCGTTCTTTCCTATTTTTTTTTTTAAAATTAGGATTTTAAGATGTGTCTGCATATTTGCATGTATGCAGCCGGCACGGAAAGGTGGTTTTGTGTGGAATAAAGCAGAGAATAAAAGCAAACTTTCAAGTCCTTTCTATTGATTGTCATAGAGAAAGGTTCTGATCAGCTCTTTGCTTTTGTTTTTATGGATATTACTAGAGGCCCGGTGCACAAAAATTTGTGCACTCGGGACGGGAGGGGGGAGTCCCTCAGCCCGGCCTGTACCCTCTCACAATCTGGGACCTCTCGGGGGAATGTCCACCTGCTGGCTTAGACCCTCCCCAGGAGATCAGGCCTAAGCTGGCAATCAGTCATCCCTCTGGCAGCCCGGCAGCCCTCGGGGGATGTCCACTTGCTAGTGAGGAGCAGGCCTAAGCTGCAGTCGGACATCCCTAGCACTGCTGAGGAGGCAGGAGAGGCTCCCACCACCACTGCTGTACTGGCAGCCGGCAGCCTGGCTTGTGGCTGAGCAGAGCTCCCCCTGTGGGAGCGCACTGACCACCAGGGGGCATCTCCTGCATTGAGCATCTGCCCCCTGGTGGTCAGTGTGTGTCATAGTGACCAGTCATTCCTAGTCATTCTGCTGTTAGGGTCAATTTGCATATTACCCTTTTATTATATCGGATTATTATTTTGGAGGGATTAAGGCTTATCATTTCGAGGACATCTTTGGGAGGCCCTCCTGCCCCCATATTTTCCTGGTCTCTTTGCTTATTAAACTGATGACAATGAGAATACTTATTGAATATATATAATGGATTTATCACCAAGTTGCAAGGGGACATGAGAGATGACGATTTTTTTTTTAAATCCTCAATGAGGATATGCTTTTATTGATTTAAGAGAAAGAGGAAGGGGAGTTGGAGGAGAGAGAGAGAGAGACATTGACTGATTACCTCCCATATGCGCCCCAAACAGGGATCAAACCTACAACCTGGGTAGGTGTCCTGTCTGGAATTGAACCCATCACCTTTCGGTGTACAGCGCGATGCTCCAACCAAGAGCCCCCAGGGGTGAGGGCCGAGGTGCAGACTTCTAAAAAAGGTGATGATGGTGGCACCCTTTTGAAAACGGAAGGAAGTCTTATTTGCAGGGATGGAGAGGCATGTACCATGTACGCGTGGAATCGTGTTAAAGAATGAGTGGGAAATAGAGAGATGGTGCAGTGCCAGCCGTGCCCACGTTGCCTGGTGGCCTGTGGGTGTCCTGTCGGGTGGGAGGAGTGTGGGCAGCCTGGCATCCGTCAGTCTGTCCGTCCATCCGTCCGTCCTGCCCGGAGTTTCTGAGCGCTTGGCAGCCTGATTCCGAAAGGAGCTCACGCCAGGCTGTCAGCCCAGAACACGCACACAGATTTCTGGGCAGCAGACCAAGTGGTGTCATCGGAAATACCACTCAGAACAGAACGGGTCGGCCTGCGTGACGCACGGCCTTCCAGAACCCTCCACGTGGAAAATCCCAGGAACGTTTTGGGAGCATCCAGTTGTCTGTCTGGAGCTTCCTGTCACCCCGTCCACGTGGGAGCGCTTCCAGAGCCCACGGGCATGGGCAGGCCTGGGCGCTGCCCTCGGTCGGACATGGGCCCTCCTGTCCCAGTGGCCACTGTACGTGGAGATTTCTGCGTTTCTTTGGTTTGCTTTCCCAATTGAGCAGAAATAAAAGGTTCCCACACATCTGTTTCCATGTGGAGGCTGCCATAGAAGCAAGATCTTTAATTTTTGTTATATATGTATTTTTATTGATTTCAGAGAAGAAGGGAGAGGGAGAGAGAGATGGAAGCATCAATGATGAGAGAGAATCATGGATCGGCTGCCTCTTGCACGCCCCACCCTGGGGATCAATCCTGCCACCCGGGCCTGTGCCCTGACCTGGAATCGAACCCGAGACCCTTCAGTTTGCAGGCCGGCGCCCTATCCACTGAGCAACACCGGCCAGGGCAGAATCATGGTTTTTAAAAAACCCATTTTATTCTTCTTAACACTCCCTTCTGTGTCCTTTCAACTCAACTCACAAACCCTGTCTTGGCACCAGAAACATTTTATACAAGCAGCTTGCCCTGTCAAGGGCACCCTGCCGGGGCAGTACGTCTGAGCTTTTATTAGGTTTTGATGATGAAGACATTCTTTCAACCACTGAGCGGGGGGCTAGCGATTAGCTTAGGGGACAGGCCGTCCAATGGGTGGGGCTGAGGCCCAAATAGTCCCACGCACGTGGCCTGAGGTGGGTGTTTAAGGAGACTGTTCAAAGGCAGGTAGGATCTTAATCTTAAAAGCTACGACGGAGTGTATTTATTTTCGGAGTCTAAAACCTCTAACAACTCAGTGTAAATGTTTTCCTCCTTTTGTTATATTAACCTGAGTTCATAGAAATGTTTTAATCTTTAAAAATCAGAAGTAGCCCTAACCGGTTCAGCTCAGCGGATGGAGCGTCAGCCTGCAGACTGAAGGGTCCCAGGTTCGATTCCGGTCAAGGGCCTGTGCCTGGGTTGCGGGCACATCCCCAGAAGGGGGTGTGCAGGAGGCAGCTGATCGATGTTTCTAACTCTATCCCTCTCCCTTCCTCTCTGTAAAAAATCAATACAAAATATTTTTTAAAAATCAAAAGTAATTCATTAGTTACCTTGATGATCAAATTTTAACTGGATTAGTCACCTTATGCATCACTTGGATAAAAAACAATGCCATTTACAGCCCATTGTGACACCATGAAGAATACGGAAAATGTTTTGTCGAAGTCCTGTAGGAATCAGTGAAAACATGAGGAAATTAAGAACTCTACTCACACCATGTTTAATGCTCTTTTTGTGTTAATATTTTTCCACGACGTGCCCCTCTTTCATTTGTTTTTCTCACAGTGATTTCTTCTTGACAAGGAATACTCGCTTTTCCGTAGGGATGGACACTGTCTATTAAGAGAGAGACGAGAACATGAAACACTTCCGGAATTTTGGAGTTCTGCCCGAACGGCTGGTGGGACCGTCAGCTCTTTGACCGTGATCCTTTCGCTTGAGATCTGACGTGTGATTTTATTTTATTTTATTTTAAAACATATGTTATTGATTTCAGAGAGGAAGGGAGAGGGAGAGAGAGATAGAAACAGCAATGATGAGAGAGAGTCATTGATCGACTGCCTCCTGCACGCCACCTACTGGGGATCGAGCCTGCAACCCAGGCATGTGCCCTTGACCGGAATTGAACCTGGAACTCTTCAGTCTGCAGGCCAACGCTCTATCCATTGAGCCAAACCAGCTAGGGCTGACCTGTGATTTTAAATGTTTTTTCATGGAAAAACTCATCAGCCCATTCATAGTATCAGAATCCTGGGGTACACAGGTCGGAATCCTGAGGTGCACAGGAGAAAGGGAGACTGGAATCTATCTCTCCATTGTCTGTCTTGATTTATTTTATCTTATTTAAAAACTAGAGGCCCAGTGCATGAATTCGTGCACCAGTGGAGTCCCTCAGCCTGGCCTGTGGGATCAAGCTGAAACCGGTTCTCCGACATCCCCCGTGGGGTCCCAGATTGCAAGAGGCCGCAGGCCAGACCGAGGGACACCATGGGTTCATGATCAGGGCCAGGGAGGGACGCGGGAGGTTGGCCAGCTGAGGAGGGACCGCAGGAGAGCTCCAGGGTGTGTCCAGCCTGTCTTGCTTAGTCCCGATTGGCCGAACCCCAGCAGCAAGCTAACCTACCGGTTGGAGCGTCTGTCCCCTGGTGGTCAGTGCACGTCATAGCGACCTGTTGAGTGGCCTTAGCATATCATTAGCATATTGCACTTGGATTGAACAGCTGACCGGTGACCGGACACTTAGCATATTAGGCTTTTGTTATATAGGATTTTTTACATTGTAGCTGACAGACAATCATATTATTTTCAGGTGTAGAACACAGTGAGTCAGCATTCACGCACCTCACCATGTGGTCACCGCACTAAGTCTGTGGCCGTCTGCCACGTGCACAGCTAGTACCATGTTGTTGACTCTCTTCCTGTGCTGGGCTCTATATCCCTGGACGTATTTTACACCGAAGTTCATACTTTTCAGTCCCTTCCCCTTTTCTGCCCGCCCCGCCCCTCCCATCACTGTGTTCTCTGTGTCTGTGAGTTTGTTTCTGATTTGTTGGTTCCTTCATTTGTTCATTAGAGTCCACACGTAAGTGAGATCCCACTTTTGTCTTTCCCCATGTTCCTTATTCCGCTCAGCATGATGCCCGCTAGGCCCGTCCCTGTCGTCACAGCGATAAGATTTCGTTCTTTTTTACGGCCGATCTTCCCCCGTATACACGCACCCCCACGCCTTCGCCCCGTTGCTGTCTGTCGGCGGGCACTCAGTGGCATCCGCCTTGTGGATAACGCGGCAGTGAGCGCAGAGGTGCACGCATCTTTTTGAATTAGTGATTTTCTTTTCCTTGGATAAATACCAGAGATGGGATTGCTGGGTCAGGTGGTAGTTCTGTTTTTAATTTTTTGAGGAAACGCCATCCTGTTCTCCACAGTGGCTGCCCCGTCTGCATTCCCCCCAGCAGTGCCCGAGGGCTCCCTTTTCTCTGCGTCCTCGCCAGCACTTGTCGTTTGTGGATTTATTGATGGCAGCCATTCTGACAGGTGTCAGGTGGGACCTCATTGGGTTTTGATTTGTGTTTCCCTGGTGATTAGTGATGATGAGCATCTTTTCGTGTGTGTGTCGGGGGGGGGGGGGGCGGGCAGGGGGGACCATCTGTGTGTCTTCCTTGGAGAAAGTCCATTCAGGCTCTGCCCATTTTGAGTTTGGGTTGTTGTAATTGTTTACCTTTGACATCGAGTTGTGTGACTTCCTTATGCAGTTTAGATATTAACCTCTCATTGGATGTGTCGTTGGCTAACGTCTTCCCTCATCCTGTGAGTGGTCTTTTGCTTTGTTAATGGTTTCCTTCGCTGCGCAGAGCTGTTTCATTCACTGCAATCCCACGTGTTTACTCCTGCTGCCTTGGCATGAGGAGAACTCTCCGGAAGCATATTGAGACCGACGTCAGAGTTTACACCTGGGTTTTCTTCTAGGAGTTTTGTGGTCCCAGGTCTTACGTTTAAGTGTTTAACCCATTTTGAGCCTATTTTCGCAGAAGGTGTAAGCAAAGAGCCTAGTGTTGTTTTTTCACGCATCTGCCCCGTTTTCCCAGCACCATTTATTAAGAGACTGTCTTGTCCCTGTTGTATGTTCTTACCTCCATTGTCAGGTTACTTGGCCACACAGGCCTGGGTTTACTGGGCTCTCTATTCTGGTGCGTTCATCTATGTGTTTATAACTATACTAGAGGCTCGGTGCACAAATTCGTGCACGGGTGGGGTCCCTCGGCCTGGCCGGCGATCTTGGCCTATTGGGGGTCCGGCCGGCAGCGAGGAGGGTCCATAGGAGGTTGGCTGGCTGGTCCTCCCATTTGGGCTAATCTGGGGGGCCGGGCGGGCCGGAGGGGGGAGGGGCCGTGGAAGGTTGGCCGGCCAGGCCCCCCATCGGGGCTGATTGAGGGGGCTGGGCAGGTGGAGGGGGACCATGGGAGGTTGGCCAGCCAGGGGGAAGGGGCCGTGAGAAGTTGGCCAGCTAGGGGGAGGGGCAGTGGGAGGTTGGCCAGCTGGGGGGGAGGGACCACAGGAGTTGGCTGGCTGGGGGTAGGGGACACGAGAGGTGGGCTGTGGGAGTGCACTGACCACCAGAGGGCAGCTCCTGCGTTGAGCGTCTGCCCCCTGGTGGTCTGTGTGCATCATAGCAACTGGTCGACTGGTCGACTGGTCGTTCTGGTTGTTCAGTTATAACGGTTGCTTAGGCTTTTATATATGTGGATTTTTTTTAAAGCCTCCGGTGATCCCACCAGAATTGGAGGACACCGGAGTAAATGCTTCCACTCCCACAGCCCCTGTGCCCCATCTTTGCTGTTGGCGCCAACAGCAGATCGACCTCTAATGATGGTTATGACCCTCAGCTGCCGTGGAGAACATTTCCCGTGTGCAGCTAAGAGACACTCCAGCGACACTGGAAAGTTAACGAGGCTATTTGGGCCACTTACAGCAATAACTTCTGAGCAGGGAGAGGGGGAGAGGGGTGTCGGGGAGATGCTCTGAGGCTTCGTGGTCTGCACCTGACTCTTCTGCCCCGATGGGATGATCTTCAGGAGTGAGGCGTGTCTGAGCTCCGGGTCACTGGGCTCAGAGGGTCGCGAGGAGCCTCCAAGCTCAGTCCTGGGCGGAAAGCCACCAGGTTGTGGGTCACGGTCTGCTCTGTGTTGGTATCCACTCCTGGGATGGAACGGGTAGCTGAGCTGCCTGGCGGCCTCGAGCCTTTGGAGATGTGGGCACGCGGGAGCTCCTAGCACAAGCCAACAGCCACGTTGGTTATCCCGGCTTGGGTAGACGTCTCTGTATCTTTTCAGGGTTTGATAAGATGGCGTGGGTGTCGGTGAGGAAGAAGCAACGAGCAGCTCACCAAGGAATTGTCTCCCCCAATTTGCCAGATGTTCCGTCCCACACCTCTAGCTCGCCACTGCCTACGGCGCCCGGGGTTTCGTGTGTCCGTTTTGTCTTTCGCATGAATATCTTCCTGGCTACTCCCTCACGCCCTCCCTGGCTCACGCAGCCCTCACGGCAGCCGGAAGGGCGTCCCCACGGGTCGCATGGGATTCTGGGACCCTCGGGGCACCTGCTCCACCCATCCCTCACTTCCCGGTCGCCTTCCCCAGGGGAGGGTCGCTGTGGTGCGACCGAGCCTTTCTCCGGAGACGCCCCTTCCTTGCACATCGTCGCTGCGCTGCTCGTACCACAGGGCAGCGTGGGAGGAAGCAGTGCCTGTGGCATCAGGGAGGAGAAGGTCACGGGGACAGTTACAGACACACTAACTCGTCGGGACTTGGGGAGGAGTGATAGTGCTGTTCCCATTCATAGATGTTTCTTGGCTTTGTGTATGCACTAGTGACCCGGTGCATGGATTTGTGCACATTGAAAGGAAATTCATTAGAAGGTGGCGGGGGTGGGGGTGGGGGGAGGCGGGACTGGGCGAGAGGGGCCGGACACGCCCTGGAGCCAACCTCCCGCGGTCTCTCCCCGGCCGGCCACACCTGGGGCGGTGCCGTGGCTGAAAGGGCGCCTGCAGAGTGAGTGGGGTCCCTCCGCCAGGTGGGGTCCCTCGGCCTGGCCTGTGGGGATCGGGCTGAAACCGGCTCTCCGACATCCCCTGAGGGTCCCGGAGTGAGAGGGCACTCTGCAAAGTTGCTGTCATACAGGGTGTGGAACGCAAACGCAAGTGTGCACTAAACCAGATTCGGGGCCGACAGTGCCCCAGCAACAACATAACCCACGGCCGAAGGTGGAATCCTGCGACCCTGCGAGGAATAGGGCTCCCTCCTCTCTGGTTTTAGGGTGCATCCCCTGAGAATGGCCGCTGCCAAGTCACTGCAGCTCGGCAGCTCCTGCATTGAGCGTCTGCCCCCTGGTGGTCAGTGTGCGCCATGGCAACCCGTTGCACAGAGGGAGGGACACTTAGCACATTAGCCTTTTATATATACAGATTTTGCACAAAGACCTGATCCTTGCCAATTTTAACTCCTTTATCGTTGTCTCCGAAAAAGGCCACGTTGAGACTGGCGGTGGCCTCTCTTTTTGTGTCTCAATGTGGATAACGACGGCTTTTCCAAACGTCTGTTTTTCCAAGGAGCTATTTAACCTCGAGGTTAAATTTTAAAACGTACGTCGACGCCACAAACGCGAACGCACAGAATTTGCTTTCGTTTTGTTATTTCGCAGTCAGATCCAGCGTTACCTTTGCCCTGGGGCCCGTTTGGCCGCCCACCTTCCCGGCCGCTCTGCCCGAGGGGGGTGGACGTGGGTTTGGTTGTGAAGAACAGGCAGTGAGGCAGCGGGCACGGGCTCACCTAATTCGTGACATTTACACACAATCACCCAGCGTTTCTGACGCCCCAAAACACAAGCTCACGAGACCCGGGGTTCATCTCAGGCAGGAGCGGTGGCCGGACCTCGCCGTTCTGCCTGTGAGACGCCGGCCGAGGCCGTGGGAGCTGGCGGAGCTGCTGGTCGGTGTGATCTGCACTGTCCCTGCTTCTCTTCACCTCCATAAGCGCCCGAGGCAGGTCCACGGCGTCTCCACGTTTCCCTGCGTTTACTGTGGCTGTTTCTGAGCGGACACGGGGGCACCTCCGTGCAGGGAGCGTAGATCCCCGGGAATGGGCCGCTCACAGACAGCGACGATAACTGGAACCGGGCCGTTCCATTGGACTTGAGGTTGTCTGTGTTGACAACACGATGCAGGTTGTCCTCACGAGGCCTTGTGTCCGCACGCGTGTACCTGGCGGGAGGAATGGGGGGGAGAGGCTTGCTGCGGGGAGTTGGAACACTCTGGGAGATGCTGAGGCCAGGCGTGTGCCCCGACCGGGAATCGAACCGGGACCTCCTGGTTCATAGGTCGGCGCCTGACCACTGAGCCACGCCAGCCGGGCCCCTTATTTTCCACGAAGTCCTCTGTGTCCCACTCACACCAGGACTCACAGCCCACAGAGACCCCAAGTGTCTGTCACTTTGCAGATTGCTGGGGGGGCGGGGCCGGGACAAACAGGAGGCTGCACTTCCTCCCAGTGTTTCCCTGTAAAGGAACCCCAGCCCCTCGCACTCGGTCCCTGCGCAGCGGGGTGACACGCAGCCTGAGGCTTCGGGGAGGGGGGTCCTCCTCTAACTGGGCCAGGTGCCGCATTAAACTGTGTCACACCCGCAAGCGACTGGGACCCATGAGGTGTAAGTGGGGCAGGTCACCTGGAGAGAGAAACGCCTGTGAGGGTGGAGTGTGTGCAGTGGGGAGACGGGTCAGCGTGGGAGTGTGTGTGGGTGGGGAGATGAGTGGGTGCTGGGCGGGCGTGGGAGTGTGTGGGTGGGGAGATGAGTGGGTGCTGGGCGGGCGTGGGAGTGTGTGGGTGGGCGCTGGGCGGGCCTGGGAGTGTGCGCGGTGGGGAGAGGCGGGGGGAGGGCGTTGGGCGGGCGGGGAGTGTGCGCGGTGGGAAGGCGGCGTGGGGGCAGCGCGAGCTGTTGGGCAGGGACCCAGGCGCGGTGACTGGCCGGGGCCAAGGCCACTCTGACCACAGACACGGTCCCATCTCGGAGGGGCTTGCGCAGTGTGAGCCGCACTGACCGCCCACCACGGGCAGCATTTTGGGAGCCCGGCTGCCACCCTCGGAGGCTGTGCTGGCGGCGGGGGCTTCGTGGGGCGATGAGATGAGAAGCCTCTGCCCCCAGAGGAAGCTCGCGGGCGCGGCCCCCGTGGTTGCCCTGGCTGTGGTCGGCCTTCTGCCTGCGCCCTCTGAGGCTGGGTTCCTAGCGGGGGGCGGGGGTGGACGGGGTGCTCAGGAAGCAGCTTAGTCCCCCCACCCGCTGGTCTTCGAACTTCTGTGAAACACGATCGAGCAAGAAGCCCAGACGGTCAGGCCTCCTGTTCGCCTGGGTCCCCTCGGGGCAGCCAGAAGCCCTCGTAGGTCCTCCGTGTTTACTCTCTTCGCTCCTGTGCTGGGTGAGGGGCTTTTCCCACCCGCGATCCCTCCTGCTTCCCGCCAGTGCGGAGCCGCAGGCCACGGCACGCTGCCCGGTGAGGACTTTTGATGGAGTGAAAACACGTCATTTCTCTCTGGGTGGGTAGCGACGGCTCGTGTCCCGGGAGAAGCCCACAGGAGAGACCCGACCGGCCGGCTGTGCTGGGCTTTCATCTCACGGCGTGTGGCCCTCACGCCGCTGGGCGAGGGGGGCGGGGGCGGGTGGGCAACACCCAGGGACACCGAGGAGTCGGATAGCAGGGCCCGGAGAGGAACAGTCGGGAATAAAACTGACGGCCCGGAGAGCCTGCAGCGGGAGGAGGGCTCGCAGAGCAAAATTCAGAGGCCGTGGCAGGCTCTGTGATGATGTGGGACTGGGCGGAGGTGGGGATTGAGGCCATGGGCGCAGGCAGTAATCCGCAGTGATCCCAGAGGTCCGCTCGGATTAGAGGAGCCGCGCGGGGAACTGGGGCAGGAGGGGCCGGCCCTCACCTGGGGGCGGCGGGGGGTGGGGGGGGAGTGGGGGGGGGGAGTGGGATGCATGAGAGGGACTTGCTGGTGCATTTCAGCGACGTCACACGATGGTGGCGCCATGGACAGAAGCGGACGTCTCAGGTGTGAACGCCTTCTCTCCCGTGTGTCCCTGACCCTGACCCTGCCCAGCATCCTGCTGGCTCCTCCGCCTTCTGATCCGCTCCTCACCTGGGGTTTCCTTCCCGTGAACCGGGGTTAGTGATAATTAACTCTAATAACTAACAATTAGATACCGCAGAGGAGGTGTATGAATGAAACCATGTGTGGCCAGCCGGCGTGGCTCAGTGGTTGAGCACCGACCTAGGAACCAGGAGCTCAGGGTTCAATTCCCGGTCAGGGCACAGGCCCGGGTTGTGGGCTCGATCCCCAGTGTGGGGCGAGCAGGAGGCAGCCGATCCATGATTCTCTCTCATCATGGACGTTCCTATCTCTCTCGCCCTCTCCTTTCCTCTCTGAAGCCAATAAAAACATCTATAATAATAAAAGCATAATATGCTAATTAGACTGGACGTCCTTCCGGATGACCTTCCAGATGACCTTCCGGATGAAGCTGGGGCTGCGAGGGAAGCCCAGGTCCTGGGTGTCAGAGGGAAGCTGGTGCCGGCAGCTGGGGGAAGAAAGGTCTACTCTTGCACAAATTTCGTGCATCGGGCCTCTAGTCCCATATGATAAAGAGGTAATATGCAAATTAACCCTCATGCTCTCACAAGGTCGCTGCCTACGAGCAGGCCAGCAAGGGGGGCAGTTAGGGGCGACCAGGCAGGCAGGCAGGCAGGCAGGTGAGCAGTTAGGAGCCAGTGGTCCAGGATTGTGAGAGGGATGTCTGACTGCCAGTTTCAGCACCGGGATTGGGCCTAAACCGGCTGTCGGACATCCCCCGAGGGGTCCCGGATTGGAGAGGGTGCAGGCTGGGCTGAGGGGACCCCCACTCCTGTGCATGAATTTCGTGCACCGGGCCTCTAGTATGTATATAAAAAAAATAAAACGACACCATGTTGGAAAGCACCACGCACATGAAAATATTAGTGATTGCGCCACCAGATTCCTCTCTTGACGTGGGAAGAAGGAAAGGAAATCTACCTACTCGCAGGGTTGGACACGTCGGAGCTCACTGTCTGTGGCAGGCAGGCCGGGAGGCGCGGAGAAGCGCCGTGTGCGTGCGGCTGTCGCCCGAGGCTGCGGCTCAGCGAGCCTCATGGCGAGGAGCAGTGCAGCCCCAGTCTCCTCTGAGTATCGCTTCCCAGGAGAAGGAGCCGGAACTCGAGGGGAAATGACTGATTCAGGGAAGAAAGTGCTGAGAAGGACGGTGTGGCAGCCTGAAGGCACTCCGTGGCCTCCTACAGAGAAATCGGATCGACAATAAAAAGGAAAGAACGCCCTGGCCGGCGTGGCTCAGTGGTTGGCGCGTCTGCCTGTGGACTGGAGGGTTGTGGGTTCGATTTCTGGTCAAGGGCTTGTACCTGGGTTGCAGGGTCCCCAGCCCCAGTAGGGGTGCGTGCGGAGACAACCAATCGATGTGTCTCACGTCAATGTTTCTCTCCCTCCCCACACCCCTCCTCCCTCCTCCCTCCCCCCCACTCTCTCTAGAAACCAATGGGAAAAATATCCACGGGAGAGGATTAACATTTTTTGAAATGAAAGGAACGAATTATAACTCATAGAATAAAGTGGATACATAGGGGTCCATCGTAACAGAAATAAATATCAGATAAAGGAATGAACAGGAAGGGAGGATTCCAGGGGACAGACCTGGGAGAATCCTGTGAGTGACAGCGGATCCCCAGGCGCAGTCAGCAGCAATCCAGCCCGCGTTCAGCTCAACTGTCAGAAGGCCTCGGAGGGAGCCGCTTTCGCCGCAGAATTCGGTAAAAATGAACGGGTGGCGTCTGGGTCTTCGTAGAGAGGAAACCCGGGAGACACAGGACCAGGCGGAGTTTCAAGTCACTTCGCCCTCTGTCCCCGGCACACTCAGAAACGGAGGCGGCACTGTGAGGTCTTTAATGGTTTATTTTAAAGATACGGAGGAGTTATAAACGCAGGACAGTTGTCCTGGCGTTCTGCTTGGAGTGCATTTCCGTAGATTTTTACGTAAATTAATGTTTACGGAGAAGGCGCCTGGGGGAGCTGCTGTGGGCCGGAGGGTGGTGGAGCCGCCGGCAGAGCAGGACTTGCTCACGAAGGCGTGTCTCCACGTATCCGGCGTGGATGCTGTTGGCACCGAGGCAATAATCTTATGTTTCCACTTTATTCCTGCTCACGTTCGTGGTAAAAGGGTGACTTACAAGGCCCCTTTTGGTAAAGGGTGGAGGTGTATGTATTTATTTGGTGACGTCACACGCGTGACGTATAAAACAGCAACAAGATGCGCCGAGACGTTTCCCCGTCCTCCTGGTGTGCGGAGTCGCGAGGTTACAGCGTTTGCGTGGCGTGGGGACAGGCTCCCGGCTCCTCCTCGGTCGGTAACTGACACCCCACGGATCTGGGGGAACCCGGACGCCACCCGGCGTCTGTTTCAGGGCCGACGACCGGTGACGGCTGTTGTGTCCACGGGGCGTGAGAGTAATTCCTCTTTCACTCGCCACACCTGACCCTCCAAGGTGCTCAGGGGAGCGGCTGCCCCCGGACGGCTAGTGAATCTCGGCCGGCCCTCCCCGAACCCCACACGTCCCTGGTTCAATGGCTGCGAGTGTGCGGCCCTTGGTCAGCCTCCCCTCCGCCTCCCCCCTGCCCCCCGCCTCCCTGTCCAGAGCTGGTTTGGGGAAGCATGTGGGGCGTGTGCCGTGGGCTCACTCCTGACGCTCAGTCCTCAGTGTTAACCGAAAGCGTGACCTGTTGTGCGTGGGGCCCACAGGTCAAGGTCGTGACCTCACAGAGCAGCAGAGGGCGAGGAAGTGTCTGGGGGCCCCAGGAAGCAGGGGCATCACCCTGAGCCGTCGGCTCCCAGGACAGGAGCTCGCGGTGGTGGGTTCGGACAGGGCGTCCCCGGAGCAGCTCACGTTGAAGTAGGTTCTTCGCTGAGAATCACCCTTGGAGTTCGGCCGTCGGTGCGACGAGTGCGCATGTGGAGGCCGGCGCGTGCGTGTGCCTGTGGGCCCGTGTGCTACAATTCTCAGAAAAGCCGTATTCCCAGTGTTAGGTGCTTTGATAATGTCTCTTTACTCTTCCTCCCTCGCATTTTCAGTATGTTAAAGTTGCAGCTCTATTGCACTGTTCCCTCAAATGGCCATTTTCCCAGGCTTAGCAGAGGCGCGGGCCTTTTCCGTGGAACGTGAAGCTGGAAACAGACTGGATAAGTGAACAGCATGGGCCGGCCGGCTCAGGGGCCGAGCGCCGACCTAGGAACCAGGAGGTCCGGGTTGGATTCCCGGTCGGGGCACGTGCCCGGGCTGTGGTCTCCAGCCCCAGTGTGGGGTGTGCAGGAGGCAGCCGATCCATGATTCTCTCTCATCATTGATGTTTCTTTCTCCCTCTCCCTTCCGCTCTGGAATCAATAAATATATTTTTAAAAAGAGAGAATGGGAATTCAAAGTATAGGATCGTTCCGTCCAGGACTCTCTGCCACTGCAGCCGGCACCCGACGGCGCTGGCCCAGGGGTTGGTGGGGGGGCAGCATTCAGGAGGCCTCAGAGCTGGTCCCCGTGGCAGGGGGTCGTCCCCGGCACAGGGCACGGTCACACGATGACACCGTCACACTGGGCTTGTGGGCGCCGGGCAGTGCCAGCGCCTTTAGCCCTTGGGAGTCGAGTGAAGACATATTCTTGGCCAGCGTGACCCCCCACCCCCGCCACCCCAAATGCTGACTGTGGGGCGGAGAGAGCGTCAGTCTGGGGAGGGAAATGTCACGGACATACCCGACGGGTGGCCACCGCCTCGCCCCGCAGCCCGCCAGCCCGAGCGGCCCCCAGGGCAGCCACAGGACTAAGCCTGGAAGTGACGCCCCAGGAGGAGAACGAGGTTATGCCTTGGGGTGACTTAGGGATTGGAGGTCCCTGGGTGTAGGTGACGGGACTTGCTCCCGGATGGTGGGTGAGTCAGACGGGGGAGCGAGAGGACCTCTTTCTGAAGGTGACCCCGTCCTGAGCCGAGGGACCGACCCGCTGGTTCTGAAATTAGGGACGAAGGAGGCAGCGCCTGGGGCATCGGGTCCGCCAGGCACCTGGGACCGAGGCGGGGACACGGGAGGACCCGTGGGCTCTGTGGTGGCTTGTTGGCGATGATTGATTCTCGCGATGGGGCCACTGTTTCAACCTCATTTTCAGGTGAGGAAATGAGAGTTTGTCCCCAAACCTCCCAGCAAAGAAATGCCTCCGCTGACAGACAGACAGACAGACCCCGACGTCGGACTCCAAAGCCCACGCTGTCCCTCCGCCCGGGCTGGGGTGCACGGGCGGGGAAGGTGGGGAGGGGAGAGGGGGAGGGAGGAGGGAGGGAGGAAGCTGGAGGCCTCGGCCTGCACGTCTCCGACGTCCCCTGTGACGCCCGAGGGAAAGGGGCTGAGAGGCAGGATCGTGTCCTGATGGTGCACCGCATTCTGACAGTTCAGGGTCAGGGCCCCCAGGGTGGGGGGACCGAGGAGACATACTGGGGTTCACCCTGCAGCAGGGTCCCCGTAATAAGATCCCAGGAAGGAGTCGGGATGGAGAGCATCACCAGCTCCTCCAGGCACCGGGACCCCCAAACACCCAAAGTAGCATCAGAGCAGGTGAGTCCTCCGGTCTCCCAGGCGCCTCTGGAAGAGGGGGGACAGGAGAGGGGCTGCACAGGCACCAAGAGGGTGGTTAATTTTTGTTGTTGCTAATCCTCACCCGAGGATATTTTCCCATTGATTTCTAGAGAGTATGGAAGAGAGAGGAAGAGGGAGAGGGAGGGAGAGAGGGAGAGCGAGAGAGAGAGACAGAGAGAGACAGAGAGAGAGAGAGAAAGAGAGAGGGAGAGAGAGAGAGGGGGGGAGAGAGAGAAACATTGATGTGAAGAGAGACCCATCCATTGGCTGCCTTCTCACATGCCCTGACCAGGGCTGGGATCGAGCTTGTAACTGAGGTGCCCGTGCTCAGATTCGAACCCGGGATCCTTCAGTCCACAGGCCGACGCTCATTCCGCTGAGCCAAACCGGCTGGGGCTGGGTGGTTAACTTGAAGTCCGTTTACCAAAGTGCATATGGGGGTGACTCTAGAAGCTCCTGAAAGTTTAGGTTTTTTTGCTGCAACCACAGAGAGAGCCCGGGGACGTCAACACAAAGCAACCGCAAAGCAAAGGTGGCCGAGGTGCGGGCGACGGAGGACACGGAGTGTGGGCAACGCGTGAGGGTCCCGGGGCCGTTTCTTCTCTCTGAACAAGAGGTCGAGGGTCTGTGATTCCTTCAGTAGACAGACAGCGACCTCCCCTCATCCTACATAATAAAAGCCTAATGTGCAAATTGTCCCCTCGGGCGGGCGGTCGACCGGGAGTTCAACCGCTTGCTATGACGCGCGCCGACCACCAGGGGGCAGCGTGGAACATGGCGGGTGTCTGCAATGGGGGTGGGGCTGCCGCCCAGCTCCCAGGCACTGAGGGAGAAAGGGCAAATAGCGATATGAAAACATTTCTTCTAATTACTTTCCTTTCAATGTGCACAAGTCCGTGCACGGGCCACCGGTCTTAGTAATAATTAGCTGAGCTGCACCGACTTCCAGAACAAAGCAGGCTCCTCATTGGAGCTGGTTTCAGCATTTGAGCTCAAAGCAGCTGAGATCGAATGTTATTAAAATAGAAGGCGCGTATGTCAGGCAAACTGACATTTTAAAATGTCAGTGGAGAAGGGAGCTGGCGTCACCGTATCGATGACTCCTTCTTAGGGTAAAATTAAATGGCGATGCGTTTCCTAACCAGCGACCAGAACATGCTCTGGGTTCTTAGTAAAACGGGAAAACGTGTGATGAGAACATTGCCCTGTCGCCCAGTGAGTTACCACAGCGTGAGTCAGAAACCGGCGTTACAGCCACAGGGAGGGGCTGGGAACGGGGTGCGAACTCGGCCGGAGAGATTACGGACGGGGAAGGCGAGGCCTTGAACTGGCGAGCTGCCCTTCCTCACGGCAGGCCCGAGCAGCTGGGTGTCCTGGCCGCGGTGGGGGTCCCCTGAGCCCGGGTGGCTGGTTTACGGTGGACGGAGGGGAGTGGGGCGCGCACTGCTCTGGGAGGCACTGCAGGCCCCCTGTGAGGAGCTGTGGTGTTTGTGAGTGTCCGTGTCGGTGTGGTCGACAGAAGGTTGGCATTTGCACTGAAGGTGGGACGTGTTCGAAGGAAAGATGCGCGTAAGGAAACAGAGCGAACGCCGGGGGTGGGGGGTGAGAGTGCAGACCACAGGCCGGCAGCCCCGGTGCTGGTGTTGGAGGGGAGCTGTGGGGAGGGGTCCCGTGACCGGGAGGCCCGGGCCTGCTGATCCGTCAGCGGGGAGAGAGCCGATGGGGAAGGGCCAGCACAGCCAGGAGGGGCAAGAGGTTCCCCACAGACCAGACTAGGGGCCCTCAAACTTTTTAAACAGGGGGCCAGCTCACTGTCCCTCAGACCGTTGGAGGGCCGGACTATAGTTTAAAAAAAACTATGAACAAATTCCTGTGCACACGGCACATATCTTATTTTGAAGTAAAAAAACAAAACGGGAACAAATGCAATATTTGTATTTGCATGTGGCCCGCGGGCCGTAGTTTGAGGACCCCTGGACCAGACCATGCCTCGGGCCCACCAGCCAGGACACAGAGGGGTGTGTGTGTGTGTGAGTGCTTGAATGAGTGTGTATGAGTGTGAGTGTGTGAGTGTGAGTCAGTGTGAGTATATGTGTGTGTGTGTGTGTCTGTGTGAGTGAGTGTATGTGTGTGAGTGTATGTGTGACTGTATGTGTGTGTGTGAATGGGTATGAGTGTGTGAGTGGGTGTGAGTGTATGTGTGAGTGTGTGAGTGTGAGTGTGAGTGTGTGAGTGGGTGTGAATGTATGTGTGAGTGTGTGAGTGTGTGAGTGTGAGTGTGAGTGTGTGAGTGGGTGTGAATGTATGTGTGAGTGTGTGAGTGTGAGTATGAGAGTGGGTGTGAGTGTGTGAGTGAGTGTGAGTGTGTGAGTGGGTGCAAGTGTGAGTGTGTAAGTGGGTGTGAGTGTGAGTGTGAGTGGGTGTGAGTGTGAGTGTAAGTGGGTGTGAGTGTGAGTGTGTGAGTGTGAGTATGAGAGTGGGTGTGAGTGTATGTGTGAGTGTGTGAGTGGGTGTGAGTGAGTGTGAGTGTGGGGACGTGCACTGCAGGAGAGGCGACGGGCGCCCCGGGGGACAGCGCCCCGTTGCTCTGTGTGAGGGCGGCTCCCGTGGGCACTGGGCCCGTGAAGCACCCGCTGTCGGTCGCCTGGTTTTTGCCTCCTCACCGTCCCCTGGGCCTCTTCGTTCGTCTTTCATGCCTCCTCACCCCCGTGTGACCAGCAGGCGGGTCAGTGCCTTGATCATTTCACGCCAAATTCAAACGCCTGAGCACATCCCCGCCGGCGCCGACGTAGGGAAGGGAGCAGAGCTGGGCGCGTGGAGGGTGGCCGGCTGGGTGGCCGGCTGGGTGGCCGGCTGGGTGGCTGGCTGGGTGGCCGAGGTCGCATGGCCAGCGGTTACCAAAGTGCTCGCATGTGCGTCGGAAATGCAACACCTTTGCCTCTTCCGTTTGCCGCCGGTGCCCGGCCGGCGTGCGGTGCTGGTCGGTGTGTGGGGGTGAAGGACACCCCATCTGCCTGTCTAACGTGTTGGGGAGGACGCGGCGTTGAGTCCCTCACTAACCAGCTGGGAGTGTCCGCCGTCGGATCCGTCAGCAGGACCAGGGACCGAGGGCAGCAACTTAGTGTCCGTCCCAGCAGCCCGTCCGGGAGGCGAGGGTCCCGCCTGCCAGAGAGAAGGTTCTGGTCTGGCAGCTTTGGGAGATCGCTCCCTGGCCGAGGGGAGAAACCCTGAGCACGTTTATTTATTTATGTATTTAATGTACTTATTGTTGTTAATCCTCACTCGATATTTTCCCATTGATTTTTAGAGAGAGAGGAAGGGAGAGGGAAAGACAGAGAAACATTGATGTGAGAGAGACACACCGATGGGTTGCCTCCCGTACAGGCCCCGACCAGGGACCGGGCCGGGGAGGAGCCTGGGGTATGTGCCCTTGACCGGAATCGAACCCGGGACCCTTTGGTCTGCAGGCTGACACTCTGTCCACTGAGTCAACCCGGGCAGGGTGCCCTGGGCATGTTTAAACACTAGCTCTAAAGAACTAGTAGAAGGATCATTTTTTATTAGAAACGTACTTAATAACTGCTCTTGAAGGAAACCCCCTGTTGTAGAGACAGACCTGTATTTTCTCATCGTTTCTTCCCGGCAGGGGACATAAGCGGATGCTGACCTCACAGCACAATCTATAAACGCACGGCTCTCAAGATTAACACCAGCGTTCGCATCAGGACTGTTCACTGCAGCTCGTCGCTGCGCAGACGGGCATGGGAGGTTCGAGGCGGGGGCTGTGCGGTTGCCCTGGACCTCGCGGGGCCGGGGACATGGCACAGGCACAGAACCGCACGGACACAGCTTAGACGCCTTGAATTACCGGTATTGATTTTATAATGTGTTTATTTTTATGCTCCCAGGGGCTTTGGTTGCCTGTGGAATTATTCCGTCTTCAAAAACAGAAGTAGGACCGCCCGGCCGGCATGGCTAAGTGGTTGAGGATCGACCTACGAACCGGTTTGATTCCCGGTCAGGGCACAGGCCCGGGTTGTGGGCTCGATCCCCAGTGTGGGGCGTGTAGGAGGCAGCTGGTCCATGATTCACTCCCATCATTGATGTTTCTGTCTCTCTCCCTTTCCCGTCCTCTCTGAAATCAATGAAAATATTCTTTTTTTTTTTTTTTAAAAAAGGAGTAGGACATCATTAAAAACTTGAAAAAAATTCTCCCCTTTTCCAGGGAGAACAGATGCTGTATAATGAGGGTATGTGTCCCAGTACAAGTGAACGAACACACGCTTTTGTTTGTGCTCTGAAGGTGCAAAGAATACATCTGCTCTGAAGAGATCTTGAAATGGAACCCAAATGATCAGTTGGACAATGAAATTCAGGTTCTCTCTGGCCCTTGAAGTTTTCACAGTGTTTGAACGAGATTGAGTTTGGCCTGTGGTTTCGTGATTGTAGTTAATTTAATTCTTTTTTGAAAAAAAATATTTTTATTGATGTCAGAGAGGACGGGAGAGAGAGAGAGATGGAAACGTCAATGAGGAGAGAGAATCATGGATCCCCCTTCTTTGTTTTTTAGGCGAAGTTCATGTTTCAGTGTCCGACAGTTTTTTATGTGTACATGTCAGCAGTAATATTTCAGTTCTGGATGGTGGACAAATGGTGGCAATGTAGGTTCGACCCTCTCTGGTTTGGTCCTGGGCAACCTGCAGCAACGCACAGCTGCTGGCTGCTAGCATGATAAAGCGTTGTCACCGTCTTCATGTCTGGACTGCTTCTCTTCTCGTTGTCTCACGGGGCCACTGCTATTCTGTGGCTGGAGCAGTCCTGATAATTCCTCTCTGTTGCAGGAATCCACATGGTCTTGGAGTTGTTTTCTGAAAATATACAAATGTATTCTCGACCAAAGGTTAATAAAGGAATCATATCTATAATTTAGACTTGGGATTCTTTTAATTTTTGTCCAAATGATTTTCCTTTGGCTTATTTTGACACCACGTATGTTTTTCATGGGTGTCTTATATTAGCATTATAAATGAAAAAATTAATTTTCAAGTAAAAATATTAAAGCAATTAAGGCATTTACTTAACAGGTTATTATTCCACTATCCCCCCTTTTTTATTTTTTAATATTAGGAGGTTTTTGGAAATTATATAATGCAGTCTAGATAACTTTAAATTTTAATTTTTGTATAAAAATATGACTGCTTTAGGTTTATAGTATGTTAAGCAATTTGTCCATGAAATGAAAATTTTGGTTAATACTTCTTGAGCTAGTTTTAATTAATCTGAAAACTTGACTATTATTTTACTGTTAAATTTAATACTTTAATAACAATCTTAGTTTATACTGTAAATATTAATGGAAAGAATTATTTTGCATCCTTGAGAAGGCCCTGAGCATTCCTGGTGTTAAGCTGGATTGAGATATAGGGTAGTTGCTGTTAGCCAAGTCTCTGTTATCTGGGTATCAATTTCGGCTGGCCTAAGTCCCTTTCTGTTATCTGGGTCCCAATCTCAGCTGGGCATGGGAAGCACAGTAGCCATGGGGGCAGGAGACCTCCCTCAGAAGGGGCGAGTGTTAAAGCCCCTGCATAGTTGGGGGGGTGAGGATCTCTGCCCCACCTCTGTTGACCCCCAAGTTCTCCCCTGAGGCCCCCTGTGACTGTGCCTGTCTTAGGTTGCCCCTCCCAGAGAGGTCTTACCCGTTGTTGACTAATCAGCCATCCTCCGGGGCCAAGCAGGGTGATGTGAGGTTTAGTTTTGTCTCCTTGGTAGCGTATGCCCCTGTGGCCTCCATGCCCAGCAACTGCCTTTGGATCCCCTCTCCTGCTGGCGGGGCCCTGGCATTGATCATGGGGAACCCAGATTTCTTCTCTAGAGAGGGCCCAGCTTACGCCATTGGGCAAGAGACAGATCCATGGTACCAGCCACCATGAGGCTTCAACCTCAGTATGAACAGAGAGCTTAGGTAACAGCTGTGGGCAATTGGAAGAGGGACCCCCTTTGGTAAAAAGGGTCAAGGGAGGTCAATATAGAATGCTTAAGTGCCTTCCCAGGGGGCCTTCCACACAGTGGAAGGGATAAAATCCTTTTATGTTCTTATTAAATTCCTGCCAAACAATTAGTTTGTAAGCTTGTTTGGAATAAATGTTAATATGCTGTTGTAAAATATTAAAAATTATTAATGAGCTTTTGTTATTTTAAATTATATCTTAAAATTCTACTGCTGTATTTTAAGAAATATAAAATAACTTGTTTTGCCCTTTCTTAGAGGCAAAAACTTAAAATATATATTTATTAATATTTATTTGATAAAGCTTTCTATGTGATTTCAAGTATATTAAATTAGCTTTATTGAAAAATCCTTAAAGAAGAGAGAATAAACTTTTGAAAACATTTCAGGGCCCCTGAAATGTCCTAAAGTCATTCCTTGATTATAGTTTTGAAATCTAACTTAAAAGACTATTAAATATATATGTGTATATATAATTTAAAGATTATATACCTTTTATAATTATTAAGAGATATCAATTAAGTTAAAACTGATCTTTGTATTTAAAAATTTCGGTTGGGATAATAGAATTTATCCTCTTTTTTCAATTAGATAAATGTTGAAATTTTATTATAATTATATGATTTTTCCCAATTTATTTAACCAGAACTTTAAACTCTTAGCTGGTAAGTTAAATATTTAGTATTTCTTAATCAGTAACATTTTTAAAAAAATATACTGCAAAAATACAAGACATAATTAATAGATTTAATTCTGTTCTTTAGATTTTTCATGAGGGAAATTTAGATTAATATTTTAGCATTTTGTTATTTCAGAATATCTAATTTAATTTAGTAAATTCCTAAGGGTGCCATTCACTGAAAACAGGTAACCATTAAAATGCAAATTAGTTACATTCTTTCTACCAAGGATGGGAAACTGGGAAGCAAGCCTCTCTTTAAAAGTTGTCACTGGCAGGAAATTTTTGGCCTACCTGCTCTGTTGGGGGAAGGGAGGCTAGCCCTTCCTCTATTAGAAATTGCTTTGGGAAGCCAGCCTTAAATAGAAGGCGTAGCCGTCTTTTACCTGGGCTACTTAGATTTTTATAATTAATATATTTTAATAATTCTTGAGATTTAAATCCAATTTATTATTTTAAGGCATATTCTTTAGCAAATTTTTGTAACAGAGATAATTTTACTGAATTTACTTTTGGGCCTTGAAATTAACTTTTTAATATTCTTTATTAGTATTTAAAAACTGTTCTTTATTATGGAAATGCCAGTCCTGCTGCTAGAATCTAGCCAGCATCTTTTTTTTCTTTGGGTTAAATTTTCCATTTTTCTTAGGAAATAATCAGCCTTGGGTTTTATTTTGTATATTTATAAAGAGATTTCAGCTTAAAACTCTATCTAAATGTCCCAAATCGGACATTGCGCGCCTTAGTTCCAAGCCAGTTCTCTCTTTACACGTGTACAGAAATCCCAGACGTATTTTTAAATTTCAGATCTGGTGGCATTTGCTGTAGCTGTATCGGAAATGCAAGGAATTCATCGTTTCTTCTCTATGTGGGAGGTTTTAAATCTAATGATATTTTGTTCATTTCAGTAGGCAAGGGCAGCACCCAGGGCAGACAGAATGTCTTATCCTATGGATCCAAGGTCCAGCCCGGCACTCCCGGGGGCTGCTCGGAATAGCTCTTGTATTTATTTTTCTCTCTGGGGCGGGCAGGGTGCTGTGTAGCCTATTGGCCTTGAGACGGCACAGGGACAGGAGGGTAAATAGACAATGCCCCTGTTACTTGCCGTGGCTGGGCTGGCCCCTTTTGGTAGTTTCCCGACTGGTGTCGAGGCAAAGAATTTCCCTGGACATCTGTCTTAGATTTACACTCATTTGCCCAATGTTTTCCTTTTTTACATTTAGGGCATAGTCCAGGTTGTTTGGGACCTCTGCCATTTCCTTTATTAATCCCTTTATTAGAGGGACACTGTTTTGCCATGTGTCCTGTTCCTCCACAAGTGTAACACTTGTATGTTTGACTTTTCCCTGTGCTAAATTGTTGCTGAAGAATTCCTTCAATGGTGGTTCCCTTTAATGCGGCCGCAATGGCGACTCCTTGCATATATGAGGGACCAATATCTGCGCAAATGCGGATATAATCTGAGAGAGTCCCCTGTCTTTGATGGGGCCGCAGTGCAGCTTGGCAGGCAGTGTTGGCGTTTTCATATGCCAACTGTTTAACTATTAGCATGCCAGCCTCTCCATCCACCACTACTCGGCCAACAGCCTGTAATAGCCGAGAGGCAAAATCCGGATACTTTTCATCTGGCCCTTGAATAGTTTTTGAGAGCGCCTCTGTTTTCTGACCAGAGGTGGGTAACTTTTTCCAGGCTCTGACCCCAGCTCCATTAATCTGTCCATAAGCTTCCTGGGGGTATTGAATTTGATTGTGGGTATCAGCACAGACTCCTTCACCTGCCAGCATTTCATAAGAAATATTAATCCGGGCCGCTCGATTACGAGAAGCTTGTTCCTTCGCCTTTTCATCATATTCTGATTTCCACAAGAGATAATCCCCTCCTGATGAACAGGCCTTGGCAATAGCTCTCCAATCATTAGGCGGGAGAGCCTCTGAGGCCATAGCTTCCAAGACAGTTAAAGTATAAGGGGAAGTGGGCCCATGCTGAGCACAGGCTTTTAACTCTTTTAAGGCTTTAAAAGGAAGCGGGTCATAAGCACGCTCACGCTGTCCCGTGTGAGGATTCACCCGTTCCATAACAGGGAAGGTGTGAATGCCCAACTCCTCACCACACTTCCGTGCCTCCTGCAAGGCCATCTGGAGAGGGGAAAGTGGAACTGGTGCCGCACAAGGCAGCCGAGAGCGGCGGGAACGGCCCCCGCGGCTTCCCTTTTTCTTGCCAAGAAGCTTTAATGCTTCTAAAAAGGATTCCAACACATCCTCTATATCACTGCCCTCTTCAGTTCCAGCAGAAAAACATTCTTCCTCCTCTTCTGCCTGAACAATACCTGCATTATCGTCATGACAAAGAGCAGCAGCTTCCTCAAAATCCTCCTCATCTTGAGGAGTTAAATTGTCTTTAAAAGTTACATTATTTCTTTTTAATATACTGTCTTTTTTAGACACCTGTTTTGTGCTATCGCACTGCTTCTCCTTTTTTTCTGGCTTAAGAGACGGTTGATTATGGTCATGCCTGGGATCTGAATAATCCCGTATTAAATTCGATAAGGAAATGCAGACCTCCTGAATGAATTTTAAAAAATGTTCTACTTGCTTGTCATTAACCTTCGTTCCTCTACTATTGAGCATAGACTTTAACATTTGCCCATAAAGGGCATTTTCTCTAGATTCTAATTGCCCCAGGCTTTACTCCCGATTATCAAAAAATTGCTCCTCCGTTACCTTAACGAGTGCACTCTTTACCCGGAGGAGATCCTCACGTCGTCTCTCCAGGCCCGACGGAGTTCCTCACCGTCTTTTTCCCAGTTCCTCAGTCCCGTAGCTCGGGCGCCAGATCTGCCAGGGCCAGCCTGACAGGGTTGAGCCGGGCTGAGGCAGGGAGGTGGGAATTGAGAAAAGAAAGAAAGACAGGAAAGCGGGGTCGGGAGGACCCCAGTTCTCTCGATGAACTGAAGCGAGTTTATTAGCTATACAATCCTATTTATACACAACACACTGAATCGGAGGTCTGTCAAGAGGAATGTATTCTTTGTTCCTCTTAATCTCTAAGGGAGGGGCACAGCAGAAGGACAAGTTCTCAGTACAGCATATCTCAGTAAATAGTTACAGACTTCTTGGTAATCCATGAAAGGCTGTTCTCATTCTACAAAGGTTGCTCTCACTCTACTGATAATCGCCATCCAGACAAGTCTGGGAAAATTGTGTGGGTAAGGGTCCCAGCCTTGCTAACCCCTGCAGGTGCAAGGACCTTGCCAGCTTACATCTGGCCCCCAACAGAGGACCTGGTCTCTGAGCGGTTGCACCCACTGTGGGAGCGCACTGACCACCAGGGGGCAGCCCCTGCGTTGAGCATCTGCCCCTGGTGGTCAGTGCACATCATAGCGACTGGTAGACCCGCCATTCAGTTGCTGGGCTTTTATTATATAGGATGTCTGTCTCCTGCTTCATTGCAAATGGTGTGTGTGTGTGACTATGTATGTGTGTGTTGTGTATGCATTTATTTTGTTGGGAAATTATAATAATAAAAGTGTAATGCTAATTAGACCAGATAGCCAAATGACCTTCCGGACGAAGCTGTGGTGGCAGAGCTGAGGCAGAGGCAGTTAGGGGCGATCAGACAGGCAGGCGAGCGGTTAGGGGCGATCAGGCAGGCTGGCAGGCAAGCAGTTAGGAGCCAGCGGTCCCGGGTTGTGAGAGGGTGCAAGCAGGGCTCAAGGACCCCCCTCCCCCTTCCACATGAATTTCGTGCACCAGGCCCCTAGTTTTATTTTAAAATACTTGGAGACCAACAGAGTAAAAGATTTGAGTCCATACACGATGGCCTTGGACTGGGCTCTGTTTCCCAAGGGAAGGAACCCTGTCAGTGACGACAAGTGTAGGGACACGTTGAACCCTCCTGTCATGTATCACACGCAACAAGGTGGTGAAAAGGTGCGTGTGCAGACGGAGACTCCGATGCATGTGGCTCAGGGTCTGTGCGTCGCCCAGGAAAACGTTGTCCACATGCCGAGTGCAGGGAGGCCTGAGGGGGGGGGGCAGGGCAGGGAGTTTTATTCTCTGTCTCGGTCACGGCTCATGCCTTTGAGCCAGTGGAGGGTCTCCCACTGCTTAGTCATAGGACACTGTTTGGAGAGCTGGGCTGTGAATTCTCGTCGGTCAGCACTCCCGTCCATCGTGTCAAGGCTGGGCGCTGTGGCTGAGCCCTGTGGTGCGGACACTGACCGGGCGGTCTGACCGCCGTGCGGGCACCTGCAGGGCAGGGCTGGTCAGTGCCCCAGCCTCCGGGAGGCTCCCCGGAGAAGCTGCTGCTCTGGGCGCTGGATTCCCGTCACTGACCCACGGCTGCGCTTCGGCCGTTCACTCCGGGGGCTGCCCGGGGTCCGGTCGCCTCCGGCCGCGGGTGGAAATTTACAGGAAGGCGAGCGTGCGGAAACGGCCTGCGTGTCCAGCGGGAGCTCGGGAGCCCGACTGTGCCGGGGCCTCTCTGCTTTCTGAACTTGCACCGCTGACCCGTCCACAAAGGACGCTGGCGGGGAGCCCGCCCCACTGGCTGTCTGTTTTCTGACTTTTATGTAGGAGCACACAATGGCTACCTTGTTCTGTTCGTGCTGTGCTTCCAAGTCCAGCGAATCCGACAGGGCCTGCGTCGCTGGCCCCCACCTCTTGGCACCCCCCTTCTCTTTCATGTCCGGCGGCCGCGTTCTCCCAGTGCCCACCTTGGGCGGGTGGGGGTGCAGGACCTTTAGAAAACTCCCAGCTGGTCAGCGCTGCTGTTACAGAACATTCCTCTTTAAAAATACGTTTTTACTGATTTTAAAGAGAGAGGAAGGGCAAGGGAGAGACAGAGAAATATCACTGAGAGAGAAACACCGATCAGCTGCCTCCTGCACGCCCCCCACCGGCGATTGAGCCCGCCACCCGGGCATGTGCCCTGCCCGGGAATTGAACCGGTGACCTTCTGGTTCATGGGCCAGTGCTCAGCCACCGAGCCATGCCGGCGAACCAGAACGTCCACCTTTAGGCACTGGAGTTGGAGGGAAGGAGATGCTGGAATGTGAGATCAAATCGGTTAACTGATGTCTGTGGGCACGTGAGTAGCCTGGCGGTTCGTTTGGGTTAACGTGGGCACATGTGGGCACAGATCGTAGAACGCGTCGATGCTGACCTCGTTAGAAAGGGTGAGCCGCAGGGTGACCTTGGGAAAAGCTAGGGGGCAGCTCTAAATTATGCAGCAGCTTCCGATTGATCAGTAACAGGACAGATCCCACTGGTGGCAATAATCACATGGTCAGCCGTGGACGCACCACGCACAGGGAAGGGCGCGACGCCCAGACGGAGGTCCGGCTTCGTTCCCGCGGGTCAGAGGTTCTCAGAGTCAGAGGCTGTGTCCTTGCTCTCATGTGACCAGGCTGGAGACCTCCCACGCGGCAGGAGGAATGAAATATTAGATCGATCAGATAAGTATGTTGCACGCCAATCATCAGTCTGGAATTACGGCTGCCCGGGGGCGGGGTTGTAATCCAAGCAGGTTTCTAAATTCAGCCGAGGTAGCCTGCCTGGACACCTGTCGACGACCTTCACGCGCCCTCAGGGGGTCGGCTGCAGGTCACGCTCACACCGACATTTTGATTTTTGGTTTTGTTTGTTTTTTTTTAATTTATTGAGGTCAGAGAGGAAGGGAGAAGTAGAGAGAGAAACATCAATGATGGGAGAGAGTCACGGATCGGCTGCCTCCTGCTCGCCCCACACTGGGGATCGAGCCCGCAACCTGGGCAGGTGCCCTGACCGGGAATCGAACCCTGACCTCCTGGTTCCTAGGTCCACGCTCAGCCACGGAGCCACGCCGGCCGGGCGTGCACGTGACGGTTTAGACTCGGAAGCCCTTCCGCACTTCCTTCACCCACGATGGATCTTCCTGAACAGCCCTCCAGCTCCGCCCGCGACAGGCAGACAGGAATCCCGGGATTCTGAGGGAAACTGTCTCTCCAAATTGCCACTTTACAGACTTCTGGCAAAACAGTTTTTTCAGTATTTTTCATCGGACACAACTTGCCTTCAGGGACATGCGAACTGAAGTCGTTGAGGGAGAGGAAAGCCCGCCTGCGCGTGCGGCCGCCCCTCCTGGTCGGCCCGAGGCGAGGGCTCTGCCCAGCGGTGAGATGTGGGGCGGGTCTCGGGCCGAGGCCATGGACAACACGTGTCGTCCGTCCCACGTCCCCCCCTCTCGGTCCGAGGCCCCAGAGCGTGACCCGCGGCTCCCAGCACCCGGAGCAGGTCAGGACGCAGCACCTGCGGCCTTTCTTCCTGCGATAACTAACTAGGTGGCCACTCCGTCTCCGCCGGGTGGTAGGCGCAGGTCGACGCTAACGAGTCCTGCTTCACAGAGCAGCTCAGGACGGGAAGGGCCTCGCCGTATCCGGTCCAACCCCGTTATTTAAAAACCCACAACAACACGGCCAGATTTGATCCAGGCTGCGCCGTCCACGCGGTGACAGCGGTGGAACCAGACCCGGGGCCGGAGCGGGCAGCCGGGCGTCTCTCGGCTCCTCCGCAGGCCACACGCGAGCGAGACGTGCGTCCTCCCTAAGCGCTCGTTTCTGCGGAGGCTGCCATGAACCGAACTGGCTGCGGCCGGTCCCAAGCCTGCGGCCCTGGGGCCTGGGCACCTGCTCCCCGCGGACCCAGCGCGGGGCGGGCTGCTCCCGTCCTCCTGGCTTTGGCTTGTGCTGGAGGTGGGAGGCGGTGATGCAGGTGAGGGGACGGCGGTAAAAGTGGGGGGACTCGGGCAGGTGTCGCGAACACGGCACGTCAGGGGGCCTCGAATTTCACCTTCTCGGTCACGCACGGAGTTCCCGCTTCCCGCTCGGCGTGCGGCCACGCGTGCACACGCCTGCTCTCCGCGTGACGTGTGCTGGTGGCTCGGAGCCTTTCTGAGGACAGTGGGCGCCGCTGCGCCCGGGAGGTCCCGGGTCAGGGCACGGGTGGGGCAGGGGTGCGGCCCGGCCTCGCTCACCGGGCCCCTGGCTGATACACGGTCAGGTCCACAGGAGGCCCACCCCCCGGGCGCTGTGACAAGCCAGCCTGGCGGCCACTCCGTGAGCCACGGGGGCGGGCAGCTGGGGGCGGTTTGACCCCGGCCTCGGGCCCGATCAGGCGGAGAGCCTGGGCTGGGAGGCTGCTCTCGGAGGTGGTTTCCAGCTCACTCGCGTCGGGTTAATAAACGGTTGGGAAGCAGAACATTCGGCCACCCCAGGGGCAGGGAGTGTGCCCTCGGGCTCGCTCTGCCCGTCTCGTTCAGGCGTGAACCGTGTGGTGGGGGCAGCGCCCCTGGAGGGTCCCGGGCAGCCCGGGGACAGGGATGTGGGCGGCTCGCTCTCCGAGCGGAAAGAAAGACAACCATCGCATGGTCGCACTCCTGTGTGGGATCTAATGAACCAGCAAATAAACTGATGATCAGAGGTAGACCCAGAGGCACAGAAGCAGGCACAGACAGGAGCCTCAGAGGGAAGGCGGGGCAGGGAAGGGGTGGAGAGATCAACCGAAGACCTCGTGTGCGTCTAGGCATGACCCACGGGCACAGACAGTGGGGCGGTGAGGGCCTGGGGCGGGGGGACGAGGGGGGCAGGTTAACGGGAAAAAGGAGGCCTATGTCATACTTTCAACAATAAAGATGAAAAAAACAAAGAAAAACTGAATTTCCATGTGCCCTTCACCTAAATGAAATAATGGTGAACATTTTCCTATAAAAAAAGAAAGGACGTAGGTGCTCGCCCGGAAGGACAGCTGCCCGAGGGGGGGGTGGGGGGGCCCCCCCCGCTGTCGATGGTGTGGGTCGGGGCTGCGGGCTCGCGGGTGCTTTCGGGGTCAGGCCGTCCTCCTGACCGACCTCTGCAGGTTCTTTTACGGGAGATTCGCCCCAAACGTCGTGACTGTGTCTCTGAGGCTGAGAGGGGTGGTCATTGCAAACCTGCAAATAACGTTTCGATTTGTCCTCCTTAAGATTTTAATTTCTTTTAATTTTTGTGACTCCTGACGCGAGGACATTCTTTCCATTGATTTTTTGGGGGAAAGTCTGTGTTTGAGCACAGTCAGGAACGATGGAAACAGGACAGTTTATAAAGCTGGAAACGTCCCTGCCTGGGTGACGGGAGCCGGTCATCGTGGTTCCCAGTGCGTCTCACACGCGGAAAAGGGGGCTGCGGTCGCCTCTGGGCTCAGCGATCACAGAGAGAACTGTCTGGGGAGCGGGGTCGCAGGGTCGGGGGTCACGGGCAGACTTGGGGTTCGCTGGGAGGGGGCAGAGGGTGATGGGACCTTCGCCAGGCAACACCGAAGCTCTCCTTAGAGACGGCCTCGCCGCCGGAACTGGAGTCCGTGTGTACAGCAGCGGCTCCCAGGGCGAAAGCAAAACAACACCCCTCCCCCCGCCCCGGCCGCATAGCTGGCCGGGTGGGTGTAAAAATAGCCGCGGCCGCGCTGGAGGTGGGCGCTGAGCGGCCTGCAGTTGCTGGGCCCCCCTCCTCCTGGCACCAGCCGGGCTGGCCACATGGGGAGACCCGGGGAGGGGCCTGCAGGGCCGCGGGGCGCGGGAGCCGGGGGCCATTGGCAAGGACTGTCCGCCCGGGGGCCCGGGACCGAGCGCGGGGGGCGGGGACGGGCCCACTGACCTGGAGCTGTGCTGGGAGATGGGCAATGCTGCTCTCTGCCCCTCGTGCCACGCGGGCAAGAGTGTGAAGGCCCAGGGGCACGTGCAGGAGGCAGACAGAGCCCCCGACTACTACGGCTGCCTCAGCGAGGACGCCCCGGAGCTGGGAGCGCGGGTAAGTGCTGAGCAGACGCAGAGGGAGGATGAGTCAGAGGTCCTAGTGGACCTCATTGGTCAGATCCCGGCGCGTCCTGGGAAGACGTAACCTGGTGCGATGCGGCGATCAGGCCGCCTGATGCCGCTGGGTCAGCGGCTGGCTCTCCCCGTCACGCTGGGGGCACCACGGGTGTCCCTTCTGGTCGGCTCTCCCTGGGAAGTGACGTTCGGGGACAAGCAGCGATGCCGTCTCTTTAAGGTGACGTTTTCTGCAAAGCTGAGCCTGTGTGTGACTGTGGACAGATCTATGCACAGACTCACGGCTAGCTGTCAGGTTCTGTGCCCGTTTGTGTATCACGCGGGTTCTCTCTTCTTTTCTGAGCACGTGCTCACTGGAATCCCCCACCTCAGCCCTAAATACTTTTTAATTTTATTTATTTATTTTTCTTAAAAATTTTATTGATTTTTTTACAGAGAGGAAGGGAGAGGGATAGAGAGTTAGAAACATCGATGAGAGAGAAACATCGATCAGCTGCCTCCTGCACAGCCTCTACTGGCCTCTGTCGGGGGAAGCCCGCCCCCCCCGGGAGAGTCCACCAGCTGTGGTGTGTGCGGCAGGGGCTCCACGTCTGGGCTGTGCCTGCGGGTGCCAGGCCCCCAGCAGAGGCACAGCAGCGTTTGTGGGAAACATGAATACATTAGCGACCAGGGGATCCCCACAGAGCACAGCGCGTCCCGGGCCTTTGCCGGTGGCAGGTGACGGGTCTCCCAGTGCGAACAGAGGCTCTGAGATGGAAACGGGTAGCAGCGCAGAAGGCGTTCCTGAAACCGCTCAAACACTTGGCAACTGAGACGCTTTCAGTGTAACCTTCTGCTCAGAACAGGCATGTCCCCACTCCGGGTGCACACGCGTGACCGCTGTGGGTGGCACGTGCATGAAACATGTTACTCTATAAAGCAGCGGTTCTCAACCTGTGGGTCGCGACCCATTTGGTGGTCGAACGACCCTTTCGCAGGGTTCGCCTGAGACCATCCTGCATATCAGATATTTACATGACGATTCATCACAGTAGCAACATGACAGTTATGAAGCAGCAACGAGAATAATTTTATGGTTGGGTCACAACATGAGGAGCTGTATTAAAGGGCCAGAAGGTTGAGAACCACTGGTTTAAAGGAACATACATTCCCTGGGGTCATTATTCTCTATAGCAAGTTGTACATAAAATGCATCGGTTGCCCGGCCGGCGTGGCTCAGTGGTTGAGCGTCGACCTATGAACCAGGAGGTCACGGTTCGATTCCTGGTCAGGGCACAGGCCCGGGTTGTAGGCTCGATCCCCAGTGGGGGGCGTGCAGGAGGCAACTGGTCAGTGATTCTCTCTCATCATTGATGTTTCTCTCTCTCCCTCTCCCTTCCTCTCTGAAATCAACAAAAATACATTTTAAAAGATTAAAAATAAAATGAAATGGAGCAGTGGCCTTTGAAAGGGATTCCGTGGGAGACTATGCTGTGAGCACAGGAGTGGTCATCCCGCAGGCAGTCCGCGTCTGACAGGCTGGGCCGGGGACGCGTTCCTGTCAATGAAGCTCGTCCCGAGCAAACGTAACTACTTACTTGGACTGAGCAGTAGCTTTCATCGCCTTCTGCTCCGTGCAACAGCTTAGCCCAGGGGCGGGCAAACTTTTTGACTCGAGGGCCACAGTGGGTTCTTAAACTGGACCAGAGGGCCGGAACAAAAGCATGGATGGAGTGTTTGTGTGAACTAATATAAATTCAAAGTAAACATCATTACATAAAAGGGTACGGTCTTTTTTTGTTTGTTTAGTTTTATTCATTTCAAACGGGCAGGATCCGGCCCGCGGGCCGTAGTTTGCCCACGGCTGGCTTAGCCCCACCGTGCCCAGCGGCTTGTCCATGGTCACAGGGGTGACGGAGCCAGGACCCGCCCCCCTCCCCTGGGGCGAGCTGGCTTGGTGGCCGTGTAGCTTCCTCCCCACACGCACCTGCTGTCATGCTCACCCACTTCCCGTGGCTGTTGTGGACTTAACAAGCTTCCAGCAGGTGAAACGTGAGGCCCCTTTTGCCGCAGGAACTACCGGCTGCTGTTCTTGTGCCTTCATTCCCAGTGACAGGCCTCTCCCTGGAACGGGGCGGGGGGGGAGGGCTTATTATAGCGATCGGGTCACCAACCCTGTAAAGGTTGGACTTTCCGGAGCTCACGGGCACCCCCTACTCATGTGGGGCCTGCAACGAGGGCACGTCTTTGCGCCTTCCCTTGAAACCCGCGTCTGAGAGCGTAAGGATGACGATGGTCCCCGCAGAGTCGCGTCGGTGTCTTTGAGCGAACGGATGGGTCCGGAGCGGCCAGAGCTGCCGGAGTCGAGGCCGGGAGCCGGGAGAGCGTTCTGATGAAGTTGAAGTGTTGCCGACGTCGCCGTTATTTTAAACGTCTGGGTTGATTTTTTTCCCTCTTTTCCTACCTCGGTTATGACTGAGATACTGGGCGGCTCCTGGGTTCCAGTGAAACAATCGCCCAGAAAACACATCCTGCCCTTAGCCCCGGAGTCGGGTCGTCTGCCCGGTGTTCTCGCGTCATCGGGGAGAATCAGACAGCCAGCTCTCGGGGCAGAAGCGACGGGTGAAAACGCGGGGGGACACGGTTAGGTTTGCGCCTTTGCTGGGCTGATAAGGGTGGGAAGCCCGACAGGACCCGTCTAGCAAAACACACACTCGTAGGAAGGGTGCGCTGCCGTCCTTTCCGAAAACCGCTGGTTGTCACGTCCGGCCCCCAGGTTTATACGAGGAGGAGCGTGTTTTTTCAGAAATAAAAGACATTTAGCAGCTTCCTGTGAAGGCGGTGTGAGCTTCACGCCCACGTCCATGTATCTGTGACGCATCATCATTTCTTTTAAAAAATGGCTCCTTGGTCCTGGGCGGTGGCTCAGCGGTTAGAGCGTCGGCCCTTTCGTTCCCTGGCCCAGGGCAGGGTGCATACGGGAGGCAACCAGCTGATGTGTCTCTCCCACATCCATGTTTCCCTCCCTCCCTCCCTTCCTCCCTCCTCTCTCTAAAAGTCAATGGAAAAAGTATCTCCGGGTGAAGGTTCACAAACTAATAACCCTCCACAGTTTCCCACTCCATTTAATTCCTGCCCAGGGCCCTCGAGGGCACCACCGTGGGGAGAGGCGTGGCTCCCCGACTGCACGCACATGCGCGCGCACACACACACACACACACACACACCCCGTGTCCGCCTGCGGGGTGTTAGGACGTGCTCTGTTTTTCTACATCAGGTACCGCGGGCAGGACTAGGTTGGGAAGAACTTAGAGGGAATTTTCTTTCTCGGGGCCGTGGGGGGCCGTGCGCCATGCCCCCACCTGTGGCGACTGAACCTGTGGGCTCGCGTGAGTCCCCGTCGCAGTCAGAACCCTGGGCAGCAGGGCCACTGGGCGGGGACGCCGGGCAGCGCAGCGGGGAAGGCCGGGGGACCTGTGTCTGTGACTCCCCGGAGCCTCAGTTTCCCCGTCCGGCACTTCCTGTGGGCACCACCCGGGGGGCGGGAGACGCCGTCTCCTGTGAAAGCACGTTCCCTCCAGACCCATAGCTTTGAACGTCCTCCTGTGCGTCAGCGGGAAGCACGCGGGGAGGCTGCTGTGTCTCGCCACCGCCCCGGGTCCTCCCCTCTCTGTGGCTGGAGGCCGGCAGCCCGAGGGGTCACCCTGAGCCCCTCAGAGCTGTCATCAGACTGACCGTGTGGGCCGCGGGCACCTGTGTCCGGCAGACTGTCACCACCGAGGCATCCGTCCTGCAGCCTCACTTCAGTCTTGTTCTGGGATCTGTGTTCTGGGACCATCTGCTCGCCTTTGCACTTGCAATATGCATTAATAGTGCGTTTCCTCGCTTTGGGGAAACTGAGTCTCTTAGTGGGTTCTAGAAGAATCCGGCCGACGGGGAGGCCTGTACCGGGATCAGCCGCTGCGTGTGCTCTGGGCCCGGCCCCTGGGACACTGGGACATTCTGGTGAAAAGCCCTCGGCTGGCGGTACCGCGACCTGCTTCTACTTGGTAGACATTTGACTCAGAACAGGGAAAAGCAGTTGGAAAACTTGTGATTTGCAACAGCAAAAGCCACCCTGGATGCCACCCCGGCCCTGGAGAAGGCTCTGAGTGGTCCCCTGGGTGCTCCCGGGAGTCCGGGAGCCCCTCAGACACCCGGCCCCCTCACCCTGCACAGCGGGGTCGCCCGTGAGTCCTCCCCCCGGGGGCCAGGTGCTCCCCGTCTCTGCCTGTTTGTTTGCGTTGTTGAGTTTGTAGAGGCCACGGAGCGGCCTGGGCCTGGTTCCTGGCTCCCATCTGACCTGAATTTCCGCGCAGAGAGACACCTGACTGGGTGATGGGGCGGGCGCGCTGACCTCCCACCCCCGGGAAGGCATCTGGGAGAGTCTGTCTCCGCAGGTTGCCTCTCCAGTGTGCGGGCGGCGGTCGAGGCACGGGTGGTGGGTGAGGCCTCTGCTCAGCAGGTGCCGTGATGGGCGCGAATACGTGAGCCTGGGGCGCGACGGTGTCACACACGCCCATGAACCGGCAGCTCACAGGTGGCGTCCGGGTGACTTGCCTCTGATGCTCCGAGGCCGGGGAACACGCTGAACCGTGGTATTCCAGGAATACTGGGAACCCCCAGGAATACCGGGGACCCCCAGGAATACCGGGGACCCCCAGAAATACCGGGAAGGTCCTGCCCCACGCAGGGCCCCTGCTCCGTGCTGGGAACGGGGCAGAGACGGGCAGGGAAGCCTCCACGTGCGGGGCCTTTGGTTGTGGATCTGGTCAGCGACTCACCAGGGTCCTCTCCTTCTCCCGCAGTCGGACAGCAATGCCAGCTTCCTGCGCGCGGCCCGAGCGGGCAACCTGGACAAGGTGATGGAGTTCCTGAAGGGCGGCGTGGACATCAACACCTGCAACCAGGTAGGCGCTTGGGGGAGCGGGCCCGGGACACGCCGTGGACTGAGTTTCCTGTGGGGGACCCAGGGCTGTGCAGGCCGCGCCCCCCCCCTCCCCAGCCAACGTCTGCGGCCTCAGAGGCGCATGTCTAGGGCCAAGGCTGCCAGGATAGGAGGTCGGGAGTGGCCGTCGGCAGTCAGTCTGTCTGCGGCCGGATCCGGCCTGTTGTTCTCCTTCCATCAGCGCCGGCCAGTCCCCAGGCCCGGCGGCTTTTCTCCTCGCTGCAGGCCTGGCACGCCAGACGGGGACAGGGAAATAAGAGGCTAAAATAAGGAAGTCCCTCCCCCTGATTTGTTTCAGAAGGTGGGTTAGGGCGGGAGAGGCTGAAACCACTGGCTGAAACGACGTGTCTGAAATCTGTCCGTCACGTGCCCTCGACGGGGCTTTAGACGAAGTCTCCGTTTGGGACGTTGTTGGGCTGCAGGGACACGGAGGGCTCTGTGCTGATGTGGACGGAGGCTCTCCCGCCGGGAAGCTAAGGGTCTGGTGCGCTCCAGTGCTCGGTGGGTGCGCTGAGCGTGGGTGGCACGCTGGCACGTGCATGTGTGTGCATGTGTGTGTATGCGTATGCACGCCTGTGTGTGCCTGTGTATATGTGTGCCTCTGTGTGCGCATGTGCATGTGTGCACCTATGTGTGACGTATGCATGTGCATGTGTGTGATGTGTGTCTCTGTATGTGTGAGTGGGTGTGCCTGTGTGTGACGTGTGTGCGCGTGTGTATGTGTGTCTCTGTACGTGTGAGCGTGTGTGCCTGTGTGTATGTGTGTGATGTGTGCATGTATGTGTGATGCATGTGTGCCTGTGTATATGTGTGTGTGCCTGTGTGCCTGTGTGTGATGTGTGCATGTATGTGTGATGTGTGTGTGCCTGTGTATATGTGTGTGTGTGCCTCTGTGTGTATGTGTGAGCATGTGTGCACACGCTTGGCAGAGCTGCTGGGGAGGGACAGTCCTGGCTGATTCCGAGTGAACAGGAGCCGGTCTTCTCTGACTTACCCTGTGGCACACACAGGCCTGTTACTGGTCCTGGGGTCACTCCCGTGGGGCCGAGGGGCAGGGAGCTGGCGAGAGCCCCGGGGGACGCTCAGCCTCAGCCGCTGGCCGGCTGGGAGCCGCCACGTCCGTGGTCTCTGGCAGGAGACCGGGGAAGCAGCCGCGCTTTGGTTCCCGTGTGGGTGAGGCCAGACCCTGGATCTCGCCCGCTCAGCACTGGCCCGGAACCGGCCCCCGTCCTTCGTCCCAAACATACGATCATGTCCTGTGTCTGCACCTCTTAATCATCTGACTTCCCACCTCGAGTCTTATCGGCTACGCTTTCAGGGTCCTTTTGAACAAATAATTTAAACTTTGGGTACTAATTAGTTACTTAATAGAGAACGAATATCTGAGTCCCTGTGGGCGTATGAACTACTTCCACACGGGCCTGGGGGACTGAGAATGAGGGAGTTTATCATTTTCACACGCTAGCTTGGATTTTTTAAAAGTAGATTAAAAACATCCCCCCAGTTTCAATGTTAATTCATTAACTGGCTCAATTTGCTAGAGAGTAGGCAATGAAGCCATCAGTTCATTTAGGTAGAAATTATTCTAAAAACGCCAACAGGAACCCAGGGAAGTTAAGGTTCACCTCAGTCACACTGAGTCCCCTTCACCCCCAAGTATAATCGTAGGAAAGATCTCAAGGTGTTTTTAGAAAAAACAATTTCTCAGCAGAAAAGACTCAGTTTGCTTTATGACCAACAACGTCCTGCGTCCTCAGAGGTTGTGAGCGGCCTGACATAATGTCCTTGCCGTGGCCACAGTCGCCAGCGTGTTCCAGGAGAGAACGCGCGCGGGTGTGTGTGTGGGAAGGTAGCGTGACGTCATGCAACCACACGCAACGGAGACCGGAGGCTCCAGTCCAAGCTCCTCCACTTTCAAGGAGTCATTGCAACCCAGAAAGTGACCTTTTTCAAAAAAATACGTATTTTTATTGATTTCAGAGAGGAAGGGAGAGGGAGAGAGAGAGAAGCATCAATGATGAGAGAGAATCATGGATCGGCTGAGTTCTGCATGACCCACACTGGGGATTGGCCCACAACCTGGGCACGTGCCCTTGACTGGAATCAAACCCGGGACCCTTCAGTCTGCAGGCCGACGCTCTACCCACTGAGCCACGCCAGCCAGGGCCCAGAGTGCTGGAGATGAGAAGGTCACTCCCCCCTCCCCGGTGCATGTAGATTAGGTATGAAACGTGAAAAAGGACTTCCCGTGGGATGCATGTCATGGCCGTTGTTACTGCTCATGACTCGCCAAGAACCAACAAGGGAAAATGGGCTCCACCCAGAACAGGAGGCTGCCTCCCCCGCCACCTGGTTCCGGTCAGCTGTCTGCCGAGGGCTTCGCACCCGACCTTTCTGCAGAGACCAACGCGGGGCGGGCGGCATCCGCCCGGGTTCACAGCGCGGACTCCCAGCCCGTGAGCGTGAGGTGTCCCCGGGGTCACGGCCCTGTCCGCTCCCCTACCCGCGCCTCCTCCCGCGGGAGACCACGTCCCCTGAGATGCTCGGGCCTGCCCGTCAGAGTGTACAGCGGGCGCCTCCTCTATGTTCAGGCTCCAACCTCATGTTTTAATGTATTTTTCTACTGATTTCAGAGAGGAAGGGAGAGGGGGAGAGAGAGGAACACCCATGATGGGAGAGTCATGGATCGCTGCCTCCTGCACACCCCGCACTGGGGATCGAGCCTATAACCTGGGCATGAGCCCCGACCGGGAATCGAACCGTGACCTCCTGGTTCATAGGTCGACGCTCAACCCCTGAGCCACGCCGGCCAGCGCGTTCCATCTCATTTCCAATCTCCCATTGCTCATCTAAAACGAACTCGATTCACCCTCAGATGAGCGTGCTGGGTGGTTGAAGGGACTTTTAGGCCAGAGAGCGCCCCCACCGGGACTGCTCCAGCCCCCAATCCATGACCGAACAGGAAATAGTTCCCAAAGGGCAACGAGGCAGCTCTCGGCGAAAGGATGGCTACTTTTAATCCAGTGCAGGCTCAGAGCTCACTGGGCACATGGAGGAGAAGGAAAGTCGCCCTGTTGTGCTGGCGAGCCCGAGATTGTGGGGGCGTGACGCCACGCACACACCCGGGTCGCCCTGTACCACGCGGTGTTTCTCAGTGAAGGCGGGCGGCGCACCAGCTCCCCCAGAATGCGCCTGCATGGGCGCACCGAGGTTCCTAGACTGAAATGTGGGGGGACATGTTTTTCTTTATAAAATTGCCTCATAGCGACTCTGAGAATTTTGAAAGTGAATCCAAAATTACCATTTGGTTTTGAATCACTTAATGTTTATGGGGAAAATGCATACATCTGGTGCAAGATGATACCGCTGAACAAAAAACTTCATGTTTTCATTTTCCTTTCCCAAATGGTTACAAATCTGCTAAGTGTTATTTTCCTGAAAAGATTAAACTAGTAACTTATGTGTCTTATTAGCTCACTAGAGGCCCAGTGCATGAAATTCCTGCCTGGGGGAGAGGGGTGTCCCTCAGCCCAGCCTGCACCCTCTCCAATCTGGGACCCCTCAGGGGGATGTCTGACTGCCGGTTTAGGCCCAATCCCACAGTCAGACATCCCTCTCACAATCCAGGACTGCTGGCTCCCAACCGCTCGCCTGCCTGCCTGCCTGATTGCCCTTAACCGCTCTGCCTTCCAGCCTGATCACTCCCTAACCACTCCCCTGCCGGCCTGATCGCCCCCACTGCCCTCCCCTGCTGGCCTGGTTGCCCCCAACTGCCCTCCCCTGCCAGCCATCTTTTGACCACATGAGGGTGACCATTTTGTGTGAGGGTGTGACAGTCAATTTGCATATTTCCTCTTTGTTATATAGGATTTCTTTCAGAAAAGAGGATGAATGTTCGCATTTGCTCCGTTTCTGAGTCTCATGTATACATGTCCTTCTCTTAGGTATTCAGTGGTCGTTCCTAATCTAAGGGTGTCACAGCGAGGTTAGCATCCAGCCGTGACAGCCGGTACACCCTTCTCATAGACAGTTGGCTACAAGTTGACAATAAGCCAGTGACGGGTCACCACAGCCCCTCACGCCCGTCCATCCAGTACGTAGACAGTGTTCCCTGTGGGAGGACGTACTGGGTCTGCAGCGACTCCGTGTGGAGGCGTCTCTCATCGCATGGACCTGTCCCGGGTCTGACACGAAAGGCTCGCAGTCCTCCAGGTGTCCTGGTTCCCGGCCTGACCTTGCCCTGCGGCTGTGCAGGGGCAGAACAGTCGGTCAGGCCCTGCTTTCCTGTCTCAGAGACGGACGGCCAGGCCCATGCGCCATTTCCCAGGAACACAGATCCCCCTGAATAGGAGGGGCGCCCGCAGTGGCTTGATCACCTGCTCACAGCCGTGACCCGGAGCTCAGGGCATGTCTGGAGCCCAGGTCCCGACCTTGTCCCTCCCCAGCTGTGTGCCCGGGCAGCTGGCTCCTCCTGTGTGCCCCGGGCAGCTGGCTCCTCCCATGTGCCCCAGGCAGCCGTCTCCTCTGGACGCGGTGTGCTCAGTGGTGGGAAGTGCAACACTGAGGTCAGGGGTGGTGCGGGATTACATTAGATTCTGCCAAATGCCCAGCGGAGCGGGAGTTCAGCCAGTGTTAGCAGGCGACGATCCTCGCAGTAACGCCGCATTTTCACGTGGCTCCTGACCGGCTTAGCACGTCGCTGAAATGCACCAACAAGTTCCTCTCATGCATCCCAGTCCCTCCCACCCCCAGGTCAGGGCCAGCCCCCATCCTGCCCGTTCCCTGTGCGCCTGTGGGAGCTGGGCTGTGCTGGGAAGTGGCGGGTCCAGGAAAGGCGGGCCTGTGGGTGAGGGCGGGCAGTGTGGGGACACGTTGGTGGCGCTGCAGGTCCGTACAGTTCCTCTGCTTTGTCAGTGGAATCTGAGTCAAGGGCATGAGCTGAGAGAGGATGGAGGGGTGATGGGCAGGAGAGAATGTGTGAGGGAGCCACCTGGGGGGGGGGGAGTGCTGGGCTACAGAGCAGGAATGGCAGGTGGTGCAGGGCCCTCCGGAGCACACAGCTGGCTCGCGGGTTCTTCTGTGGCTGTGTGCGGGCATTGGGCCCGGAGTCAGTTCCACGCAGCCGGGACTCTGAGTTAGCAATGCCGCCTGAGGGCGCCTGCCCGGCCTGGGGAGGGAGCGAAGGTGATGTTCATATGGGGAATTCCCGCCCAGTGAGGGGCTGTGCACGGGGACCAGGAGGGAGTGGACCCAGGGGCGGGTGAGGGGCTGTGCACGGGGACCAGGAGGGAGTGGGCCCAGGGGTAGGGTGAGGGGCTGTGCACAGGGACCAGGAGGGAGTGGACCCAAGGGTGGGTGAGGGGCTGTGCACGGGGACCAGGAGGGAGTGGGCCCAGGGGTAGGGTGAGGGGCTGTGCACAGGGACCAGGAGGGAGTGGACCCAGGGGCGGGTGAGGGGCTGTGCACGGGGACCAGGAGGGAGTGGACCCAGGGGCGGGTGAGGGGCTGTGCACGGGGACCAGGAGGGAGTGGACCCAGGGGTAGGGTGAGGGGCTGTGCACGGGGACCAGGAGGGAGTGGACCCAGGGGCGGGAGAGGGGCTGTGCACGGGGACCAGGAGGGAGTGGACGACGGGCGGGTGAGGGGCTGTGCACGGGGACCAGGAGGGAGTGGACCCAGGGGCGGGAGAGGGGCTGTGCACGGGGACCAGGAGGGAGTGGACCCAGGGGCGGGAGAGGGGCTGTGCACGGGGACCAGGGGGGAATGGGCCCAGGGCGGGTGAAGGGCTGTGCACGGGGACCAGGAGGGAGTGGACCCAGGGGCGGGTGAGGGGCTGTGCACGGGGACCAGGAGGTTGGCAGGAAAGCGAGTGGTGGTGGAGGGTCGCTGCTGGGAGCCGAGGGCCTGGAGGGAGCTGCTGTCCCTGAGTGACGAGGTCTCGAGTCCCACGATGGAAGCGAGTGGACGAGGCGAGAGGGGGAAGGGCCATCAGCTGAGAGGCAGGGGCCTGACGGTTGAGATTTGGGGGAGCCACTGGCTACATGTTGGAGGAAGGGCCACGAGCCAGACCCTGAAACCTTCCAGGGCTGGGGTGAGGCTGATGCCGCCTGGGGCTCAGGGAACATCATCGACAGGAAGGGCTCTTCTCCGCCCCTCGCCACATCGCCTGTTTGCATCTGCACGCGTCTGAGAGGGGAGTGAGTTCAGGAACTCCAAGCCGGCACCGCCCCCCCCCCCGCACGCCCCCCCTTGTCCCGCCCCGCCGGGAGAAGCTGGAGAGCAGCCGCTGTTACTACTTGACCCGAAAGGACATCTCCTTTCCCCAAGGAGCCCTCACATCCCGGGTGCTGCCTAAACTTCCTTAGTGTTTATGCAGCTCAGAGCATGCACACACATGCACAGATTTACACATACACACACAGGCACGCATGCACACAGATGCACACATACACACAGGCACTCATGCACACGCACAGGCACGCATGCACACAGATGCACACATACACACGCAGGCACTCATGCACACACATAGGCACGCATGCACACAGATGCACACATACACACGCAGGCACTCATGCACAGATTTACATATACACACACAGGCACGCATGCACACACAGGCACGCATGCACACAGATGCACACATAAACACACAGGCACACACACATGCACACACCAGAGATGCACACATAAGTGCACAGACGTGTGCACACACATGCACACTTAAACACACATACACAGGTTGTGCACGCAGGTACACACATAAACACAGACACATGTGCACAGAGATGCCACATAAACACACAGGCACACAGGCACACATCAGAGATGCACACATAAATGCACAGACACGTGCACACAGACACACGTGCACACTTAAACACACAGACACAGGCGTGTGTGCACAGATACACACATAAACAGAGACTTGTGCACACACAGAGATGACACATAAACACAGACTTGCACACACAGTTATGCACGTGTAAACACAGAGACGTGTGTGTGCGTGTGTGTGAAAGTCCAACAGAAAATAAGCCAGAAGCACCTGCCCCCGGGCGCGCCCTTTTCCTCTGCTCGGTGCTCGGTGTCCTGGGTAGAGACGTGCGGACGGGCATGCGCCTCTGCCTGGCGTGGGTGACCTGCTTCTGCGTCACGACCAACAGTGTGAACACAGGTCCCAGCCGTTGGTCACCACTCGCTCCCGTCCCTCTGGCCTTGTTCGGGTTTGGAAGAGCTTCGCTCTCCTGCCCAGGCTAACTCACCGTCAGTCAAGGCCGCTCTGTGGCCGGGGGGTTCCAGGATGGAAGCATTTGCTGGGACTGGACAGGGAGGGACGGTGGCCTCCGCGGTGCGGGGTGCGCAGGCCCCGGGCGGACGCACGCGGTGGCACTGCGAGGCGGTCCTGTGCCACCGTTTCCTGATGAAATGACCATCGCGCCACCACCTGCCCAGCCTCGCGGGGAAGATGTGTCAGAGGCTTAGCAAGTACCTCATTACAAACAGTCGTTTGGGAATGAAGAAAGCCGTGGCCACGTGAGGAGACTCACTAATAAGACACGTGTCCTCGTGGCCACCGTGGCTTGGTTCACTTTGTTAAATCGGAAGCCCAGGGGAACCAGCCAGAGACCCCAAGACACAGTTCAGTGGTGCCGGGTGGCCGTGACACGTGGTGCCTTGCGGTTCCCGGTCCGCAGAAAGCGGAGTAAACCCTGGCTCCCGTTGCAGCGCGAGCTCCGAGCTCCGAGCGGCCACCACGGGGAGGCGGGTGGGTGCGGGTGCGGGCGGCTGGTTGGTGTCGGGGCGGGACCTGGACTCAGGCGGTGCCCACAGGTCGTTTGTGGTTTGCGTTGGCTTTTTCCCTCCATCGTGTAGCTGAGTCCTCACCAATGTCACAGATGCTGATGGCGCAGTGACTCTGCCGACAAGTTTCAGAACGACCTGCGTCTACCTGTGGGCGTGGCCCGAGAGACCTCGGCCTGCTGGTCGGTGGCCCAGAGGGAGGGAGGGTGGGGTCAGGGGCCGCGCTTCACTCTCCTGTTACCGTTCGGTGTGGATTTGCTCTGCATCTCCTGGTATTTCCCAGAAACGCCTGTATTTCACCCGCCTCCTCCCGATAGTTACATCAGCACAATGAAGGCAGTTCTGTGAGGTAATTGCGCTTTTCTCAAATGCGCAAGACAGACTGGCGGACCCTGCTCGGCACGTAGGGTTTACGGAGCAGAGCAGCCGGAGGCCTAAAGCAACCGCAGACAAGTGTCCGCAGGGGCCAGGGGCCTGCCGGGAGTTTAAGGACCAGGCGGTCCTTGCTCATCTAAGAGCTCAATGAGTATTTGCCCGTTGTTTCAAAGGACTCGGGTTCGTACTGTTCTGTTATGTTAACCTCCAGGGGCCAATGCCAGGGCTGGGCTCCCGTTTACGGCCCGCGTAAGCGTCAGTGCAACCCTATCAGCTCCTCCGAGTCAGAGCACCGTGTTAGGCCAAGAAGACAAACAAATCACTTTGTTTTTGAGCCAAATATAAAAGCCAGGAGAAAACTGCCGGGTGTTTGTTCTGGCATTTAGAAGGGTTCTGGAATCCAGAGAAAGGCTGTGCGTAGATTAAATAGGAGTCCAGAGACGAAATACAATTTTGAAAGGTATTTGGGGGTCAGAGGAGCCTAGTTTAAAGGAAACTTAGATCTCCTCATGTCAGGACCCCATGCTTTTTATTAACACAAATTGTCCTGAGGCGAGGCAGAGATACACACCTCAAAGGGTCAGGGTTTCGTATACAGAGGCATTGTCAGAATGGGGGAATTAGCCTACGGCTGTTCAGGTGTTTGGCCAGTAGGAGGCAATAACATGTAGATTAAGGTGCCCTGAGCTGTCTGGCAGCCAACAATCAATTTAATGTACCTATTCAGGTTTGGGGAAATGCCACCAGCCATTCCCAATGCAGCCCTGCTGTCATGCTGGAATTGGCTTCCGGCAGAAAACCATTCCGTGTGAGCCGTGCAACAACCGCAACCAGGGAATTGCCCCAAAGCAACTTGTCCCCGTGCCTGGCTCTCGGCACACATGAAGACCGCGGGCAGACGTCTGACTCCTCTGACTCGTTGGTGTCGTCCGTGCGTCCCCCGTGCTGTGGCGAGACACGGAGTCTTTAGGAATCTGGGCAGAGGGGAGCCAGACGTTACAGTGCAGTCAGAAACTGTAACATGCATTTAAGTTGAAAAGGAATGACGGGCAAGTCAGCGACAGAGGACAGGCTCAGGGTCCTGTAAGTACAGGATGGGCTTTGCAAGGCTGTGAGCGTCGAAACGGTCCTTTAGCTTCTTTGTCGAGTTTTATGAAAAGGACATTTCTCCCCCAGGTTTATGTGAAGCTGCCCAGGGCTGGCGCTTCGTGTCCGGTTGGCCCTGAGTGACACGGAGCTGCTTTCTCTCTTGCTCTCTCTCTCTCAGTGTGAAAGGATTTGGATGTCTTAGTTTTGTTTTGTTTTTAAAAAAGAAAAGGTTGTTTTTGTGCTGTTGCCGAATCCCCCTTTCTAACGACTATGCGCTTACCTCTCTGCCTCTGGATCCAACCACCGGAACCCGGTCTCTGAACTTAGCGGCTTCGAGCTGATGCTCAGAGAGAGCCACCCAACCCGGGGCCGGGGATCACGCCGCCCAACCCTCCCCCTGCCCCCCTCCCTGAGGCCATCTCTTCTCTTGCAGAATGGACTCAACGCCCTCCACCTGGCGGCCAAGGAGGGCCACGTGGGGCTGGTGCAGGAGCTGCTGGGCAGAGGGTCGGCCGTGGACTCCGCCACCAAGGTAGGCGCCCTGCGCGGGGAGCGGCGGACACCGGCCCTTCCCCTGGCGCACACCCCAGGGCCGCTGGGACCCCCGGGTTCTTAAAGGCCGCGCTGCCATTCGAACCCCTTCCCGGGCGGCGCGGCCGAGTGTGGGCGACGGCCTTTGGGGAAGTGGCAGGCCTGACGCTGAATCCTTCCTGCGGGCCCGGTTCCCACTAGTTCCGCTTTCTCCTTTGCCGCAGAGACGAGATGACATAATTGTCTGTAGAAACAGGAGCACCTGCTTCCCTGAGGTTAACTCATTTACTGTGTAAATTGATGTGGTCGCATCTCAGTGGAAAGAACAGTTTTCATGACATTGTTGTGTTTTGATGTGTCCATCTAACTGGTGAGAGAGGATGCAGAATCCTTTATGGCTAATGGGAAGGAGCTTGGGGGTCCTGGGCTGAGTTGTCACGGTAACATGAGGTCTTGCCCGGGTGTGTAAGGAGAGTGGATGCGCGTGTAAGGACGGACGTGCGCAGAGGCTGGGACTAGGGATGTGCCTCCTTGTGACGCTGCCTCTGCGGGGACCTATGTGAGCCTGGCCTCCGGGGAGCATTTCAGAAACAACAGTTATTTTTAAAATGTCACCAGTGGTGACCCGTCTTTGTCCTTAGAAGGTGGAACTTCAATTTGGCAGAAAACAGTAGCCAGTGAGATTCAAGCCTGCTGCTCGGCTGGAGTGTGAGCGCGGTGTTGTGGGAGATGCAGAGAGAGGCTGGGGGTCGGGTTAGGGCAGGGGTAGGGCTAGGAGGAGGGTCAGGTAGGAATCAGGGAGAGAACGGGTTAGGGGAGGGGAGGGGGAGGAGACGTGGAGAGTTAGGGTCTGAGACGGGGAGCGGTGTGGGGATAGGGCCGTGGGAGGGCCAAGGTCAGGGCTAGGCACTCAGGCCTCCATCTGGGGAGTTAGTTTGGACTGTCAGCGCCTCATGCGTTTGTGCCAAAATGCAGAGGGGCCCAGCTCACAGCCTGGTGTATGGAATTCCAGGGGAATTTTAAAGACAAAAGACTCCCTGGCGAATCCAAAGGAGTCAAGATGTAGTTCCACTTTAGAGTTCAGGCCAGCACTTTCTTACTTTGGACACAAAGAGAAAATTGGCATTTTTATTAACCTTCCTCTTGACCACGTCAAACACATGTTAAACCGACATTTAGAGCCTGTCATGTTGAAGGTCCCCTCTCCTGAGCTGCCATGTCGATGTGATGTATCCTTAAACCAACCCCTCCTTGGCTGCTTATGTTTATCATCAGTTTCCTCCTTCCCGTCCTTTATTGACGTTTTAAAATAAAGGCTCCCTTTGACCCTCGATGCAGCCGTAGCGTTTTAGGTCCAGGACCAGCTCTCCCGGGAAGGTCCTCACTCAGCGAGGAGGCGGCCGAGCCTCACGGAACCCTGTGCGGACCAGTCAGCACCCGTCTGCCCACTGCTCCCCCCTGCCCGCCCCCCCGGGGCTGAGGACAGAAGGGAGACGACCCCCCATCCCCCCCCCCCCGAGGTCGGCCGCGTGGTGAGGGGTGCAGGTCTGACCACCAGGGACGGCGGCAGCACGGAGCAGGCCATCGCACTCCCCTTTCTACCACTGGCGGGCGCGGTAACGTTTTCTGTCTGTTTCTTCGAAACAGAAGGGGAACACGGCTCTTCACATCGCCTCGCTGGCGGGACAGGCGGAGGTCGTCAAGGTGCTGGTCAAGGAAGGCGCCAACATCAACGCCCAGTCCCAGGTACGGACCCGCCTCCCCTCCGCCGCAAAGGGCTCGAACAGCCCCTGGGATTGGCTGAATGCCTTCAGCCAGCTGCTGGGCAGAAAAACTTACTGTAAATACTTCAGTTATTTGTTTTGGCCAAATAAATTATTTAAATTACCTACTAATAGACACTTGGGCTACTTCCAAACCTTAGCTATTGTAATTGTGCTGCTATGAACACAGGTGCATACGTCCTTTCTGATTGGTGTTTCTGGTTTCTTGGGATACATTCCCTGGAAGTGGGATCACTGGGTCAAATGGCAGTTCCATTTTTAACTTTTTGAGGAAACTCCGTCCTGTTCTCCACGGTGGCTGCCCCAGTCTGCATCCCCGCAGCCGTGCGTGAGGGCTCCCTTTTCTCCGCGTCCTCCCCAGCGCTTGTCATTAGCTGATGTGTTTGTTGATGGTAGCCGTTCTGACAGGTGTGAGGTGGGACCTCATTGTTTGGCCGGATGCTTTCTTCTCCCAGCGGTGACATTTCTCTGTCTCCCCTTGGTGGATGTAGCAGGAGCCCCCTGTTAACATAAATCTGACCAGTGCACAGCCCGTCTTCCTTGCCTCTGCGTGCATTACAAAGAGGATAACGTGCCCTCCCCCAATGACAGTGGCGTCTGTGACATGCGGTTTTTCACGCGAGGTCTGTGTTGCTCTAGAAAAGTGTTTTCTCTCCTTCGATTACAAACACCGCAAGCGTGGCCCCGGGAAACCCCCAGGGAGACGGGCACGCGGGAGCCCAGCCTGGTGACTCCCGCAGGGACCCTCGCCTTGGACAGGAAGCGCGTGTTCTCAAGAGGAAGTGAGGACAATTTGGAAAGAATAATCACGGCCTGTCGCACGATAAGCCGGGCTCCTGCGTACGTGTTCCGGGGGGAAGGGGCGGACACGCTGCTTTGCCCACCGCTCTCCTCCTGGAGACTCCGGCGTGTTTATGTGGAGCTCGAGGGACGCAGCGTGATCACCGCCTCCCTCCCGCTCTCTGTCCTTGAAGGGTGTAGCCCCCGGTCACCGGCCACGCCACGGGCTGTTGGCACAGCCAGCCGGTCCCTCGCCATCCGTCCCGTGGGCTGTGAAGGCCCCTGCACAGGGCGCTCTGGTGCTGTGCTGTTGGTTTGTGGCCGTGTGGGGGTGGCTGTGGTCGCTACAGGCAACAGTTCTGGACCGTAAATACCAACGGGCAGACGTTGGGATCGGCCCCATTTCCTTCGGCGTTGATTATAGGGAGGAACCTGCTGAAATTACGACGACCGGACAGTATCTGTTCTTGCCTTTGTGACAGCAAACTATTTTAAATAACCCCGTTCCCCCGACAGCCCGTCCTTTAGTTCAGTACACGCCAGTGTTTTCACGTTATGGAGAGCATGGCACGCTGCAAACCCTTATCCGACGGAAAGCGTGTGAAATGGCGCCGTGTGCAGGGGCCCGTGGACTCTGCAGGCGGCGGCGCCGGGGCGTGAGGCCTGGATTGGGACACCTGCTCCGGGAAGGGCCCCAGCGTTCCTCTGGCAACGCGAGCCTCTTGCCTCCCAGCCCAGGTTTCCAGCCCAGGCAGCCAGCGTGACCCCTGTGGGCGGCGCCCTCCTCACTGGGCCCGCCTTTTCCTGGCTCCGCGCTGGGCGGGCCTGGGGGCTCCTTCCTCAGCGCCAGGCGGTGCCAACACTGGCCCAGGGGCCGCAGCTTGAGAGGCTGCCCAGGAGGCTGCGAGGGAGACCTGGGCGTAAGGCTCGCCCGACAGGGACTCGAGGCGGCAGGCCTGGCAGTGTGTGCTCACGCGCAGGGGACGGACGCCTGGCGGTGCCACGGCCCTGGGCTCCGGGCGGCCGCTCCCGGGCGTTAGTGCTGTAACAGCCACACGAAGGGCTGCTGACTTCTCCCCAGACGCCTGTTGAACAAGGCGATACCGTAGATGGACGTTAGGAGACGAGAAGGATCTTTCCTTCTCCTGTGTCCAATGCGCTCAATTTAAGACGATGCTGTAGGGCAGTGATGGCGAACCTATGACACGCGTGTCAGAGGTGACACGCGAACTCACTTTTTTGGTTGATTTTTCTTTGTTAAATGGCATTTAAATATATAAAATAAATATCAAAAATATAAGTCTTTGTTTTACTATGGTTGCAAATATCAAAAAATTTCTCTATGTGACTCAGCACCAGAGTTAAGTTAGGGTCTTTCAAAATGCTGACACGCCGAGCTCAAAAGGTTCGCCATCACTGCTCTAGGGAATCCCGACAAATGGCTTCAGACTGAGTCTGTACGGTGGTAAAGCAGTGAGAGAAATAAATAATTAAAATGTGGGATGTTTTCCTGGATGCCCGAGTCACTGGCACAGCCTGGCGGTAGTTGCTGTGTCGAAAACCCACATCTTTTTCTGGAATCCTCGCCCCTTTCTAATGCTCACCAGCTTTGATATTTCAGTCCTGGACATTGTATTCCAAAATCCTTTCCTACCTATAGAATAAAAGCCTAAGTGACCGAACAACCAGCTGACCAGTCGCTAAGATGCTCACTGACCACCAGGGGGCAGACACTCAACGCAGGAGCTGCCCCCTGGTCGTCAGTGCGCTCCCACAGCCAACCTCCCGCGGTCCCTTCCCCCGGCCGACCAGCCCTCTCAGCCCGATCGCCAGCCAGGCTGAGGGACCCCACCCGTGCATGAATTCACGCACCGGGCCTCTAGTTTCTAAAACAAACATGAGGAGGCTGATTTTATTAACTTTCAGACCATGGCCATTCAGCCCATTGCAAGGTTACACGGCATGGATTTCACTCCCAGGTGTCGGGGGCAGGGACCCCGTGTGCAGTGGTCAGCACCTGGGCAGCAGGGCTTCCTGGGTCTGCACTTTGCTGGCCTCTCCCAGCCATGCAGAGTGTGAGCAGGGCCATGAAGCAGGGAGTGTACGCAGCTGGCCCTGGGCCTGCCCCACGATCGCTCCCATCTGACCACAGCGCCAGCCTTGGCTCTCGACACAAAACTCACAACGGAACGTTTTGTCCTGACACACGCACACATACACACACATACACACACGCGCACGCGCACATATACAGGCATGTACACAGGCACACACGCGCACACATACAGGCACACACACATGCACATAGGCACGCACACATACAGGCACACATGCACACACACACAGGCACACACACATACATGCACACACACATACACATGCACACACAGGCACACACATGCACACACACAGGCACACACACACATACAGGCACACACACATACAGGCACACATGCACACACATATACACGTGCACACACATACAGGCACACACAGGCACACAGGCACACACATACAGGCACACAGACATGCACACAGGCACACACGCACACACATACAGGCACACATGTCAAACAAGGCGATATCGTAGATGGACGTTACACGCGCACACAGAGTGTAAAATGGGACTCAGGGTCGGATTCCTCAGAAAGGTTTTGCTTCAGGCTTCCCCCCTCTGAGTGGGTACATGTGGAATTTCCCTCAGTCAGGGTTGGGCTTGTTCAGTTGGGAAAATTGGAGTCTCTGAAGCGTCCATGGAGGCACGCGCCTGCCTTTGACCAGGGACGAGCGCGGGTCGGCGCTCCTGCTGTCCTCGGACGGGAGGTCAGCCTGCGGGTGAGCGCAGGAAACGGGAGCTCTCTCCAGGCCTGCGTCTCCCGTCGGCTTGAAGAAAGGAGGAGAATCCGTGCATTTGAAGTCTGGCAGAGTGGGATTCTTTCTCTGTCCCGGAATTCCAATAGCAAGATCGCTGGTCCGTAAACACACAGACGTGTCTGGAACGCGGGGCACTCTCTTCATTTGCAGTAACAGCCGCTTCCCATCCTGAGTGATGACCACGCCCACATGTGGTCTGGGGGCACATCTGGGGCAGGTGGTGGGACAGGCTGGGCACTGCTTGTCCTTTTGTCCTGAAACTGGAAGGAATTAAGGCTGAACATCCTCAAAGCTGGATCCTGCTTTGTCCCGTTTTAAAAATAATATTTTTAATTTATTTCAGAGAGGAAAGGAGAGGGGGATAGAAACATCAATGATGAGAGAGTATCATTGATCAGCTGCCTCCTGCACGCCCCACACGGGGGTCGAACCGTGACCTGGTTCATAGGTCGGTGCTCAATCACTGAGCCAGGCTGGCTGTGTCCCCCCAACACCCTTTACTCCCTTCACACGCCATTCACGTCTAGAATGACTGAGGTGGAGGCGCCAAGTCTGCATAAGGCGGCCTGTGGGGAGGAGTGTAGACGCTCACGGCCTCTGTGGAGGCCCTCGCTTTCCTCTGTCTGAGCCGCACCAGAGGCCGGGTCGCTGGGCAGGGGGCAGGGGCAGCAGCCCCGGAGCTGCCTCCGACCTCACGCCCCACGGCAGGGGACACCCCGGGAAGACCTCCCATGGGGCTCCTCCAGGCAAAGGTCACCAACAAACAGAATGTGGGCACAGGACACTAAGTCCACCCTGAGAGAGGGAACTACTGGGGGCCCCCTCCTCCCCGGGGTGCCTGGGCGTCAGGGTTCGTGCTGACGTTTGCACAGGCACCAGGACGGGGCAGGGGCAGCTGAGGGGTGACGACTCCACTGTTCTCTCTTTCTCGTAACTCACATATAATTTTTCAAGTTTATTTTTCCAGCGTTATTGAGGACTAACTGACAAAAAAAGTATATGATATTTAACGTAGCAGACGCTCTGGTACAAGTTGCATCCTGCACGGATCCCCCATCAGGTTAGCTACCCGCCCCTGCCCCCCCTCCCGGTCACTTGCGTCCTTTCCTTCTGGTGAGAACACGGCCGTCCCCACACCCAGCACAGCGTGGGCAGCGGCACTGGCTGCTGGACCGCAGACCCAGGCCTCCCCCATCTCCCTGCTGGGAGTCCCGCCTGTTCACAGCCTCCCCAGCCTCCACTCTCCCCCGCCTGAACTTCCAGGCTGCTGTCCGTGCCCAGGAGTCAGATCGTCCGTTTGTCAGACCCTCAGATGCCCGGTGCCATGCAGCGCTGGCCTCCTCGTCTGGCTGTCCTCCCTGTTCTCCCCTCACATCTGCGCCCGGATGTCCTGTCAGGACAACAGGAGTCGCCATGGCCCGTCGACTGTAGGGTGGCTGTGGGGACGGAAGGAGACCACACTGGGAGCCGGGCCCGCAACCTCGGCAGACAAGCCTCCTCGCGTGGTGCAGTGTCTGATGGCCACGCACGAGATCTCATTTCACACGTCAGGGTGCTGGCGGCTGAACAGCCTGGCTCTGTCCTGGTGACTCAGTGAGCACTGACCTGCCAAGCCAGACGCAGGGTTCTGCCAGGCGCGGGGACAGCGCCTCCAGCACAGACGAGGCGCGATGCCCTTGCTGTGAGGCCTGCTCAGACCTCGTCCTTTGTCAGCACAGGAGCCCGCCTCCGCGGCCACCACCACGCCGTCCACGGTCCCGGCGGACGTGGCGTTCACACGGCTGGCAGCACCGGTGTCTTAGGAAGACGGGTTCAGGCTGCGGGATGGGGTCGCCGGGTAACGTGAAACATGGAAAATCGGTCCCCAGGACTGCCGGCGGGGGTGATGGCAGACGCAGGGGGAACAGTGTCCCTGGTGTTGCCGATGGCACCACACCAGCCGTGACAGTACCGTCCAGCTCGCTGCTGGAGCGCAGGGCAGACTCGCGTGGCGGGCAGGGCCCAAGGCTCAGAATCCGTTCCACGCGGGTCCAGCCACAGCGCCACGCTCCGTGGTGTGAGACTACGTGGCCGCCTCATCCTCGAGGCGTCTAGAGACCCACCTCTATTCCACCTGCTGAGGCCCAACAGCAACAGAGAGGGGTCCCTCTCTCCTGTGGCCGCACCCTCAGCCCCGCGCCCACTTCAGCAGAAGCTGGAAGGATTCTGTGTCCAAGAGAAGGCGGGACCTTGCCCTCCAGCTGCTGCCCCAGCCGGCGTCTGAGGAGCGCCGGTCTGCTCGGCGGCCGGGGGGTGGAGTGTGAATGAAACAACGACCTGCAAGCACTCATGAAGTCTCACCTCCTCGGGGCTTAGGACATGCATCATTTTGGTACCGTCACACCCTGGTTCCTGTTGAGCCGGAAGGGAGCGAAGGGGAGCCTAGAATATGGGCCACCTAGACGGCTTTGCCAGGAACCGAAGCTCAGCCTCTCCACGTCAGTCCCCGCCGATCCTGGGGGAGGAGCCTGGACCACACACACAGCCCCGTGACGGCAGGTGACGTGGGAAGATGCTCACCTGTCAGTTACACCCGGGAGCAAGCCAGTGGCCAGAAGAGGCCTGGAACCCTGAGATGCTTCACACCTGAACAAAGGGGCCTCCACGCCCCCCCTCTTGTGCTCTTGGCCCTCTTGCCCCCTTGAGACCCCCTGCTCAGCGAGCAGGGCGTGCTCCCCTGCACCCGCCAACGTGGCTCCTGGCCACGTGGACGCCACACCAGGGAATGGCCCTGCTCTCAGCTCAGCCAGAGCCCCGTGCACATCCCTCAGGATGTGGGGCTGTGGAAACACATCATTCCACGCAAACAAGCAGCATTCGTTCTCCCGTGCGCATCTTAGAAAATTCCTTTTCTGAAGATATCACAGGAAGCCCAGTCCACTGGTGACGGAGAAATGCCACCACCTAATCCGTGGGCAGCCACCTCAGTGTCATTTCCTGGTGCAGCTATGATCCTGGAAAGGGAGCCTTTGGGGGGAACAGGGTGGTTAATCAGTCAGCATCATCACCTGGTGAAGACCGTCCAGGTCCTGCCCTCGGGAAGCCGGGGCGGCACTGTCCTTAGAGAAAGGCCTGCACCGCCAGTGAGTGTCACTGTGTCTGTGCACCAAGCACCCCACGCCCACGGCTTTGTCTCTGTGACTGTAATTGGTGCTGCTGGGCCTGCGCTTCCTTTGCAGCTGTGCACTTGGGAGCTATTTAGGGAGGTAACTGGATCATCCTGACCGTAGGCTGGAGGTCATTGGGGGAGCTCGGAGCTTGTCTCTCAGAAGGCGAGTGCAGAGGAGGGTCAGGTCCCTGGGATGGTGAGCAGAGTGGCCTTTTCAGCAGTGCCCACTGCTGAGCCCACCAGACGGCAGTCCCCCCAGCCCGCAGCCCCCCAGCCCGCATTCCCCCCAGCCCGCAGTCCCCCCAGCCCGCAGCCCACCAGCTCGCAGTCCCCCAACCCGCAGCCCACCAGCCCGCAGTCCCCCCAGCCCGCAGTCCCCCCAGCCCGCAGTCCCCCCAGCCCGCAGCCCACCAGCTCGCAGTGCCCCAGCCCGCAGTCGCCCCAGCCCGCAGTCCCCCCAGCCCAGTCCACCACCCCGCAGCTCACCAGCCCTCAGTCCCCCCCAGCCCGCAGTCCCCCCCAGCCCGCAGTCCCCCCAGCCCACAGTCCCCCCAGCCGCAGCCCACCAGCCGCAGTCCCCCCAGCCCGCAGGCCCACCAGCTCGCAGTGTCCCCAGCCCGCAGTCCCCCCAGCCCGCAGCCCACCAGCTCGCAGTGCCCCAGCCCGCAGTCCCACCCAAGCCCACAGTCCCCCCAGCCCGCCAGTCCCCCCAGCCCGCAGTCCCCCCAGCCCGCAGCCCACCAGCTCGCAGTGCCCCCAGCCCGAAGTCCCCCCAGCCCGCAGTGCCCCCAGCCCACAGTGCCCCCAGCCCGCAGTCCCCCCAGCCTGCAGTCCCCCCCAGCCCGCAGTCCCCTCAGCCCGCAGTCCCCCCAGCCCGCAGTCCCCCCAGCCCGCTCAGCCCCCCAGCCTGCTGAGCAGTTCTGCTTGGGAAAACCTGAACCTGACACTGACCTTCCTGCGAGAAGCAGGCCTCTGAGGAGGGAATTCTCCTGCGAGGTCCGCCCGGCTCTGCAGTGCCCCTTTCCTGTGGAACTGGGGTGTCACTGGTCCTACGGGGCCAGCGGCAGGTGGAAACTTGCAGAGATTTGCACTGTGTTTCACACTCTCCCACTGAGGTCGCCTCATCTAAGGAAATGCACACAAGGACCCACTTCACTCACCCTTCTCACCCATGGCAAATGCGACGAAGACGGGTAATGGGCAGTGAGCCCCCCCATCTGTGCAGTCAGACGGCACGACTTAGCTGGGTGCTCACACGTTGCCCATGAATTGCAGCTTTCTGTGCCCTCTGTCTTGGCAAGAGGTCTTTGAATTATTTTTAAAACATGTTTAGCCCTGAAAAAATGTTTTTCCAAATTATTTCTGGTGTCTGGCCGGTGTTGCTCAGTGGCTGAGCATTGACCTACGAACCAGGAGGTCACGGTTTGATTCCTGGTCAGGGCACATGCCCAGGTTTGGGGCTCAATTATTTCTCATCATTGATGTTTCTCTCTCTCTGAAATCAATTTAAAGATATATATACAGTGGGGCCTTGACTTACGAGTGTCCCGACTAACGAGCTTTTTCGGATACCAGCTGTCTCTCGGCCGTTTTTTTGCATTGAGTTGACAGAGTAATTTGAGTTAACGAGCTCCTTAACGAGCTCGGTCTCGGAACGAATTAAACTCGTAAGTCAAGGCCCCACTGTATATACATACTAGAGGCCTGGTGCACGAATTCATGCACCAGTGGGGTCCCTCGGCCTGGCCTGCAGGATGGGGCTGAAACCAGCTCTCCGACATCCCCTGAGGGAACTCAGATTGCGAGAGGGACGCAGGCCAGGCCAAAGGAACCCACCGGTGCACGATCAGGACCTGGGAGGGACGCAGGAGGTTGGCCAGCCTGGGAGGGACCATGGGAGGGCTCCAGGGTGTGTCTGGCCCGTCACACTCGGCCCCGATTGGCTGGACCCCAACAGCAAGCTAACTTACTGGTTGGAGCGTCTGCCCCCTGGTGGTCACTGCACGTCATAGTGAGCAGTTGAGCGGCCTTAGCATATCATTAGCATATTATGCTTTGATTGGTTGAATGGGCGACTGGAGGACCAGACACGTAGCATATTATGCTTTTATTATATAGGATATATAATTTTTAAACCTCTCCCGAGGATATTTTTCCATTGATTTTTAGGGAGAGTAGAACAGAGAGGGAAAGACAGAGAGAAATATTGATGAGAGAAGCACATCGATTGGTTGCCTCCTGCACACGCCCCCGACCAGAGCCTGCGCTGGAGAGGAGCCTGCAACCGAGGTGCGTACCCTTGACCAGAACCGAACCCAGAACTCTTCGGTCCCCAGGCCGACGCTATCCACTGAGAAAAACTGGCCGGGGCAATGAAAACATATTCTTTAAAAAAGATGCTTTCGCGCATTGGCTCCGACCCATCTTCAGCAATAACTGTGTACATTGAAGATCATGGTGGTCTGTTTAAATAGCTACGCACTGATAAATAATACAGAAGCTAGTGTATAAATACTATTTCATATACAGGGTGTCCCAGAAACATGTCTACACACTTTAACAGCTGATGGATCCACTGATGTTTCTTTCCAGCCAGACTAAGCTTTAAACAAAGGAAATTCAGCCTAAGATGAAAACCCCGTTGAGGTGCAAACGCTGCCTTTGTAATTGTGCGAAGCGTGTCTACATTCTGGGGGGACACCCTGTGTTTGCCACGGGGTGAGAATTCTGTGTGTTAGGAACATGCAGATACTCAGATGCTCACTGTCTCTGGTTTAACCAGTGTGGAGATGAGGCAGGCCTCCCTGGACCAACATGAAGACAGGGACCGAGGACGCGTTTCCCCATGTCCTTGCTCCTGGTCCTCAGGGCCTGGGTGTGGGCTGCGCTGGCCCTGCGCCTGGCAGCTCCATGGCAGGGACACGTCTGCTCGCCCACGAGAGGGGCGGCTCCTCCTCCCTTGGCTGTGCTCCTGCCCGCTCCCCGGTCAGGAATGACCGTCCGCGTGTTGTCCTGTGTCCCCAGAACGGCTTCACGCCCCTGTACATGGCTGCCCAGGAGAACCACATCGAGGTCGTGAAGTACCTGCTGGAGAATGGCGCCAACCAGAGCACCGCCACCGAGGTGAGCCCGCCCACAGGCCTTCCTGTCCACGCTGTGCGGGCAGCGAGGCCGCCGGGACCCGCAGCCGTGGCCGTGAGGGAGGACCCCGCACGCGGCTCGGCGAGCAGGGCCCTGATTGGGGGCCTGACACTTTGTTCTCCGTGACGTGACGCTTCCCCGGCTGCTCTTCCCTCCTCCCCAGCCTCCCCGGGTGCCCTGTGACTCCACACGCAGGCTGGGTGTTTCCTCTCTCAGTGCTGCGTGCGTCACTCCTCCCCGTTAAGAAACAGGTTGGCTTCACATTCCGTGCTTCCTGTGCTGGTGCACACGGAACAGGACACACTGGATGAGAACCATTTCCACAGACACGACAGCGACTGTCAACCGGCAGGCTGAGAATTTTTAAAATATGTCAGACCGACCTGTTTCCCTGAGATCGTCAAATTTTAAAAACGACAACAGCCAGCACACACTATCCATCAGTGTGACTGAGTCCAAAATATGCCTGTTTTTGTTGGTCAGATTGGCCAAAAAAATAATACACCTTTGGGTGTGCCACCGAGTATCAGGGCCATGAGATGGGCTCCGTTAGGATAGAAAACGTGCTTCATGCAAACGGAACCAAAGGAAAGCTGGGGCAGCCCCACTGGGCTCAGACATGACAGACGGTAACACAGAGACGGACAGAGGCAGGGCCGGGTTTGCGTCCTGACGGCAGGCGTCACCCGCAAGGCGGTGGGACATTTGTGACATTCAGGACCCCAACACGGGAGCCCCTGAATGTATACTGATGTCAGAGAGGGAGGGAGAGGAAGAGAGACATCAGTGGTGAGAGAGAAACATGGATCGGCTGCCTCCTGCACGCCCCACACTGGGGATCGAGCCCGCAACCCGGGCACATGCCCTGACGGGGAATCGAACCCTGACCTCCTGGTTCCTAGGCCGACGCTCAACCACTGAGCCACGCCGGCCGGACTGTAAAGCAAATATTGGCGGCCCTAAAGGGAGACACTGACAGCGCAGTGCTAGTGGGGGCTCCCCGCTACGGCAACGAGGCAAGGGCCTGGCTCTCACCTCCAGTCTCTGAGGCACGTTCGCCCCACTGCTCGTTGCTCTGCTGTCCACCTAGCTGCTGCTCCCCCGCCCCCCGCCCCCGCTTCCCGAAGCTCAGGCCACCTCTGTCCGCGTCCGCAGGACGGCTTCACGCCGCTGGCGGTGGCGCTGCAGCAGGGCCACAACCAGGCGGTGGCCGTGCTCCTGGAGAACGACACCAAGGGCAAGGTGCGGCTGCCCGCCCTGCACATCGCCGCCCGCAAGGACGACACCAAGTCCGCGGCGCTGCTGCTGCAGAACGACCACAACGCGGACGTGCAGTCCAAGGTAAGGCCCCGGGTCCTGGCCGCGGGCTCCCACTGCCTCTGTCCCAGGCCAGGCCCCGCGGGCTCCCACTGCCTCTGTCCCAGGCCAGGCCCCGCGGGCTCCCACTGCCTCTGTCCCAGGCCAGGCCCCGCGGGCTCCCACTGCCTCTGTCCCAGGCCAGGCCCCGCGGGCTCCCACTGCCTCTGTCCCAGGCCAGGCCCCGCGGGCTCCCACTGCCTCTGTCCCAGGCCAGGCCCCGCGGGCTCCCACTGCCTCTGTCCCAGGCCAGGCCCCGCGGGCTCCTGGCCGCGGGCTCCGGATGGAGAGCAGTGGGCCCCGTGTAACAGGCGCTCTGCTCGTCTAAAGGGATCACTGACTTTCGGGGGGTTTGGGAAGGAAGGGGACTGTCAGGTACCATAACAGAAAAGTTAAAGATAATCTTTTGTAGCCCTGGCCGGTTTGGCTCAGTGGATAGAGCATCGGCCCTCGGACTGAAGGGTCCCAGGTTCGATTCCGGTCAAGGGCACGCACCTCAGTTCCCCGGCCCTGGTCGGGGTGCGTGCTGGAGGCAACCAATCAATGTGTCTCTCTCACATCGATGTTTTTCTCTGTCTCTCCTTCTCCCTTCCTCTCTCAAAATCAATGGAAAAATACCCTCAGGTGAGGATTAACAAAAAAAGTAAATAAAAAAAATGTTTTTTAAAAGATGAGGTTCAGCTTTTTAGAAAGTTGCCTAATTTTTCCATTTCTAGTAAAAAAGAATAGAAACAGAAAGATGAGCGCGTGTCGCATGCTGGGCCAGCGGGCCGGCTCCGCGCGGACTGTCTCCTAATTCGCAGTGCGCTAACATCTCCCCTCTTTCCCCCACACCCACCGCTTCAGATGATGGTGAATAGGACGACTGAGGTACGGTACCAGCTTATGCCAACATACGCCTTGTTTTTATTTATTTTTCAGTTTTTGCCCAGTTAGAATAAATGCTCACTAACTTCACTAATGATGGTACTTCCCTTATTAGGAAATTGATTTGGAAACGTTTCCCATAATCAAGGGAGCGGGTAATTCCAGACAATGAATGTCGCATATGTCTGAAGCGATATTTACCCAGGGAACGTGTGGAATGGCCCGTGAGCGTGGAGCGTGGAGCCAAACCCCGTCTTAAAGCAGGTCCCTCTGGGGCTTGGCTGCTTTGCCGACAAGCTGTGCCCTCTGGACGAGGGTCCCCAGGCCGGAGCTTAGACGGTGACCTGGGAGGAGGTGTGCTGCCCGCCTTGTCCCGTCTCTAAGCACAGGTGCCCTCCCGATGGGCTTTTCCCACAGTGTCCTTCATCAGTGATGACACTGACCGTGCCCTGAGAGAGCACGTGCCTTGTAACGCTGTCTCAGTGCTTGTCACGCGGCCGCCTATTTCCACAGAGCACAGGCGGTCCCAGCCCTCAGCACAGCGTCAGGTCAGAGGCCTCAGTGTAGTGCGTGTATGTATGCATGTGTGTATGCATATGTGTATGCATGTGCGTGTGTGCGTGTGAGTGCACGTATGCATGTGTGTATGCATATGTGTGTGCGTGTGTGAGTGCACGTGTTTAGTGGCCTCTCCATGCCTGTGGCCGCCCACTGCCCGGAGGCCCTCGCAAGCACTGTTGAAAGTACATTAGAAGCAGGAACCTGCCCCCCTCCCCCGTCCAGGGACTCGTATATAGATTTTCACTCAGACGGGCCTCTGTCAAGCGCTGGGCTGGAGACCAGCCTCCACACACAGTGTTACTGGGAGTCGTGTGTCTAGCGCAGGGGTGGGCAAACTTTCTGACTCGAGGGCCACAATGGGCTCTTAAACTGGACCGGAGGGCCGGGACAAAAGCATGGATGGAGTGTTTGTGTGAACTAATATAAATTCAAAGTAAACATCATTACATAGAAGGGTACGGTCTTTTTTGTTTTTTAGTTTTATTCATTTCAAACGGGCCGTAGTTTGCCCACGGCTGGTCTAGACCCAGCTCCTTGCTTATCAACCACACGACCTATGGAGACGTAAATAAACTTGGGTTATCCTACCCTTCCTCCTGTTCCATCTGTGTGCATGGAACTCAGGGCAGAGATTGAAAAACACAAAAACCAAAACACACGGGCCCGCCTGCTTGGCGAGGGGCTCAGAGGGAGCTGCCCGGATCGCCGTCTTAATTACGGGTTTAACGCCTCTCACTGTTGAGGTGACTTGGTGGTTGAGATGCATTTCTGAAGCTGCCCTGCTCCACGCGTGTGCTGGATGCGCCATTTGGGAAGGCTCGCACTGAGGCAGAAAGGGTCTGTGAGGACACGGAGTCTCGGGGGGCGTTTTCCTGGGCGACTGCGGGCGCGGAGCCCCCCCCCCGCCCCCCCCCCCCCCCCCCCCCGGCCGCAGGCAGGCGCCACCGCGCCAGGGAGGCCACCTCGGACAGTACGCCCGTTTAATTTTGCAAATGAGAAGAATAATGTTTGAAGAAGTTGGAAAAGATCCAGCAGCGATAGCTCTGTTTTGCTGTGATTCCATTGTAACTGGAATAACAGACACGCACTCGGGATGCTGTCGGGTGGCAGGATCTGTGAAGGTAAACGTGGAAAACATACGCCCATCATTCCTTCAGCAGTAAGCGCTGGGCATTTTATAAATCTCAGCCAGGTTGCAGACTGATTCTTCCCTCTGTTTTGACATGAATGTTTGGCCTCAAGTAGCCACAGAATAGCGACGTCCTGACCGCTGTGGGGTGTGGATGCAGAGCGACTGCTGCTCTTGGTGTCCTGCTTCTCTGCGTCAGGAATCATGTGCGTTTGTGTGGCCGGCGCACAGGGATCCCTGCCCTGAGGGTCTAGGGCAGCCGTGGGCAAACTACAGCCCGCAGGCCAGATCCGGCCCGTTTGAAATGAATAAAACAAAAAAAAAAGAAAGACTGTACCCTTTTATGTAATGATGTTTACTTTGAATTTATATTAGTTCACACAAACACTCCATCCATGCTTTTGTTCCGGCCCTCCGGTCCAGTTTAAGAACCCATTGTGGCCCTCGAGTCAAAAAGTTTGCCCACCCCTGGGCTAGGGCCTGATCTGGGTTCAAAAGGCAAAGTCTGTAGTCAAATGCCCGAAAAGTGACAGCCAGGATTCAGGTGACATTTCTTAAATACAGTGCTCTCCACACCAAGTTCATTTCACCTGAGACAGACAATGCTAGGCCACCTCACACCCAGGGACCGAGACCAGGCTACGGGACAGCCTGGATTGCTTCTGTAATCCTTTATTAAGTAATGAAGTTACTGAAACGAGAGCAAGGATAAATAGCGCTTTGCGGACTTTAATAACAGAAACTGCTATGCTGCTTCTGTGAAAATGGCAAACCTTTCTAATTTTTCATCAGAAAAGAAATGAAAATGTACTTTCCTTCCATTTAAGAGCTTAAGACATTTTAAAAAAAACGTTCTGACAGTAACAGGTCTCTAATGCCCGTGTAGCTGATTTAACCTGCTTATTGTATTTTATATACATCTTAGCTTATTGATCAAGTTTGGTTTAAGTAACATTCGAAATTAGGTTCAGTTGAACTTTTAATTTTATATTCACGTTGACAGCAAGGGTGTTGCTTAACTTTTGTGTGTTTTTTATTTCAAACTTTTCCCTTATAACCACGCGGTCTGACTGCCCCGCGTTAGGGCGAGCGGCCAGGACGTGTCGCCCCGAGAGTGACCACGTCCTCGCAGCGTCCGCACGCCAACCCCTGCTGTCCATCCGTTTCTTAAGAAACATTCGTTTTGAGTTCTTCTCTGGGGAAAAGATTTTAAGCTCCTAACTGTTATTCCCGTGGCTAACACCTTATGCTGTTGAGTCATCGTTTTTCTCTAAAGCTAAAGGGACTCCAGAACCTGGTTTTGTGCAGATGGCAAATCTCCCAGGGGACTGTGACGGTAATTAGAAATAACACCAAGGATGTGGGGGCTCACCGCCCCCTTAGAGACGTGGTTATCCCCTCCAAGCGCTGACAGGAGCCTGGGGCAGCGCCCGTGGCCTGGGCTGAACTGCGGTCACCAGCTAGACAGCCACCCTCGGTGTTTTTTTGTTTTGTTTTCTTTTTCTTTTTTAACCACGTGGTTCTCCTCATGCTCCTGCGACGGCACACGGGGGGGACGGCCTGACCGACTGTGCTTCTCTCTGCTCCCCAGAGCGGCTTCACGCCCCTGCACATCGCCGCCCACTACGGCAACGTCAACGTGGCCACCCTCCTGCTCAACCGGGGAGCCGCCGTGGACTTCACCGCCCGGGTAAGGACAGGGCCGGTCCCCTGCACTGGCTTTGGGGTCCCAGGGAGGGCCCGTCCCTCTCTCTCACCCCCATCTGTGCCCGCGGTGGCTCAGGGTCCCAGGGAGGGCCCATCCCTCTCTCTCACCCCCATCTGTGCCCGTGGTGGCTCAGGGTCCCAGGGAGGGCCCGTCCCTCTCTCTCACCCCCATCTGTGCCCGCGGTGGCTCAGGGTCCCAGGGAGGGCCCGTCCCTCTCTCTCACCCCCATCTGTGCCCGCGGTGGCTCAGGGTCCCAGGGAGGGCCCATCCCTCTCACCCCCATCTGTGCCCACGGTGGCTCAGGGAGGGCCCGTCCCTCTCTCTCACCCCCATATCTGTCCAGAGATACGAGATTTTCCTTCCTTCCTTCAAATCTCAAAGTCCTCCCAACCCAACCCGTGAAAAATAAGGACGGCGCCCCCACCCGCACAGGCCGCTGCAGGTCAGGGAGCGCGAGTGCTGGCGTCAGGGTGAGCGGTCAGACGCCGAGCTCTCGCGTGGGCCGGGGAGCAGCTGCCCGTCAGTAGATAACTGCCCTGTTGCAGTGTGAGGTGTAGAGCGTGTAGTGCCTGTTTGCACCGTCTCCACGGGCCCGCCGGGCACACGGTGTGGCAGGGATTGTCTAACAAACGGAGACTGTGCTGAGGTGGCGTCTCCCTGGGACGTGTGGAAACGCCACGTCGAGCTGTGGGTTCCAGGGAATGCTGTCACTGGGATCCCCTCCCGTGACCGTCACACTCAGTGTAACAGGGAAGGGGCGGCGGCTCCCGCGCACACGCGGAGGGGAGCGCCACGGCGCACTCGCACCGTCGGAGCGCGAAGCGTGAGCCGAGGTGGACGGGAGCTGTCAGACGAGGGATGGACGGGCTGGGCTCTGCGTGCTGGGTGGAGCGAGCGGCAGGGACCAGGACGGGCGTTTCCCCTCGGGAGCTGAGTGTCCCCCGGGGAACGCAGGCTCAGAGACGCGGGCTGCTCTCATACGGGCGGACACAGCGCGCAGGCAGGAGCCACGGCGCCAGGTCAGGTGGGCAACCCCGAGCGGCCTCCTAGGAAAACCGTCGCCTTAACCGCCACCCGTCTGCGCTGCAGTGACAGCAGCTAAGGGAGAGGAGGCAGAGCGCTTCCCACGGGTTCCAGGACACGCCACACGGCACCGCACGGGACGCGCCGGGAATTCAGGGAGCCGGGTTGCAGCAGGAAGTAAAGCGGGACCCAGTGTGGCCAGAGGGTCGGCCCGGGCCCGGGAGCCGCAGAGCCAGGAACCTGTCACCACAGGCACGTGCTCCCACAGCCAGACGACGGGTGTGCGCGGGGGTCCCCAGTGGCGGACACAGATCAGAGCGGCTGGGGTTAGAGCGGGGGGGGGGGGGGGGGCGGGCGGGGAGAGGGGAGAGAGGCCTGTTCCCTCTGTGCACAGCCAGGGGCAGGTGGGAATCGGGTGCCACGCGCCAGGCGAGCAGCCTTCCTGGTGGGCGCGAGGCACAGAAACAGCAGGTGTGCAGGGTAAACACCTGAGGGAGAAGCAGAGCCATGGCCTGAAACTAGCGACCTCAGTAGGGAGGATGCTGGGGAGAGATTCGGGGGGTCAAGAGGAAGGAAAGCTCGAGATGGGGGACAGAAGAAACCCTGCCCATTGTTAGAGGCAGGCCGGCGAGGGACAGGTGTTCAAGGCGACGAGACCAGGCTCGGAGTCCCCAGAGCAGTTCAGTGACGACCACGTAGAGATCGAGAGGACTGTTCCTTCTTACAGACCTTCGTTGTTGGGAGTATTACACGTGTCCCCTTTCTCCCCCATGGGCCCCCTCTAGCCCGCCCCGCCCCACCCCAGGCCTTCACCCACTATGTCTGTGACTGTGGGCGATGCAGACACTCCCCTCCCCCGCCTTCCCTCTGAGGCTCCAGTCGGCTCCTGCTTCTGTATCCTGGGTCTGTGTCCGTGTGAGGAGGTAGAGGAGCACAAACAAGGAAGCCCAGGAGGCCCCACCGGAAGCTCAGGGGACAGAGGGCAGCTCAGACCAAAGGCGGCGGAGGAGACTGACCAGGAGGAGAAGGCAGGTGGGGGCAGTCGCCGGAAGTCTGTGCAGAAGGCAGAGCGGAACGGAGGCCTTTCAAGGAGAAGCCTCCGGGGAAGGAGCCTGGAGTTCTAGAACGCCAAGTGAGGGCTGCCCTGAACGCACTGGGGAGAAGTAACCCCGGGGCAGGTGGGGTACAGACAACGATTTAAGCCACAGAGAATCAACCTGTCAGAATCCTCACAAGAATATGTCAACAAATATGGGGAAAACCCAAGAGCCTGCGGGTTAGCAAGGTTCAGTACACATCCGTCTTCGGGAAAGGAACCCCAAGGGGTGCACGACTGCAGGTCCATCACCCCAATTCCCCACGCGGGCGGAGGGAGGCTCACACGGAGTGGGAGGAGCTGGCGGTGCCAGGGGATTCGGAAAAGAGAGAGGCACTCGGACCTGGCGGCCAGCGTTCCCGGATGCTGGGCGCTGCGAGGAGCGTGTCCATGGGAAGCGGCGGCCGCTCTGAAGGCAGGGCGCCCAGCGCTGACCGTCCTATCGCGTCAGCTGCCCCGGGAGCAGGGCCACGGTCAGCACGGGCCACGGTCAGCACGGGCCACGGTCAGCACAGGCCACGGACGCAGGACGGTTTCCTGTCGGCAGGGCTTCAGACTCTGTTCAGTCTGCGCACAGAGCACGCGTGCCACACGGAAAACGGAGAGACTCGAGGGAGGAGCGGGTTTTGGCGGAAGAGAGAGTCACTGAAGCTCTGCAGGCGACACCATCTGAGGCCGAAGGAGCCACAATGCGAAACGGCTTCTGAAAGTGAAGGAGGAAAGTGGCCAAGCAGGACGCGTCTGACCAGCAGGAAGAAGGGAGCCACGGCAGGAGAAGCGCACAACCTCAGCGCAGACGATGGAGACGCGAGGCTCTCGCTGACCTCGGCTCAGTCCTCAGGGCGAGTGCAGGCAGCAGCCAGCGAGTCAGGGAGGCCGAGGCCGGAAGGACAGCCGGGGGACAATCAGGAAAGGTCACCGGGAGCCCAGACGGGCCACGGCGACCAAGGCCGAGACCAGGGTGGGAGGTCAGACAGTGGAGAGGCTGATGGGGAAGCTGGTTCGTTTTAACCGGGGGCTGGAGGAGGGCTGCGCGGAGGCCCCGGAGCACGAGAAAGGCAGGTCAGCCTGAGCACGGCCGGGGCAGGTGACACACGGACGCTGTCCTGCTCCAGACACCTGGTGAGGAGGCGGGGGCTTTGGAAAAGAGCGATGCCGGGAACGGAGGCAGCAGCAGAAGAGGAGGCCAAGCAGGCGGTGGAGGGGCTCACGGAAGAGCCACAGGCTGCGCAGGGTGGTGCGGATGGACACTGGGCGGCACCATTCCAGGTCCCCGGGCGTCAGAGCCGACTTAACGGCATGTCAGACACACGTGTGACAGAATAACCAAACGCAGGGTCAGAACATCTGCAGGATTACGACATACCAAGAGCCAAGTCCGATCCTTGCCCAGTGACGGCATGTGTTCGCCAGTGAAATAACACAGGTCCCGTCTGTGGGGTTTGTCCTCGGACGTCTCCTGCCCGGAAAGGGCGTTGCTTTCTGAGGGATCATCCGGGAGGCGTTGAGAACCGCCTTCAGCTGCTCGGGCTCTCGCGTGAGCACAGGAAACCCTCCGACCCAGGCTCGGTGGGTGGTGTAGGCTGGAGAGAGGACGGACTTGGACTCGGGCTCGGTCCCAGGTAGAACCAGACGTCGTGTTTCTGTTTCATAGACGTGCCCCCTTGACAGTCCGGGGCCCCTTCTGTGCAGATGTGTGGCTGGTGACTTAGTGACGCAGCCTTATTCCATTTTCATTCTCTTACTGTGGTGTTTTGTGGTTTGGGTGCTTTTGTTCCTTAAAAATGGAAGCTGTTGAGAAGTAGCAGCTTTGGGTCAGGTTCTCCTCGGGCCGCCTCCCCATGCCCTGTGACAGGTGCTCCCGCGCCCACACCCACATACTCCCCGTGTCCACACCCACATACTCCCTGCGCCCACACCCGCGTGCTCCCACGCCCACACCCGCGTGCTCCCCGCGCCCACACCCGCGTGCTCCCCGCGCCCACACCGCGTGCTCCCCACGCCCACACCCGCGTGCTCCCCAGGCCCACACCGCATGCTCCGCCTCTCTCCCTGCAGAACGGGATCACCCCTCTGCACGTGGCCTCCAAACGGGGAAACACAAACATGGTGAAGCTCCTGCTGGACCGCGGAGGTCAGATCGACGCCAAAACCAGGGTGAGTGTCTGCCTTCTGCTTCCTGCCACCACGAGGTTCCATGTTGTCCAGCATTCGCCCCAACATGCCGGGCCCTGGACACGTGACAACGCGGGTTTTCTGGGACATGGCTTTCTGGGCTTTTATTTAAGCCTCAGACAATGTTTACGGGTTCCCGTGGCAACATGGAACTCCTGTTTCTCCTAAGTGCCCAGAAAGCAGAGCCCACCCCCAAGGAGGCGCCCCAGCCCCTGCTCAGGAGTTTTCTGGGAACGAAGATCGCGGTCAGACCCACTCATCTTGTTTGGGTGGGAGATGGAGCCGGAGAGTGGCTCTTCGGGCATCGTACAGGTCGAATGGCTTTTGCGTCTAAGGCGGCGGGTCCTCAGTCATTTCCCTTCGGGTGGTGCTGAGCCGCCCCAGCAGGCGCTCTGTGCTTGTGGAGAAGACAGCCGCTCTCCGTGCCCGACTCGGGGCGTCAGGGAGGGGGAGTGCCCTTTCTCTGTCCGTGCCCACCTTAAGTGAGTGCCGTTCTGAGTGTTTATGGACTGTCAGCAAACAGGCAGGAGAGCGGAGTAGGAGGCTGTCTCCGCACGGCCTCCTTCCCTAGAAACAGGAGGCCTGCGTACTGCTAAGCTAAGGCGGTTCGCTGACCTCTTACCCACCCGCGGAGCCGCCAGGACCGGGTCCAGGCACCGTGCTCCCCATGGGCGGTGCAGCTCGCTTTACAAGGACGGGAACTGAGGCCTGCCTGGCTCTTGCAGGACGGGCTGACACCGCTGCACTGCGCGGCCCGGAGCGGGCACGACCCGGCGGTGGAGCTGCTGCTGGAGAGGGGCGCGCCCCTGCTGGCCAGGACCAAGGTGAGTCTGCGCGGGCGGCCCCGGCGCCCCGACACGCCCCCGGCGCCCCGACACGCCCCCGGCGCCCCTATTCTCCCCGAAACAGAGCATCCGCAAGCACCTCTTAGTATCTATATGCGAGGAGTGGGGAACATACGTCAAACTTCTTCAATTACTTGAAATTGACACGCACGCAGGAAGATGCAGTGTGCACATGCCCGCAGGTTCTTCCTGTATTTCGCCTGCTCTCCCTGCTGCAGACGGACACGTGAATGTTACTCTGTTGTGAGTGAGAACAGTGTCCATACGGGAGGTGATCTTCCATTTATGATACTCTTCCCCCCAAGTCATCCTCTTTCAAAGCAGCAAACTTAGCCTGACGAGGCGGCGAGCCTCCCAGCTCCCCAGCCTTTGTCTCTCGGGCAGAGAGGTGGCGTGGAGACTGCAGTGCCATGGGGAGCGCGGCTCGCGGGCGTCGCACAGACGTGACCAGGCACACGCTCTCCAGGCAGCACAGCTGGTCTCTCCTTCCTCAGCCTGCGCACCACAGGGAAACCGTGTCCTTACAAATCACACAAGCCATGAGGTTGTCACCATTCAATGTACATGAAATGGTTTATGACGGTAAAGCTCCCCACTCTGGGTGACCGGAAACAGTCCTGAGACAAATCATACACAATCACATGCTGTTTCATGGATGCGCAACGACCCCCAGGCCCTTCCTGCAACAGGAACTCAGGCAAAGGATGTGTCGGACCTTCTCCCCCCACTTCACCGCCCCAGCCCCTGGCCAGGCTTGGGATCAGCCCATGCCGCTGCTAGGGCGAGCAATAAGAATAAGGCCCCTGACACAAGCAAGTATTTTTCAGTGTGCATTGTACTTTAATTGAATATCGAATTGAAACTCTTTGAGCACAAACCACACACTTGAAATACATATGGAATGGAATCAGTCTTTAGGGATGTGCCCCAGGCCGCGAAAGGCTGTCTCAGATCAGAGACAGGAGCTGAGAAGCAGTCGACTTGGTTATGTTCACCCTCACACCCGCACGTGGGCCGTGGGGCCGTGGGGACCTGTCTTTGACATGCGACTCTGGGTAATGCTGAGATAGTTTTGGAAAGTTTCGTGGGGAACAGATTGAAATTTAAATGGAAATTACAAAATTTCAGACCAGCCATGTTACAACCAGTAAAAAGCCTCTAGCAAACTGAGAATAAGCAGCTGACAACATCCCACCAACTACAGAACAATCTTATCGACAGAGTCGGCCCATAATTGCATGTCACTAATGAAGACAGGATTACCTAGGTGGCCTCCTTGTAAAATGAAATACCGTTCTTATGCAGGGGCCCAGCACACAGGGTCTGTGACTGCACAGTTATATTTATTTACCTGTTTGTTCGTTCATTCATTCATGCATTCATTGGTTTTTTTTGTTCATTCATTCATGCATTCATTTGTTTTTTCGTTCATTCATTCATTCGTTTTTACATTCACTCATTTGTTCATTCATTCATGCATGCATGCATTCATTCACTCACTCATTTGTTCACTCATTCATGCATGCATGCATTCATTCACTTACTCATTCGTTCATTCATTCATGCATGCATGCATTCATTCACTCACTTATTCATTCGTTCACTCACTCATTCGTTCATTCATTCATGCATGCATGCACTCACTCACTCATTTGTTCGTTCATTCATCACGCACCACCTAATTATCCTAGTGAGTAGCTACAGTGTGCCAGGCAGTGTCTAGTCAATAGGAACTATCAAGATAAATAATAGGCAGTCTATATCTTTAAGAAGCTCAGAATTAAGTAAAAAGATAGAAAAGGAGACCATTACGCAGGTGAGGAACAGGAAGAACATGAACTAACCTAGTGACACCTGGCAGGGGCGTAGAAGGCGCCTCCTTCCAGTTCTTCTCTTTCCGAGTCATTCCTGTGCCTCTGAGAGGGTCGCCTGCGTGTGGACAAGGCCCTGCTGTGTCCCCGGGACGTGTGCGGGCTCCAGGGGCGCTCAGTGCATATTTCTAAAAACGAACAAAGGATTAAATGGTGCAGATTTTATTGTCCATGTGGTCATTAGGTGGATTAAACAGCATTAAGACCGACAGCATGTCCGCGGATGGGCACACCCCAGTCCAGGCCTTGCAAGGCCCGAGGGTCTTGGACACTGTGCCCTTTATCCACACATCTATGCATAAATCCCTCATCTACTTGCCCTCTGTCCTAAGTTCATTTTATGAATTTATAATTGCAAAACCAGTAATTATGAGTAAAGAGTATTTCACAAAGAAGAAAATGAAGTCGCATATACTGCTGCAGCCCACAAACCCCTACGATTGAATGTGGGTGCATTTGTTCTCAGCTGTCCCCCCATACTATTGCAACCCCTTCTCGGGGAGAGTAGGGGCTGGGCCCATGCTGGTCTCTGCTTCTGCGCACGTCAGCGCTGCCAAACTGCGTCTGTGGTCACCGTTATTTTCTAACGACCGCGTGTACACTGGTTACTAAGAGGAGGCAACAGTCTGCTCTCTTTACTGAGATGTTTTCTAATTTAGTTTCTTAATCGTACATTTTTTGTCCTATAAGCTTATTTATTTAACTTTGAAAACTAAGAGCCTGACTGAGCCTGACCCCTGGCAGCGAATCACCATGATTTTGTGTTCCTATGTTGGCCCCTGAGAAGTGAGGCTAACGTTGCTTTGGGCCGTATCCGTGAAGATACATCTAGGTTTTCCTCAGACTTAAAAGCTGGGAGGTCACTGACCCCTGGCCCACCTCGCCTCCCCTTTTCTAGCTCTTACCTGCCTGCTTTCGCCACGCCCAGCTCACGTCCCAGCGGAGAAAAGAGGTCCTAGGACCGTGGGAGCGCAGAGCAGGGAGCCCGAGAGAGGCCTCAGGCCTGTCCTCTCGGCCCGGCGTCACCTGCCCTGTGTTGCCCTGTCACCGGGGACTCTAACCCTAGCTTTCCCCGAGATGGAGAATGGGCTTTGCTGTGCTCCCGACCTGCGAGCGATGCCTGACGCGGCGTTTGCTTTGTTTTACTGCGCAGAACGGGCTGTCCCCGCTGCACATGGCCGCGCAGGGCGACCACGTGGACTGCGTCAAGCACCTGCTGCAGCACAAGGCGCCCGTGGACGACGTCACGCTGGACTACCTGACGGCCCTGCACGTGGCCGCGCACTGCGGCCACTACCGCGTCACCAAGCTGCTTCTGGACAAGCGGGCCAACGCCAACGCCCGAGCCCTGGTAACCTGAGCAGCCGCCCGGCGAGGCGGGTGGGAGGGCGGGCCCGCGGGGAGCGGCGTGCAGACCCGGCCCACACGGGCACCTGGCTCCGTCCTGCCTTCACGGTCGCTGGGACGCGGTCGCGGGCATGGCGAGGTGGACGAGAACACGAAGGCAGCGTGCCGTGGTTGGCGAGTTGCAATAGAAAGGGCAGCTCTGAGTGGTCACAGTTTGAGCTGGAAAATAGAAGCTGCCAGAGGGAATGATAAAGTGGGTTCAGACAGCTCTCTCGGGTCAGAATGAACGTGTGGGAAAGTTGAGCCTTAGTCGTTCCTTTCTGGACGAGACTGCGGTGGCCAATGGTCGGACACGTCAGACGGTGTGATCTCAGCATATGTGGGGTTCCCCGGACAGTCCCCCCGGACAACCCCCCCTGGACAGTCCCGCCTGGGCTGGTCACCAGCCAGGGGCGCGAGCCGGCTCGGGGGCCTGACGCCAGGAGGCGGTTGGCACAAACCTCCCGGAAGCCATCCCTGCACCTGGTGTCTCCCGGGGCCTAATGCCGAGTGACTTCCCGCGTCACCTTCCTTCTAACAGCCGCTGGCCGCAGGCATGCACTAACTGTGTCTCGTCCCAACTCACACACTAGGAACACACTTTCTCCTAGACATTTACATGGTTCATGTCCATCAAGTCAGTCTTCACTCAATACTTGAGATGATAGGATGCCCTCAGAATGATCTAATAGAAATCGTGTTTCTGTTTAGAAATCTCCCATCAGAATCAGTGCATGCCTCCCTGCCTGGGAAACAGATAGCCCTTCCAGGTTCTGTGTGACACGTGTGGAGGTATTTTCTTACAAGGAGGAAAATGCTCATTTTCAGCCGGAGAATGGGCAGTGAGCTTATATAATACTAGGGGCCCGGTGCACGAAATTCATGCACTGTGTGGGGGGGGCCCTCAGCCCAGCCTGCCCCCTCACATACTGGGAGCCCTCAGGGGATGTCCTACTGACGGCTTAGGCCCGTTCCCTGCTCCCTTTGGGGAGCAGACCTAAGCAGCAGTCTGGCCTCCCTTTGTGGGAGGCGACCGGGCTGATCAGGGGAAGGCACCAGCCCCATCACCCTGTTGCTGCAGCCACTGCCAGTCACCACAGCCAGCAAGGTGTTTTCATCAAAACCACCAGTCCCTTTATCATGAAAAATGACAACTTTCTTTAGGCATTTTCAAGATGTGTCTTTCATAGGATATGACATTTCTTTATTATTTTTTTTTTATCCTCACCTAAGGATATGTTTCCATTGATTTTTAGAGAATGTGGAAGAGAAAGGGAAAGACAGAGAGAAACATCAAAGTGAGAGGAACACTTTGATTGGTTGCCACCTGCATGAGCCCTGCCTGGGCCCCGGCCAGGGAGGATCCTGCAACCTAGGTACATGCCCTTGGTCAGAATTGAACCCAGACCCTGCGGTCGGCAGGCCAAGGCATTATCCACTGAGCCAAACCGGCTAGGGCAGGATATGACATTTCTTAGCCCTCCAGCAGCGGACCTTCGTTTTTTTCTCCAGGAGTGTGGTGAAAAACCCTAGATCACCTTATTGGATTCTTATTACCCAAGTTACTAAGAATATTACCAGTGGCATACAGGGAGCTTAGCCAATGAGCGGTCAGAAAAGGTGTTTCCTCTGTAGTTCACACCTAAAGCCTCTGGCCCAGGCTTTGGGCCTAGGCAGGGGACCCCCAGCTCCCTCCAATCACCGGCTCAGCCCCTGCCCAGACCTAAAGCCTTGGGGCCTGGGCACGGCCCCCCATCTCCCTCTGATCACTGGCTCCGCCCCTGCCCAGGCCTAAAGCATCTGGCCGAGGCTTTAGGCTTGGGCAGGGGCCCCCTCGGCTCTGATCGCAGGCTCGGCCCAGCCCAGGAGCCCCCTGGCTCAGGCCCTTCCTAGGCTGCTCAGGGCCCACACGGGGCCTACCTCACAGTGACCTGGGTGCCAATGATGTTCCCGTGACCCAGGCCACTGGGCGCCTATGTATGCAAATTAACCGCCATCTTTGTTGAGTTAATTTGCATACTCAGCTGATTGGCTGGTGGGCGTTGTGAAGTGACACCAATTTGCATGTTTTCTTTTATTAGTGTAGACTGCGACTTAATATGAAGTCTTGTAAGTGCATCTGCTTACATCTGGCTCACCCAGAGCCCACACCAGGAAATGCCTTCAGCCCCGGGAGGAGCAGGCGCTGGGTCAGCATGACCTCGCGCCTCCTGTGAGGGGCGGGGCCTGAGAAACACTGGCTGGCGCAGTTCCCACGGTCACCTGCAGGGCACATGCACCCGTCCCCCACAGGGATCCACATTCACATAGAAATATACTCAGTACAGCGCACCGGAGGAAGTTTGGGGACACATTTTTCTTTTTCTTTATATTTTTATTGATTTCTGAGAAGAAGGGAGAGAGAGAGAGAGATAGAAACATCAGTGATGAGAGAGTATCATGGATTGGCTGCCTTCTGCACGTCCCACACTGGGGATCGAGCCCACAACCCAGGCATGTGCCCTGACAGGGAATTAAACCATGACCTCCTGGTTCATAGGTTGACGCTCAACCACTGAGCCACGCCGGCCGGGCACATTTTTATATAATAGCCCCCAATCCCTACACATGAGCTCAGTGTGAAAAGTTCAAAAGTGCCTTAGACATCACCACAGTCCTCTGCCTCTGAGAGATCTCTCCTTCCCATTATTCCAGAAACCCTCCACACTTTTCTTAAAAATATTCGTGAATTTAACAATCATTTCTTCATAAACTAGGTTTCATGAACCTGTCTTATAACTTCTGCTAAGATAACTTCCTATACACGTTTTAATGTAACGTCAGGATATAAAAAACTATCCACACAGATCATGCTTCCTGCTCACTGGCACCTCCTCCTGGAGAAAGTGGTAGCAGATCTGAAACACTGATTGTAGAGGCAGTCATGGCCTTGGAATTTTAAAACCGATGAAGGTGTTTACGCCTAAGATGTGGCCTTTCATCAGAAAAAACGTGCTTATCTCCAAAGCACCTGACACGGTTCATCGCCCCCCTCGCGTCTCACGGCCCCTTGTCCTTCTCTGACGAGTTGCCGTGTTGTTGTGGGCGCTTGTTTCGGTGTCCACACAAGCAGGACCCCACACAGCCGCCCCCACGGGCACGCCCGGTGCTCACTGCAGGGGCAGAGCCCTCAGGACACAGCACGTGTGACGATGCGGTCGGACGCCGTGTTGTGCATGCCCTGCCTGAGTGGTTGCGCATGTCTCCCACTAACCGGTTGTCTTTTGCACAGAACGGCTTTACTCCACTGCACATTGCCTGCAAGAAAAACCGCATCAAAGTCATGGAGCTGCTGGTGAAATACGGGGCTTCCATCCAGGCGGTCACCGAGGTAGACACGGTCCCGGCTTGTCACGACCCCTCACTCCCCCATCTGCGCCCCCTGCCCCTCACTAGGCCGCCGATGGAGAGCCGGGCGCGTGCAGGGGAGTAAAGCTGCTGTCGTGTTGCTTTGTTCTGTCCGCAGTCGGGCCTCACGCCTATACACGTGGCCGCCTTCATGGGCCACCTGAACATTGTGCTGCTGCTGCTGCAGAACGGCGCCTGCCCAGACGTCACTAACATTGTGAGTATGGCCAGCAGGGCTGTCCACGCGTCCGTCTGCTCGCAGCCCTGAAGAGAGAGCCGGTGCGGCTGGTGCAGGGTGATTGTAGGACTGAGCCAAGTCTGCAGGGAGGGAGGGTCGCTGGTCCTGGAGCGTCCCCACGCGGTGGACACAGCCCACGCTTGGTCAGAGCTCGACTGACTGAGGGCGGGGCAGTGAGCTCCGGGGGCTCGCTGCGCTGGCTGGACGGTATCCCTGGCGATCTCTGTGCAAGTTCCAGGTCAGGACCCAGCCAGGCCAGTGCACTAACCAGAGAGGCTGAGTGAGGCTGCTCTCGCTGTAGCCACCCCGGCCTCAGGGACGTGGGTTTCCCACCTGCTGCCCCGCTTGGACTCTGTCTGGATGTGATTTTGTTGGTAGAGGCGCCCTCTCTGACCTGAGGAGTCACATCCCATTTCTCAAACACCGGGGAGGCACGTGCCCCCAGACAGCTTGCTCTCTGCCAGGAACTCGGCACCTGGGACTCCGCACCTCGGCTCGGCCTCTGTGTGGGTCCTTGTCTGGAGTCGCCCTTGAGACTCTGTGATCGCCGTGTGCACACTCCCTCCCGCGGGCACAGGGCACCACCGTGCAGGGAGCTCTCAGCCCCGGGCTGCTGAGGATGTACGCGGGCAGCAGAAAAGGCTCTGCCCCCAGGAGCATCTGTGCTCGCGGTTAAAAAGTCCCGTTACCAAAGGCAGTGGGTCCAGAGAGTTGCTGGATGTTGGTGCCTCTGTCCCTGTGAGGCGTGAAACGACGTTCATTCCTTTCCTTCGTGTCTCCTCTCATGTCCCGGGGGTTTGTGTTCGATGGTTTCTGTGCTGAAGTGCCTGGTGTGCAACAAAGTCCACGTGAAATACGTGTATTTGATTTTAAATGTTACACAATAGCCCCTCTTCATATTACCGACAGAGGGAGCATAAAACGGTCCCAAAATGGAAACGTAAAGGCTACGTTTACCAATGTCCCTAATTACAGCGTGGGGGTCCTACGTTTCCGTGTATTTACTGATCTTCACTGGGTTAAGGATGAGAGCAATCGCGCAACAGGCCGCTTCTGAGAACTCTGAGAGAGGAGCACCCTCCTTTCTGTGTTCAGAGAGGAGCCCCTCTCGCTCGTGAATGGAGTCCGCGCAGACCACTCACTGCACAGGTCCTCTGCGCTCCCACCGGGCTGCGGGCTCCACACGTGTGTCCCGACACTGCAGGTCCCAGGAGAGAGTTCGATACTGGTGAGGCGGCTGCTTCCAGGTTCTGTTTGTTTTCTCTCGGGTGTGATGTGCTCTTCAGGGAGAAGACACCAAGCAGGCAGGGTTGCAGGTAAATGCAGGACTGCCAGTTCCACTTGAATTTCTGGTAAACAACAAATAATTGCTTTTTAAAAATTGTTTTTATTGATTTTTTTTTTTAGAGAGAGAGGGAGAGGAAGGGAGAGAAACATTGATGTGAGAGAGAAACATCGATCGGCTGCCCCCTGTATGCGCCCCGACTGGGGATCGAACCAGCCACCTTTTAGTGCACATGCTGAGCCGCACCAGCCAGGGCCGAGTCCTTGTTTTACTGTAAGTGTGCCCCTCGCATGTCCGAGACACACCGTGCTGACGGCATCACCCGCCCCTCGTCTGGAGGGACCCTGAACCGGCATCCTGTTCCTTTACTTGCCAACCAGCAGCCCACAGCTGCCCGTGGCCTCGTCACTCTCGGGATGGGAGGTTTAGCTACGGGCCCCAGGTCCTGGGGGTGATGAGGTCACTGCGTGAAACTGTCTGCTTGCTGTGCCAGCCTGGGTCCCCTCCCCCGGCCCCACCACCCCCCCCAGAGCCTCTGTGTGCTGCCTGAACTTGTGTTGCCCTGTTGGATGCCAGGCTGTCTGTCCCGCTCTGACGCTTCCGACCGATGCAGCGAGCGGTCGCTGTAGCTGTCAGCAGAGTCGGCTTTAACACCCAGAAGGGGCATGCCGCTGAGCACCGGCTTCGGCTGTGAGCTCGCCCATCTCTGCCAGTCCTGATGTATCTGGGATTTCACTGCACTCAGCCCCTCAGCCGCACCTCCTTCCCACAGCATTCACAAGCGCACTGAGGTCCAGCTGGCCGTGGCCACCGGCTTCACAGGGTCCAGGACCACGCCTCGCGGGGCTGTCCAGAGGACAGGGCCCTGTTAGCAGATCAGTGGATCCCTGGCTGAGTTCACGCTGCATATTAGGGTGAAGAATCCCCCAATGCTTACAGTTCATCAACTGGAGATAAAGGAAACAGGCATGTTGAATACCCTGAGGTGTGTGATAACAGATGGAAGTTATGATTAAACTCTGCACACCCTCTCACTTTCTTATTTAAACTTACGCTTAAACAAGGGTAATGCACTAGGAAGAGGTAAGGGAATTTACAGTACAGGTCAGCTTCCCCAAAGCCATCAAGTAAGAATCAAACATGATCCCCAGTGGCAGGGGAGTGACCACACATGTCTGCCTAGATAGCTTATCTTTGAATCTAACAGTTAATACTTTAAATTTTCTATATAACTATCAGTTTCAAATGTGTAAACACCATATAGATCACTTATTCTATATGATAAAAGCCTAATATGCTAAGTGTCCGGTCACCCAGTTGGCCAGTCAACCAATCAAAGCGTAATATGCTAATGATATGCGAAGACCGCTCAACTGCTCGCTGTGAGGTGCACTGACACCAGGGGGCAGATGCTCCGACCAGTAGGTTAGCTTGCTGCTGGGGTCTGCCCGATCAGGACTGAGCGAGACGGGCCAGACATGCCCTGGAGCCCTCCCGTGGTCCCTCCCCGGCTGGTCAACCTCCTATGTTCCCCCCTAGCCCCAATTGTGCATCAGTGGGGTCACGGCTGGCGAGCGCAGTGGTGGTGGTGGTAGCCTCTCCCACCTCTGCAGCAGCCAGGGGAAGTGGGCCAAAGCCGGCAGTCGGACATCCACTGAGGACTCTTGGAGTGTGAGAGGGCGCAGGATGGGCTGAGGGACCACCCTCCTCCAGTGCATGAATTTCATGCACTGGGCCTCTAGTCTATACATATAAAGAGCCAGCGACTGGAACACTGTAACGACCGGAACCGGTTGCTATGATGCCCACTGTGGCCAGCAAACTGGCCTGATTGTGGGTGGGGCCGGTGGCCAACCTCCCGAGACCCCTTCCCCTGGCCAGCCCACCCCCAATTGCCCCCTCCTCTACCCCAATAGGGGGTGGGGCCAGCTGGCTAACCTCCTGCAGCCCCTCCCCCCAGCTGGCCCCACCCCCAATCACCCCCCTTACACCAATAGGGGTTGAGGCTGGCCTACGAACCTCCTGCAGCCCCTCCCCCTGCCTGACCCCACCCCAGATTGGACCCCCCCCATCCCGATTAGGGGCAGGGCCAGCTGGCCAACCACCTGTGGCCCCTCCCCCTGGCTGGCCCCATCCCTGATGGGTCCCCACCATTCTGATTGGCCTATGCCCCCCCCCGCTAGCTCTGCCCCTGATTGCCCCCCCCCCCCCCCGATCAGGGGCAGGGCAGGCCAGCCAACCACCCACAGCCTCTCCCCCCGGCTGCTAGCCCCCGATCGGCCCTGTCCCCAATCTGCTCCCCCACCCCAATCGGGGGTGGGACCCGCCAGCCAATTACCCACGGCCTCTCCCCCCGGCTGCTAGCCTCCGTTCGGCACCTGCTCCCCCACCCCAATTGGGGGTGGGACCTGCCAGCCAATTACCCATGGCCCCTCCCCCCTGGCTGGCCTGGCCCCAATTGGTCCCTGATTGGGGCCAGGCCGGCTGGACCCCATCCATGCATGAATTTGTATACTGAGCCACTAGTTTTATTATTAAACTAGACGCCCGGTGCACAAAACTTTGTGCACGGGGCGGGGGGGGGGGGTCCCTCAGCCCGGCCTGTGCCCTCTCGCAGTCTGGAACTCCTTGGGGGATGACCACTGCTGGTTTGGGCCCACTCCCTGGGGGATTGGGCCTAAGCTGGCAATCAGACATCCCTCTGGCAGCCCGGGAGCCCTTGGGGGATGTTCATTTGCCAGCGGGGAGCAGGCCTAAGCTGCAGTCAGCAGAGGCTCCCACCACCATTGCTGTACTGGCAGCCGTCAGCCTGGCTTGTGGCTGAGCAGAGCTCCCTCTGTGGGAGCGCACTGACCACTAGAGGGCAGCTCCTGCATTGAGCGTCTGCCCCCTGGTGACCAGTGTGTGTCATAGTGACCAGTCATTCCCAGTCTTTCTGCTGTTAGGGTCAGTTTGCATGTTACCCTTTTATTATATAGGATAGAGGCCTGGTGCATGGGTGGGGGCCGGCTGGTTTGCCCTTCAGGGTGGGGGTGCCTGGCCAGTCTGGGTGAAGGGCTGAGGGCCATTTTCAGGCTGGCCAAGCCTCCCCAGTGACAGAAGCACCCAGCCTTTCCTTTTTTCCTGGGATTTATTTAGCTTCTATAATTGAAATTTTGTAGCCTGGGGCCAGGGCTTGGCTTCCTCCATCACCAGGGGCAACCCAAGGCTCCAGCTCCGTGGCCACGGCCAGCTGTAAGCAGGTGTCTGGGGTTTGTTTAGCTTCTATAATTGAAACCTTGTTGCCTGAGAGGAGCTTACAGCCGGCCAGAGTGGGTGGGAGGGAAAGCCTCCTGCGCTCCAGCTCTGAGCCCGCGGCCTGCTGAAAGCAGGTATCTGGGGTTTGTTTAGCTTCTATAATTGAAACATTGTTGCTTTCGGATCTTAGAGCTGGGCCGCAGCAGGGAGGAAGCTTGGCTTCCTCCATCACTGGAGCAAGCAAGCCTCCTGCTCGCTTCAGCTGCGTGGCTGCTGGCCACCATCTTTGTTGGCAGTTAATTTGCATATCCTGCTGATTAGCCAATGGGAAGTGTAGCGGAGGTATGGTCAATTACCATGTTTGTCTATTATTAGGTAAGATGAGGGTATTGGAAATAGTAAGACTAGCATTTTCCATCTTGTTAGTAAACTGACAAATCTTGGCTTATGAAGTGAACATATGCTCATTGTTGAGTAGATGCTCTGGAGCCTCTCTGGCTTAACTCCTGTTACAGAAATCCAATCTTGTCTCTGTGTCTACCACCATTAGCAAGATGGCTATGCTTTTATCTGACCTAGAAATAGGATGGAGATGGGAGGGGTGTGTGTGTTTAACAGTTAGGAGACCTCAGCTTCCTCTGTTTAGAGACAGGCTTGACCTGACAAAGAAGACAAGTGAGAAATGGTGGTTGTCGGAGAGGAAAGGTCTCGCCGCACATCCTAAGCCCGAAGACAGTGTTGCTGTCCCAATCGCACATCGTCTATAAAACAGGATGCTCCCGGCACGCTTGCTCTCCAAAGTCCAGTATATCACCAGAACATGAGGGCACTGGAGGGCCAGAGAGCCATTCATAAAAGAAAACATTAGAGTAGACGTCCAGTTTAATGCTTTCAAAGTCAACTCATTTGAAATGGATTTCCACAACATTATAAGGAATGGAGTGTCCAATTACTGGGAATAGAACCCAAAGTTCACCTTAAATCAGCGGTTCTCAACCTGTGGGTCGCGACCCCTTTGGGGGTCCAATGACCCTTTCACAGGGGTCGCCTAAGACCATTGGAAAACACATATATAATTACATATTGTTTTTGTGATTAGTCACTATGCTTTAATTATGTTCAATTTGCAACAATGAAATTGGGGGTCACCACAACATGAGGAACTGTATTAAAGGGTCGCGGCATTAGGAAGGTTGAGAACCACTGCCTTATATCCTCTAGGTCCGTGGTCGGCAAACTGCGGCTCACGAGCCACATGTGGCTCTTTGGCCCCTTGAGTGTGGTTCTTCCTAAGCCTTGGGAGCACCCTAATTAAGTTAGTAGCAATGTACCTACCTATATAGTTTAAGTTTAAAAAATTTGGCTCTCAAAAGAAATTTCAATCGTTGTACTGTTGATATTTGGCTCTGTTGACTAATGAGTTTGCCGACCACTGCTCTAGGTTGAAGGGTTTCCTGCGCAAGGAAAGAGAAGAAAGCACTCCTCGGATTTGTCCGACTCCCCTCACCATGACCAACCTTGAGATCGGCTTACTTACTTCCCGTGGCTACATCAGCCTTCTTTCTAGGGCTGGCGACTCAGTGCTCACTGCCAGTTCAGTGCCGTGCTCTTTTATGGCCAAACTTTATGGCTGAAAGTTTGCCGTGTGCAGAGCTGCAGGTGGTTTTAAAATAGGCTCTTTTTTAAAAAAAAGGCAAAACCTTGCTTTTAGTCAGTAATGAACAGGCTTCCCAGTGAGAAAATTCTCTAACCTCTAAGCTGCCATTTCCTGATCAGTGTGGCGGTCGATGGGCCCGGGATGTGCGAGGCCTATGCCCAGCGCTGCCCACCCGTGGACGGCTCTGCCACCCCAGCAGGTTTCTCCAGTGACTTGTCATTAAATGGCTCATTACTAAAAGGCAGGGAACCTCCTGGGCAGGTCAGATTTGGTACAAACAGTCACTGTCAGGTCTCCTAACCCAATCAGGTGAAAACTAGCAGTTTATTTCGGATATTAACTTTGAACTCTGGGAAGGAAGGACGTACGGGTGGTGCAGATGGAGTGATGGTTGGAGTTGCTGCCTCGACCTGCAGCATCTGGACTTCCTCTCACTAAAATGTGACCACGTTGGTATCACTAGTGGAGTGTGATCATGACAGGTTTTAGGTTGAAGAAAAACGACACATCACAAATTTAAATCCTGCCAGGTTGCTTACAACACTCAGCCCCGGAGTCCTGGGCATTTGGGTAAGTTTGTTGGCTCATTATGGACTGAAAGGGCAAAGGATCTGGTTTTATCCGTATGAAGATAGAGAAGACACAAAGCCGTGGTTTCCCAGACTGAGTAACAGTGGAGTGATTATGCCTTTTCGTAGGTTTCCTGAACTTTGGGTTTATTGCTGAATGTCACAGAAAGGCATGTTTTATTCTCTGCCTCCTGAGCATGGGCTCACTGACCCTGACGTCTTGTCTCGGCAGCGTGGGGAGACGGCACTGCACATGGCAGCCCGGGCGGGCCAGGTGGAGGTGGTGCGATGCCTGCTGCGCAACGGCGCCCTGGTCGACGCCAGAGCCCGGGTAGGTGCTGGGGCTGGGCCCCTCCAAGGGTAGGTGCTGGGCCTGGACCCATCCCTCCAGGGGGGCACCCCTCAGGACCTGCGCGCGCATCAGGCCGGAAGGAAGCGAGCAGCGAGTGCGGGCAGTGGGGATGCCCCCATTTCAGAAGCGTCAGCATTTGGAGAAATGTGCAATTCAGTATCTAAGAAACGCAACCCCCGCCGCCATTTAAATAATGTTGCCTTGTGAGAGCCCTTGCACACACATCTGCTGGTTTCCACGCATTTGCATTTACAATCTGCTGCTGTGGAGGTATGCACACATCTCACCCATTTCTTCCCACCAATGTTAATGTTCACAGACAGGCCTTCCCGTTACTTAGAAACGGGTTACAGTCAAGGGGGGCCGTGCTCCCCTGTGATGAGGTCACCCCTCCTTACTCCGGCTTTCCTTCTCTGTCTTCCCTCCACTGTCAGCAACAGAAGAACCTGGGCCCAGACACTGTTCTGTTGGATTTCCCCGTTTCTCATTGTTCCTAACCCCCCATCCCCCGCCAGGCTGATGTCTCTTCCTTAAAGTTCCTTCCGACTGCTGCTGTCCCACCTTCTTCCTCACACTGGCCTCATTGGCAGTGTTTGTCCCTCTCTCTTCCGTGCTGTCCTGCCGACTGTCACACCAGTATCTCTGGGGTTCCTGGCGAGTATTTAGTCACTTTCTCTTCTTAAAGAAAAATACATATCTATATCTATATCTATATCTGTATCTGTTTATCTATCTATCTATCTATCTATCTATCTATCTATCTATCTATAGTGGTTCCAGAGTGGGAGGGAGAGGGAGAGAGATAGTGTTACAGAAAAACCGGACAAGAACCAAACAGCACTCTGAGAGTTTGGAGTTACACTTTATTCACCGCAGCAGGCTTAGGGAAACTAATCCAAATTCTAAGCCAAGCTACAAGCAGAACTTCCCTTTTTATAGAAGAGCCAGCCCTTTGTGCGCTTGCTGGCAGCGGCCTTGAAAACTATACAGTTCTATCCAATTAAAAAATGCACCTGGCATGGCATTGGGTGTATCTAGTCTCTGGCCTACAAGGTCAGACAGCTAAGTTTATCTCCCCCATTATTCAAGCAGGCTAGAAAGCAAAGTTATTTTTTCCAGAATAAGAGGCCGTCCAAAGAATAGCAGGGAATTCCAAACAGTAGTTTTACAGAATAGGGGTTTTCCTTCACAATAGAAACATCAATCATCAGAGAGAATCATGGATCAGCTGCCTCCTTCATGCCCGACACTGGGGATTGAGCCCACAACCTGGGCTTGTGCCCTGACTGGGAATCGAACTGTGACCTCCTGGTTCATAGGTCGATGCTCAACCACTGGGCCACACTGGCTGGGCCACTTTCCTTCTTCACCGTCTGACACACCTCAGCTCGAATGGGCCGCCTGACTCGCTTTAGAAACTGTCCTGTTGGAACGAAGCACCCGCCGAGGTCTCTCAGATCTCGTTCCATGTTCAGTCTTTGCTGTTAGTTCCGAGGGTTAGACTTGGAAACCCTAATGCTTCTCCCAGTCTTTCTTACATCCTCTGACTCCGCGTTTTTACTGCGTTTTCCCCCAGAACCGGGGTAGGTGGGCAGCCTGGACAGTGCTTTGTCTTTGGATTGTATCGCCTTTCTCTCCATCGCACAAGTTAGTGCAATTGATGATCTTTGGTACCATCACTGGTACTTTGCTCTTAAATGTTTAGAGATTTTGTTATTCAAACTGTATTCTTCCCTGCCTTGACATTTTTCGGTTTTGTTTTTCCTTAAAGACTATTTTTAGAGCAACTTTAGTTTTATACCAAAATTGAGTGGAAGGTACAGAGATTTCCTAAATGACCCCCCCCACACACACACACATATCAGCAACCCCACCACACGGTGCACTTGTCACAGCTCATGGCCCCCGTGGACACGGCGTCGTCAGCCAGAGTCACTGTTTGCATCAGGGTGCTGGGCAGTCTGTGGGTTTGGACATGTCCCTCCCACGGTGTCACACGGAGTCACTCCTGCCCTAACACCCTCCGTGGCTGCCTGTCCTCCTTCATGGGATGGCCACCTGCACGCGGCTATTTTTACAGAAACTTTATGGTCAGTCAGTGCAACTTGAGGAGCATGAACTTCACTATTTTTACCAGAAATTGTGATAACATGCCTAATCACTATTTTGTGGTCCTTATGTAAACATAACAGGGTTTCCCATTATCTCTCAAAATAAAAACTCATTATATCTATTTTCAAATTTTAATGTGTTTTATTTTTAATAGACGTTTGCTCTTTTTCTGTATCTCTGCCAATTTTTTATGTTGCCTATTTAACCTGTTATTCTTGCCTTTTTGGTGCCACCTGAAATCCTTCCTCAAAACCACTGGCCTCGGGGTCTTTTCTTGGAAATACTGTAGCATTTCTGTCTGTCTGTCCTGGTGAGTAGCTGAGGGACCGTGGGTAATCTTGGAGACTCATTTAATTCCTCTTAAGCTTCTCCTCTGGAAAACGGCCTGATGGTGGGTGCTGTGCTTCCTCTCGGGCCTGCTTTGAGGACAGGGCCAGGTGCATCTCACAGGAAGCAGCTCATGGAGGGCACAGGTCCATGAAATGCCCGTTATGCCCACCTCTCACCACCGAGGTCCACACAGTCCTGTCTGCCGTCTTCCTGTAGATCCTCGCACCCCTGGGAGGGGCGGCATCCTGTGAGCTCCGATTCCGTCTCTCCGTGTGTCCTCAGCTCGGGGCCCAGCTTCTCCCTCCTCTTTGACTGGCGTGCCCTTGGCCAGTGTGCACAGACCTCATCCCATCACCGAGGCTACCCGCCCTTTCTTTTCACAAGAGAACAGTTTGGTCTGGTTCCCTTAACACTAAACCTATTTTCCTGACCACACCCGAGAGCCAGGGGTTTCTGGAGCCTCCGCAGCGTGTCCTGCGTCCTCACACCAGCCCCGTCCTCGGCTTCCTGGGGGCGCACTTGGCTTGCGTCAGCCTGTTTCCTTCCTGCCCGAGCTCCCGTTTGCATCGGGATGCCAGTCCCGGACCTGCACCGCGTCCTGGGACATTTCCACAGATCCGCTTACAATGTCCCCTCTATCCTCAGCCTCTCCTTGAAGCCAGGACCGCGTGTGGCCTTGGCTTGCCGGGCGGAGGGAGAGCCGGTTTCCCAGCATCCCTCGGCTTTCTCTTGACCTGGTTCCCAGGCAATCAGCACCTTCTCCTAGTGAAACCTCCGGATGGGAATCTAGGTCTTAGGGCTTCTGGGTGCGATTTCTTTCTTATTCAGAACCAAGGGTTGGTTTCTATTTAAATGTGAATGAGGCTGAAGCCTGGCCTGTGGGTGTGCTTAGAGAACCACGGCCAAGATGAGGGAAGTACATACTTTAATTAACTAACCGATTAACTTATTTATCTTGTTGAATTTATGGGGATGGCATTAATAAAATTACACGTTTCCGGTGTACAATTCTATGGGGCGTCATCTGTATATTGTACTGTGTGTCACCACACCAGGTCAGGTCTCCTTCCCTCACCATTTATCCCCTGCACCCTCTTCTAGATCCCCTTCCCTCCAACAGTAAAAGCTAAGGAAGAACCTGTGACCACACAGGTCACCTCGTAGGAAAATATAAAATAACTGCGGCCAGGGTAGTAATATTTCCTTCTGCCTAGGGGCTCCCAGAAAAAGGAAACCATGATGCAAATGATAGCGGCGGCATTAGGGCTGCCCAGGCACTGACCTCTGACCTGCCTTGGGTTGCAGGAGGAACAGGTGGCACGGGGCTGCCCGGGCACTGACCTTTGACCTGCCTTGGGTTGCAGGAGGAACAGGTGGCACTGGGCTGCCCGGGCACTGACCTTTGACCTGCCTTGGGTTGCAGGAGGAACAGGTGGCACTGGGCTGCCCGGGCACTGACCTTTGACCTGCCTTGGGTTGCAGGAGGAACAGGTGGCACGGGGCTGCCCGGGCACTGACCTTTGACCTGCCTTTCGTTGCAGGAGGAGCAGACGCCTCTGCACATCGCCTCGCGCCTGGGCAAGACGGAGATCGTGCAGCTGCTGCTCCAGCACATGGCGCACCCGGACGCGGCCACCACCAACGGGTACACGCCCCTGCACATCTCCGCCCGCGAAGGCCAGGTGGACGTGGCCTCGGTCCTCCTGGAGGCCGGGGCTGCCCACTCCTTAGCTACCAAGGTAAGGGTGGCTGCGGCGGCAGGAACCCACCAGCTCCCCCTTCTCTGCCACGGACGCTGCCCAGCGGGTCGGTCTCTCGGGCCTGCGCGGTCCCGCTCTTTGCGTCGGTGGAGAGCCGTTTCCTGGCGGTCGGAGGGCGCTGGGAGGGTCGTGTCCTCTCGGCAGTAGGAGGAGGCCCTGCTTTCCAGCGGAGGCCTGTGCTGCTTCCAGGCGGCCCCTGGGGCGCGAACCGAGAAGGTGCCCATCGAGCCGGGCACCTTCCCTCCTTCCGAGAGCAAACCCAGGCCGTGTCCCAAGAGGAAAAGAGTGAGACCCCCAGGCGCACGGAGCCAGGTGGCTCCCGAGGAGGAGACGGCAGCATCGGCCGGGCGTCCCGCACTGGCGAGGGGGTTGGCGCCTCCTGAGCTCAGGTCGCTGCATGTGCCCTGCGCGCTGCTCTCGGCTTCCGCCCACTCCCGCCGCCGGCGCGGAGCTCGGGTCTCAGGCCCGCCTGCAGAGCCGCGTTCTGACGTCACGTCGCTGCCCCCCAACCCAGGACGTGGGTGACCGGCCTGCACGCACCGGCCTTCACCCTGGGCTGGGCCAAGGGATGTCCTCTCCCGATGCATCCGGTTGGAAATGCCCAGCTTGGAGGGGACTGAGCCCGCCCAGCTCCTCGGAGTCCAGAGGGGACTATCGCCGAGGGGTGGGGAGCAGACGGGGACGCCCACAGCAGGGGGGTGTCTGCAGGCTGAACACCGCCCCGAGTGCGGGAGGGACGCGGCTTCTGAGCGACGCGTGCACATGTCCCGCACGGATGGGAGGATGGGCGTGGGCGCTGCCCCTCGGACCCTCGCGCCTGCGCGGAAGAAACAGCTGATTCTTCAAACCCGGAGAGTTCAAAGGGCTTTCAAAAAAATTTTTTAAAAAAAATCCGAAACTGAGCAACATATACGACTAGAAATGACAACCTACCGCCGGGCGATGGTCTCATCAGGAGGCGGCGGTGGGATCCAGCCCGGAAGCAGGGAGCGCAGCCCGGCCAAGGGGGTCGGGGGAGGGGTGGGGGTGCGCCCTGCCGGGGTCCGCGGGGCCGAGGCGCCCTCCAGCGCCCGCCCAGTCCGCAGCGGAGGCTCCTGCAGCTTCGTCCAGTCAGTTCCCGCATCCCGGGGCCTCCCAGCCGGGCCGGACCCCGGAGCTTCCCCGGCGCCGCCGGCCCTGAGGGTGCCGGGGAGATGGCGCTCCGTGGACCGCGCGCTCCGGCAGGAACGAGGACGCCTCCCATGTGGGCCCGCGGAAAGGCGGGGTTCACGCTCCTCCAACGCCCTGCCAGCGCCCCCGGTTCTCAAAGAAGCGCAAGGAGGACGGCCTCCTCCTCGGAAACAGCGCGTGTGGTGACCTGTGAAGGGGACGTGCTGCCCGAGGGGACGTGCTGCGTGGGGGACGTGCTGCGTGGGGGAGAACGTGCCACGTGGGGGAGAACGTGCCACGTGAGGGGACGTGCTACGTGGGGGAACGTGCTAGGTGAGGGGACGTGCTGCGTGGGGGACGTGCTGCGCGAGGGGACGTGCTATGTGAGGGACGTGCTGCGTGGGGGACGTGCTATGTGAGGGACGTGCTGCGTGGGGGAACGTGCTAGGTGAGGGGACGTGCTGCGTGGGGGACGTGCTATGTGAGGGACGTGCTACGTGGGGGAACGTGCTAGGTGAGGGGACGTGCTGCGTGGGGGACGTGCTGCGTGGGGGACGTGCTATGTGAGGGACGTGCTGCGTGGGGGACGTGCTATGTGAGGGACGTGCTGCGTGGGGGAGAACGTGCCACGTGAGGGGACGTGCTACGTGGGGGAACGTGCTAGGTGAGGGGACGTGCTGCGTGGGGGACGTGCAGCGTGAGGGGGAACGTGCTATGTGAGGGACGTGCTGCGTGGGGGACGTGCTATGTGAGGGACGTGCAGCGTGGGGGACGTGCTAGGTGAGGGGACGTGCTGCGTGGGGGACGTGCAGCGTGAGGGGGAACGTGCTACGTGAGGGGACGTGCTGCGTGGGGGACGTGCTGCATCGGGGGAACCTGCTGTGCGTGGGGGGGGCGTGCTACGTGGGGGCGTGCTGCGTGGGGGGGGCGTGCTACGTGGGGGCGTGCTGCGTGGGGGCGTGCTACGTGGGGACGTGCTGCGTGGGGGCGTGCTGCGTGGGGACGTGCTACGTGGGGGAGGAGCACAGGCCGCCCCCTCGCTGTCCGGGCCGCCCTCGCCACGGAGTGCCGGGACAGCGTGGGCGATCCTTTGCGGCCGAGACGATGGAGCGGAGGTGGCGGTGGGACCCTCCGCCCTGCGCTCTGAGTCGGGGACGCGTGGGAACTACAGAGGCGCTGACACGCAGGCCTGGCGTCCGCATAGAGACGGAGGGAGCAGGGCCTGGGGCAGCAGCGCGTGCAAACAGCCCGTGCCCGTGGGGAGCGGGGCCTTTCCCAGAGGAGTTTCACGGGGGGCGGGCTCCCCACGGAGTCCCTTTCCGCCGCCGCGCTCACACTCCCCGTCCTGCTGTCCGCCCGGGAGGCCAGCGTCACCCCGTCGGCCCCGCGTGTTCCCGGGCGGGCGGTCGGAAGGTGAGCGCCGCTCCCCGTTCCCTTTCAGAAAGGCTTCACCCCGCTGCACGTGGCCGCCAAGTACGGCAGCCTGGACGTGGCCAAGCTGCTGCTGCACCGGCGCGTGGCGGCCGACTCGGCGGGGAAGGTACGCCCCTGTCCTCACCCCCACGGCCGCGCCGCGCCCTGGTCCCAGCGGGTGGAGACCTGCGAGCGCGGCCCTCCCGGTGGGTTGGGTTCCGGTGGGCGGGCCCCGGAGGGAAGCCCGCGGGCAGCTGGGCCCTGACCCCTGGGCTCCCGCTGCTGGTGGGAACCGATGCGCTCGGACGGACCCGCGCCCCGCCCCGGTCACTCGCTCACCGGGACCCCCCCCCCCCGCCCTTGCAGAACGGCCTGACCCCGCTGCACGTGGCCGCCCACTATGACCACCAGGACGTGGCCGTGCTGCTGCTGGAGCGAGGCGCGTCCCCGCACGCCACGGCCAAGGTGAGGCGCGGGGCTGCCTGCTGCCGGGACCCCGGCCCGGGGCCGGAACCTGGGGTGGCCTCTGAGTGAGGAAGGCGTGCAAACGCCCAGCATGTGGGCAGGAGGTGGGAACAGGACCCTGCAGGAGCTCCACGCGGTTGTGCTGGTAGTGCTGCGTGCGTGTGTATGTGTGCATGTGTGTGCGTGTATGTCTGTGTGTGCGTGTGTGCACATGTGTCTGCGTGTGTGCACGTGTGTGCACGTGTATGCATGTATGTGCGTGCCTGTGCGTGCATGCGTGCCTGTGTGCGTGTGTGCGTGCTGCTGGGTCCCGCAGGCGGGTCCAAGGGCAGCCTGACTGGCTGGTCCAGGACGACCCCCCCAGTGCAGAGGCTTGGAAACCAGGTCCTGCCAGGGAGGCTGAGGGGGGAGGGCTGGCCTGGGGGGAGGAGAGCAGGGAGGCCTGGAACCTCTGGTGTTGGGGGGGGCGTGCACAGGGCACCGGCCCCCCTCAGGCTGCTCTTCAGGAGGGACCGTGTCCGAGGGCGGGTTTGGAGGTTTGGGGCTCCCATGTCCCTCCCTTTACCCTGCGGTGCCCTGCAACACCGCTTCAGCGACTCTGGTGTTGGGTGGGGACTTGCATTGACCATCATACGGTGGCTTCTAGCTCTTCTGTCGGCCGCCTCCAGAGATGTGCGTCCCCCAGGGCAGCAGCTGAGCTCACCCCGTTCCTCTCACTCTTTGCAGAATGGCTACACTCCCCTGCACATCGCCGCCAAGAAGAACCAGACGCAGATTGCATCCACGCTCCTCAGCTACGGGGCTGAGACCAATGTGGTGACCAAGCAGGGCGTGACCCCGCTGCACCTGGCCTCCCAGGAGGGGCACGCGGACATGGTCACCTCGCTCCTGGACAAGGGCGCCGACGTCCACACGTCGACCAAGGTATTCGCTTTGTCTCTGGGTTCGGCCACTAGCCTTTTGGATGAGTGAACGGAGAAGTCGTCTGTGCGGACATGGACAGAGCGAGGGGTTGTAAGGGAGGCGGGCCTGTGACGGATTCCAGGGCAGCTGAGGACTGGCCGCGGGGCCGGGAGACCACGGAGCCAGGACAGGCACACAGATTGCGGTACGTCCTCGCGCCCTGCCTTTTCCTGTGAGCCCGTTACAGTCCGTCCCTCTGGGAGCTGCCTTCTGTGCCCCTCTGAGCGTGCGGTCACTCCCAGAGGCCCAGGGTTCGGGCCGTCCACGCTCTGTCCTGCCTGCTCGTTCTGCCTGCAGTCCTAACTCCAAAGCCTGGAGGAAGGTGGTGGTGCCATCTGGGGCCATCTGCCTGCTGGTCCATGCCCACTGCCCATGTCACTGTCCAGCCCTGAGCCTCAGGAGCCCTGTGCATGGGGCAGGGACACAGTGGAACGCAGGTCCTGAGCCCACTTCGCCTGGCGTGGGTGGTGGTCAGGGAATCGCTGTCTGTGATAAAGCAGCCCAGTCATCTCAGCCTTTCCCGGAGAATGGCCTGTGGACACACACAGTAACTGCACAAGAATAAGAGTTGGGCTCTAGCCGGTTTGGCTCGGTGGGTAGTGTTGGCCTGTGAACTGAAGGGTCCCAGGTTCGGTTCCAGTCAAGGGCATGAACCTCGGTTTCGGGCTCGATCCCTGCCCTGGTCGCAGCATGTGTGGGAGGCAACCAGTGATGTTTCTCTCTCTGTGTTTCTCCCCCTCCCTTCCACTCTCTCTAAAAACCAATAGGAAAATATCCTTGGGTGACGATTAACAGCAACAAGAAAAATAGAATGAGGGTCAGGGACAATACATGATCCAGTATGCAGACGTGACTTTTACACGTACACGTTTGCCCCTGAGGAGCCCGTGGCTGGAGATCACGGGTTTTGGAGACATGGCTTAGCCGCCCTGGCCTCGCCTGGCTGTGGAGACAGGCCTGCCGGTTTTAACTGGGTGTGCATGGGCGAGAGCTGCCGGCTCCAGGGTGACCCCGCTCCGCTGCTTCTGTCTGAGCGGGGGAGAGGCGGAACGGAGACTGCACTGCACAGGACGCTGTGGGGCAGGAACTGCCCACTGATAGGCTCAATTCCTGGCATGTGAATGGTACTCAAAAACACCTGTGACAGACTAGTGATTCAGCTTTTAAAGATGCCCTTTGCCCGGCCAGCGTGGCTCAGTGGTTGAGCACCGACCTAGGAACCAGGAGCTCACAGTTCAAATCAGGGCACCTGCCTGGATTGTGGGCTTGATCCCCAGTGAGGGCCGGGCAGGAGGCAGCTGGTCAGTGATTCGCTCTCATGGCTGATGATCCTAGCTCTCTTTTTCTTCCTTCTTCTCTGGAAAAAAAGTGCTCTTTAAATGCCTATCTCGATGGGAGCTCCTTCCCCCGTGTGGAGGCTGCCAGACTGTGGCAGAGACGGACTGAGCCTCTCCCCTCCGGCCCTGGGCCCTGTGCCTGACTGACTGTGAGCAGTGCTCCGCTGGCATCCGGTTAAAGCCATCGCTGGTGCTCACACGCCAGGCATTCTACGTAAAGCTGGCCAATTGATGGTGCTGTGTACAAACGATGGGGCCACCTCTAATTTAGCCCCTGGAGGACCCTAGACAGCAGTGCCCTGCCTTTGGGCTGGAGAAAGCCATGCTGAGCTCATTCCTGTAATGACATTTGTGCGCCGATGTGATGATTTATTGAGGGAAAGGCAGACTGTTGCCGTGCTTATCAGGTAGAAGTGGTGGCTGGTGGGCCAGTTACTTAAGTGAATAAATGGACTCAGCCAGAGGCACAGATGGCTGAAGGGCGTGTTCCTGGGAGCACCTTCGCTGACTTGTTTTAATGTCGCAGGTCATGATGTAAGTGCCCAACAGAGAAAACGATTGGCTGACAGTGTTGGGGAGCAGAGGACCTGCCTTGAGTGGAAAGTGGCCATAACTTAGGGGGTTTGTCTTCAATTTCAAAAGATGTGGTTTCCAGGGAGAAGCTGTAATTGCAGGACTGTTTTCAAGATGGGATATTACAGACGATCAGTGCATCTTCTCCCCTGTACCCGCCGCTCCCATTCTCTCTGCAGAGCGGACTCACAGCCTTGCACCTCGCAGCCCAGGAGGACAAAGTGAACGTCGCTGACATTCTCGTCAGGCACGGGGCGGACCAGGATGCCCACACGAAGGTACAGGCTCCTGTCACTGTGGCGGGTCCCGCCCTGGGTGACTCCCAGCCACCTCATCAGGGCACCCGCGTCCCTGTCCCCCTCCTCACAAGTCCGTCCTGCTCACACACTGCTGGGCCTCCTGCTCCCAGAACCAAGTCCGGATGGAGAGAGCAGCAGAAATCCCAGTGCTCCGCCCACACGGCCTGCTCCCTGCTGCTCAGCCAGGCGGTGACCTGCTTTCTCCTGCACCCACTCCCTCCATGCCCTTCGCTGACGTGGCTTTACCCTCACTTTGCCATGAACCCCGCCTTCCACCTCTGCTGCATTTTCCTGCATCCCCGCCTGGCCCTCTCTGGCCTCATCTCTCCCACCTGTTTTCAGACCCCACCATCTGTGCCCCTCTCAGCTCTTTTTCAGGTTAAGTCACATGCATGCTTGGTCTCCTTTGCTGGTGTGAAGTCCTTTGTTCCCAGTCTGCTCCCCCGTGTTTGTGTCCACAGGATGCACACCTAAGTAATATCTGTACAGTCAGTCTCACACCGACTACGTAATAGCTGTGCAGTCGGGTAGAGTGTGTCCCACCCGCTGAGTAAAGCTGTATAGTTGGGTGGCGTGTGTCACACCCACTAAGAAATAGCTGTGCAGTTGGGTAGAGTGTGTCACACCCACTAAGAAATAGCTGTACAGTCAGGTAGAATGTCTTGCTGGGACTGAAACTCTGTCCTTCCCCCCCCCCCCCCCCCGCCCCAAGGTGTGTTTAGTGAGTGGCCATTGCTTGTTTATTGTTATTACAGCTTGGTTACACTCCTTTAATTGTGGCCTGTCACTATGGAAATGTGAAAATGGTCAACTTCCTTCTGAAGCACGGAGCCAATGTCAACGCCAAAACCAAGGTAAATGCTGTTCTCACCTCGTTTCTTTCACGATAGTTTCAGCCACGTGGACGCTCCGTGCGTTCACTGTCGTACACACGTGCTTTTATGTTAGTTTTTCTAAAGTGACTCTGAGCACACCGTGTGGGTTGTGCAAGGGGCTGAGGCTTTTCGTTCGAATAATCTTAACAGCCTGCAGGCTGGGCTCAGAGCTGGTGTCAGTTCAGGGAGCTGAGGAGCTAGCACCTCACCCTGGGCTGCTGGGACGCTGCGCTCCGGTCTTGGCCCGCCCCGCCCTCACCCGAGGAAGCAGCCGGGCCCAGACCCAGGGCCTTCCTCTTTTTAAAGGACTCCTCACGAAGGTGAGAGAGAGAGTCAGTGAGAGAGCAATACCTGCCGGCTGCCTCCTGCACGCCCTCTGCTGGGGATCAGACCCACAACCCGGGCATGTGCCCTGACGGGATTCAAGTGGGGCCTCTTGGTTCATGGGCTGAAGGTCAGCCACTGAGTCACACCGGTCGGATCCCACGTCTGTGTTACACTGAATTCACGTCACCTGTCTGAGGTCACAGAGCAGGAGCGGTGGATCGGAGCTCAGACCCAGGCACTGTGTGTGGTTCAGGCCCGGGCTCTTCGCGCTCGCATGTCTGAGACCTCAGCAGCCTCACTCCTCCCCTGACGTGAGTCCATGCTGCCTCCTCCTCCCACGTGCCCCTGACCCGGACCTAGTCCCCCTCCCGTTCTTCCTAGCCTCCTAGTGTGACCCAACCTCACGTAACTTTCAGATGACACCCACCCCTCCCTACAGCTTTCACTGTCTGCAACGCCGAGGACCCGGTGCTGCTCATGGCCTTCCCTCTCCTCAGCTGCTCTCCGCCTCAAGTGGCTAAACTCACCTAAGCCACCTCCGTGATGCTTCCTGCAGCACCTTTTCCCCGTTTCCTTTAATCCTCACCCCGGGGCATGTTCTCATCGATTCAGAGAGACAGGAAGGACGAGGGAGAGAGAGAAACATGGACTGGTTGCCTCCCATCCCTGCCCCGACCGGGAATGGAGCCTCCGTGGCCCTTCTGTGCACAGGACAGGGCTCCAACCAGCGGAGCCCCAGCCGGCAAACTCAGAGCCTTCCGTCCGACTCCAGCAAGAAGAGCCGCTGCCTGTTCCGAGTTCTCCTGAACTTGGCGTGCGGCGACTGTAAGCGCTCCTCACACGGGCGCTAGCGCCGCACGGGCTTGCTGGGCCAGCCCCACAGAGCGCGTGGGCGGAGCTTCCCGCTGGAGTCAGGGCGCTCGCGGCGGCGGCGGCGCCTGGTGATGCTCACGCGTGTTGTGGCGTGCTGGCTGCACGGTTGTAAGCTGGGAAGCCAGGCGCCCCACGATGAAGCGTTTGCCTCCTGGGGTTTGACCTGCACTCAGATGGATTTGTGGCTGAGAGAAAGTTCTCATTTTAACTTTTCAGGTTTTCTTGTTTTTTGTGTGTTTTTTCTCATCGATGCCAATTTTATTTGCTTTTGGAAGTAAATGAATCTTATGTGTCTTCAGTGGGTAAACACACATCTTCAGAGGATGTCCTTTTAGTAAACAGGGTTTTTTCACAGAGAATGACATTTTGTAGAAGGAAGTCTTTTTTCATGTCTCGTGTAACCATAGTTACTAAAATTGGTTGCTATGAAAATACAAACAAATGTTGACTTTACTACTGAAACTTTCGTGACTTGGTGTAAACGTTTGGCAAAGTGAACTTCTTTCACGGAACTGCTCGTCACTTAGAATTAGAATTGAACCCTGTAACAGCAGCTTGAGGCAAACAGGTTGGATTAATTATAGGATAGTTTGCAAAGAGAGTTGCGAAGTCCACGTGTAAGGCAAGCATGTCAAACTCAAAGACTAACATGGGCGAAATAAATGAGGCCTGCAGCTTGCAAGTTTGACATGCTGGGTGTAGAGCCTTTGTGAATTAGACTCCAAGGCAGTGATGGCGAACCTTTTGAGCTTGGCGTGTCAGCATTTTGAAAAACCCTAACTTAACTCTGGTGCCGTGGCATATATACACATTTTTTGATATTTGCAACCATAGTAAAAAAAGACTTATATTTTTAATATTTAGTTTATACTAGAGGCCCGGTGCACAAAAATTTGTGCACTCAGGAGAGAGAGGGGGTCCCTCAGCCCGGCCTGTGCCCTCTCGCAGTCTGGGACCCCTCGGGAGATAACGACCTGCTGGCTTACTCCTGCTCCCGGGTGCCAGAGGGCAGGCCCAATCCCTAGGTGCAGCCCCTGGTCAGGCTCAGAGCAGGGCGGATCTGGAGGTTGCGATGCCACCCCTAGTCATACTCAGGGTACAGCCGATTGGGGGGTTGGGGCACCGCCCCCTGTCACACTCAAGGCAGGGTTGATAGGGAAGTTGCGGCGCCACCCCCTGTCACGCACAGAGCAGGGCGGATCAGGGGGTTGGGGCGCTGCCCCCTGTCATGCACAGAGCAGGGCCCATCAGGGGGGTTGGGGCTCCGTACCCTGTCACACACAGAGCAGGGTTGAGCAGAGGCTTGGGGCGCTGCCCCCTGTCATGCACAGAGCAGGGCCCATCAGGAGGGTTGGGGCACCGCCCCTCAGAGCAGGCCGGATCAGGGGGTTGGGGCGCCGCCCTCTATCACCCACAGAGCAGGGGGTTGGAACGCCGCCACTGTCACACTCAGGGCAGGGCCGATGGGGAGGTTATGGCTCTACCCCGTCACACACAGAGCAGGGCCCGTGGGGGGGTGGGGGGTTGGGTGCCGCACCCTGTCACACACAGAGCGCAGGGCAATCAGGAGGTTGGGGAGCTCCCCCCTATCAGGCACAGAGCAGGGCCCATCAGGGGGTTAGGGCGCTGCACCCTGTAACACACAGAGCCGCAGGGCGATCAGGGGGTTTGGGCGCTGCCCCTTGTCACGCTGATCCCGGTGCTGGGAGGCCTCGCGGCTCTGCTGATCCTGGTGCTGGGAGGCATATTACCCTTTTACTATATAGGATAGAGGCCTGGTGCATGGGTGGGGGCCGGCTGGTTTGCCCTGAAGGGTGTACTGGATCAGGGTGGGGTCCCCAATGGGGTGCCTGGCCAGTCTGGCTGAGGGAGGGGCTGAGGGCCGTTTTCAGGCTGATGGGTGACTGAAGCTCCCAACCGCTCCTTTTTTTCTTTTCTTTTTTTTTTATTCTGGGCCAGCTTTAGCTCTGAGGCCTCGGCTGCTGAAAGCAGGTTTTTGGCCTTTGTTTACCTTCTGTATTTGATACAATGTTGCGGCCCGGCTGGCTAAAGCCCGGCTGAGTAAAGCAGGTTTCTGGGTTTTGTTTATCTTCTATATTTGCAACGTAGTTGCTTAGAGTTGCAGCTGAGAGGCCGCAAGTCAGGAGGGGAACGTTGGTTTCCTCCGTCACTGAAGCAAGCAAGCCTCACGTTAGTTTCAAGCTGCCTGGCTGCCGGCCGCCATCTTGGCTGACAGTTAATTTGCATATCACCCTGATTAGCCAATGGGAAGGGTAGCGGTCGTACGCTAATTACCATGTTTCTCTTTTATTAGTGTAGGTATTTAAATGCCATTTAACAAAGAAAAATCAACCAAAAAAATGAGTTCGTGTGTCACCTCTGACACGCGTGTCATAGGTTCGCCATCACTGCTCTAAGGTGAAGAGTCTCAGAGAAAGAAAGACAGTGTTTGCTAGCATTTTCCTGTCACTTCAGAGAAACGAAAGAAAAATAGTGTGGACTGCATATCTGATCCTTCTCAGAATTTAAAGTTTTGTCGTTTTCATTTGTAACTGGGCGGGGTGGGGGGGGGAGGTCAGAGGTCAGGGGTGCTGGTTGTGGGGAGAAGTGCTGGTTGGGGGCTCCCGGCAGGGCCTAAGGCGGCGGGTGGAGCTTCAGCCAAATGGTCTGCGAAGCCTGTGAGCTGCCCCGAGCCCTGGGAACACCTCCACGGTCATCTTTCTGGCCGCAGTGCCCACATAGACCGTGTCCCGCAATCAGTGTGAGCTGCTGGGGCAAGAACATGGCCGTGGCGACATCGACTGGGTAGCACGGGGTCTCCTGTGCAGCCCAGGAATGACTGCAAGTGCTGCTGGGCCTGGCCAGGTGACAGCGCCGTGGGCACATCTGTAAACATGGTGGGAAGGAGGGATATTTAGAAGAACTCTCACTTCTTCCAGGCTCCTCGGTGTCCACAGGTGATGTGACGGGAGCAGTGTCTCTGTGACTGTTAAGTTTCCCAGGTTCCTGGGTCACTCCTGGGATGCATGGACACAGCCATGCTCAGACCGTGGGTCACAGGTGTGGACACAGCCCCCAGACAGAAGGCCACAGTGACGGGGGATGTAGCAGGGACAGCAGGGGGACGTGGAGGGACAGCAGGGGGACGTGCAGGGACAGCAGGGGTCGTGGAGGGACAGCAGGGGGGACCTGGCGTCCTGTGTGCACAGTAGACACATGCAGATGGAGAAGCGTGTTGCGTGCTGGTCGCGAAGCAGCTGTGACACCATATCGCAGGGACAGACGCTCTGACAGGTTCATGGTTGACGGCTACGCAGCGCACAGAGCACACGGGTGGGTCTGACAGACGTGGAAGCTTCTGTCGGGCGAGGCCAGCGGATAAGGGTAGCGCAGCTCTGGCTGCCATGACCTTCTCCACGGGTGTGGCTGTGGCGTGGCCATGAAGAAAGTCCTTCCCCCGTTCCCAGTTGTGTCCCCCGACACGGGGCTGTCCCTTTACTCTGCCCGTGTCCCTGCACCAGCACGTCCAGAGCCAGGCGGCCCTACTCACCTCATGGCTCCTCCTCACTTCCTTGGAGGCGAGCCCAGCCAGGTGGGGACAGAACCAAAATGTAAAGACCGTGGGTCAGAGTGGGCCTCCCACGACCCCCCTCAGGGGAAGGAACTTCCAGACCGAGGTCTGGAAAGTGAGCCCTGAGTGACCCGTTGGGAAGCCGCCCGGGCCAGGCACAGTGGCGGTGACGCCTGCAGCTCTCGGACGTCTCCTCGCCACCGCTGCTTCCGTGGCGGCCGGGCTCACGTTTCCATGCTCACGGCTCAGAACAGTGTCGGAGACGCCAGTCGCCTGTCTCCCTTTACTCACGGGGCAGAAGGTGTGCGGGCGTGTGTGCTGCTGGGAGCAGGCTCCTGGGGCAGCCGCCCCCATACACAGCATTGTCATAAGTAAGATGGCCTTGAACGCAGGCTAACCGGCTTCTCCTTCTCTTCCCGCCTCGCCCCCCCTTCCCCCCCCCCCCCCCCAGAGTGGCTACACGCCCCTGCACCAGGCTGCACAGCAGGGCCACACACACATCATCAATGTGCTGCTGCAGCATGGGGCGCGACCCGATGCCACCACCACGGTAAGGCCCCCCGTACCCCGGTCCCTCTGCCACGGCCAACGCCAGGGGTGGGGGGGACCCTCTGTTAGTGCTGCTGAGTCACCTCTGACTCCTGGGGACCCGTGAATGGTGCTGCCCGATGCCCAGCCTCACCGTCCTGCGCAGCCTGGAGGCGCAGCCTGTGGCTCTTCCGTGAGCCCCTCCACCTCCTGTTTGGGCTCCTCTTCTCCTGCTGCCTCTGTTCCCGGCATCGCTGTCTTTTCCAAAGCCCCGCCTCCTCATGTGGTGTCTGAAGTAGGACAGTGTCCGTGTGTCACGTGTCCGTGTGTCACCTGCCCCAGCCGTGCTCAGGCTGAGCAGAACAGGGTGCCACAGTCCCCACCCCTCCTGAGATGGGCCTCCACCCTCAGGCCCCAGCTCTGGGGTAGCCTCAGTGCGGCTGGCGGTCTCGGCTGGCGGTCTCGGCTGGCGGTCTCGGCTTGGGGGCTGGAGGCTGGGCCCGCCGCTCCCTCTGGCTTAGACAGGCTCCTGGGACAGGGGCCATTAAGATGTGAACGAGGTGGTGTGATTCGCCCCGGGCTCCCCAGGCCTGTGCAGGGGCCTGCTGTTTGCTGTGGTGTCTGCGCACAGGGACTGTGCCCTGAGGCGGCCTGCCCTCCCTGAACCGGCCTGTCCAGGCTGGGTCTGGAGGCCTCCCTTTCCCAGCACCATCCAGCCCCCAGAGCTGACCACCCAGGGGTTAAAGCCGCAAGTGCTTCTCATTAGGAGGAGGGGCAGATGCAGCTTGTTGTGTTTCCATGGTGACCCGCTCTCCAGGCTGGAGAAGTTACCAAGACACATTCAGATGTGATGGTAAAAAGGAGTGATTTCCTCCACCGCGCCTGCCTGGCGTTGGAGGAGGCGCTGGCTCCTGGGGCGGTGAGCTCACTGGCTCCATTCTCTCTCTCTCCCCCTCCCTCCTTCTCCCGCCCCCCCCCTCAAGAATGGCAACACGGCCCTGGCCATCGCTAAGCGGCTGGGCTACATCTCGGTGGTGGACACCCTGAAGGTTGTGACGGAAGAGGTCACCACCACCACAACAGTGAGTAAGGGGCCCAGGGCTTCTGCTTGAGCTCAGCTTTCCCGTCGCGCCCTCTCCCCTCACCCCACGTCCTGCGCCGCGGTCTCAACTTCTGGGGGTGAATCTGGGCAGCAACTGAGGGCCACAGTGGGAGGGCACTCACAGGCAGCGGCCGAGCTCCTGCGTCCTGCACATCCGGGTGGAGCGTGTGAGTGAGTTCACAGGGCCTCCTTGTTTTTTCCTGCTCCTCTGCCCTCGCGCTGAGGTTGGGTGTGACCTCAGCTGCCAGCCCAGGGGCGGGACAGTCCTGGCAAACTTCTCATTTGAGCAGAGGGGACGCAGCCCCGGGAGGGCCCTGGTCCCTGCAGTGCTCACGGCTGATCTGAAGGTTCCCCGGAGACCCGTTCTGCCCCACGTCCTCTCTGTCTCTGATGATGTTTTATTCAAAACGAACTGAGTGCGCTTAGTAGGGAAACAGCCTGCTAGGGCAGGGTGCATGGCCTCTGCCCACAAGGCTGGGGGGACTCGGAGAGGGACGAGGGTCCTGGGGCCGGGGCCTGCGGAGCAGAGCTGGGTGCCTCCCAGGGCGAGTCTCTTTGCATCGACTTGTTGGTGACGTTTCTGAAGCTGCAGACAACAGCTCGGTGGCTTATGTGGAAAGTGGATAAGTGGACAGTAGAGCACCGGGCCCTGCGGTCAAACCTCGGCCAATACGAACACTGAAGGAGGTTCCGGCAACAACCCAGGCGCAGACGATGGGTCAGGTGGGAGGTGGGAGGAAGGAGTGTGTTCCCGGGGCGACAGCAGCCCCGTGACACAGCAGTGGGTGAGCACAGCTGCCGGGACCTGTCCTATGTGGGGGAAGTCGGGTTTATTTCTGGACGCGAGGCGATGTCGCGGACGCAGAGGGTCACGCCGCTTGTTTTCTCGGGCAGTTTTAAAGCCTGTGCCCTGTGCCACAGTATTTTTAAAGATTTTTTTAAGCCTCACCCGAGGATATGATTTCATTAACTTTAGAGAAAGGGGAAGAGAGAGGGAGGGAATCGTGGATGTGAGAGACATCGATCAGTTGCCTCCCATATACATCCTGACCAGGGGCAAACCTGCAACCTAGGTGCCCTGCCTGGGAATCGAGCCCACAACCTTTTGGGGTACTGGAGGAGGCTCCAACTGAAGGAGCTACCTGGCCGGGCTCTTTTTAAACGTTCAAAGTGAAGTTTCTTCAAGAAATTACATAGGAGAAACACAGGCCCGTTTCTGCTCGCACTCACCCCGAGTCGCTCTGGAGGCGAATCGTAGTGGCCGTCCTTGCTCCCTGCCGGCTTAGACCGGCGCGTCTCCCTCCGCGTCTCCTCCGCAGTAGGGAGAGGCTTGTCCTGTTGGGCATCTCTGAAGCGGCGTGGGCATCCCAGGCGGCCAAGCACGGCTGTTCTGACGACTGCTTTTCTGGGCACTTAGGCATGTGTGCATCTTCATCAGGTCCCAGCGAGGGGTGCGCCTGCATCCTTTTCTGTACCTTGTGCTTTTCCCCTTCCGTTCGCCTCATTAATCCACTTGAAGGGTTTCTGGGTAGAAACCAGTGCTGAGGAGTGGTCAGCGGTGAAGACATCACCTCCCCAGCAGCAGCTCCACATGGTGGCCTGGAGGGTGGCACATGGGCTCTTTAAGAAAAAAAATTCTTCTTTAGCTCAACAAAACGGTGGGTCAGACGTGTCCATTGTTAGAGATGGCAGCTCTGTCACTTAGAGTGAGAGACCCACGCTACCCAGGCCACGTTATCACGAGGCAGTCGGCGTTCTAAACACTGGCCACAGGTTCTCAGACACATGGCCAGCCCCACACCCAGCTCAGGGGCACTCAGCTCCCCTGTGAACCGATAGACGGCCAGCCCCACACCCAGCTTGGGGGGCTCAGATCCCCTGTGAACCGATAGACGGCCAGCCCCACACCCAGCTTGGGGGGCTCAGATCCCCTGTGAACCGATAGACGGCCAGCCCCACACCCAGCTCGGGGGCACTCAGCTCCCCTGTGAACCGATAGACAGCCAGCCCCACACCCAGCTTGGGGGGCTCAGATCCCCTGTGAACCGATAGACGGCCAGCCCCACACCCAGCTCGGGGGCACTCAGCTCCCCTGTGAACCGATAGACGGCCAGCCCCACACCCAGCTTGGGGGCACTCAGCTCCCCTGTGAACCGATAGACGGCCAGCCCCACACCCAGCTTGGGGCACTCAGCTCCCCTGTGAACCGATAGACGGCCAGCCCCACACCCAGCTCGGGGGGCTCAGCTCCCCTGTGAGCCGATAGACGGCCAGCCCCACACCCAGCTTGGGGGGCTCAGCTCCCCTGTGAACCCATAGACGGCCAGCCCCACACCCAGCTTGGGGGGCTCAGATCCCCTGTGAGCAGATAGACGGCCAGCCCCACACCCAGCTTGGGGGGCTCAGATCCCCTGTGAGCCGATAGACGGCCAGCCCCACACCCAGCTTGGGGGGCTCAGATCCCCTGTGAGCAGATAGACGGCCAGCCCCACACCCAGCTCGGGGGGCTCAGATCCCCTGTGAACCGATAGACGGCCAGCCCCACACCCAGCTTGGGGGGCTCAGATCCCCTGTGAACTGATAGACGGCCAGCCCCACACCCAGCTTGGGGGGCTCAGATCCCCTGTGAACTGATAGACGGCCAGCCCCACACCCAGCTCGGGGCACTCAGATCCCCTGTGAGCCGATAGACGGCCAGTCCCCACACCCAGCTCGGGGCACTCAGCTCCCCTGTGAGCCGATAGACGGCCAGCCCCACACCCAGCTTGGGGGGCTCAGATCCCCTGTGAGCCGATAGACGGCCAGCCCCACACCCAGCTCGGGGCACTCAGATCCCCTGTGAGCCGATAGACGGCCAGCCCCACACCCAGCTTGGGGCACTCAGATCCCCTGTGAACCGATAGACGGCCAGCCCCACACCCAGCTCGGGGCACTCAGCTCCCCTGTGAGCCGATAGACGGCCAGACCCACCCCCAGCTTGGGGGGCTCAGCTCCCCTGTGAGCCGATAGACGGCCAGACCCACCTCCAGCTTGGGGGGCTCAGCTCCCCTGTGAGCCGATAGATGGCCAGACCCACCCCCAGCTTGGGGGGCTCAGCTCCCCTGTGAGCCAATAGACGGCCAGTCCCCACACCCAGCTTGGGGGGCTCAGCTCCCCTGTGAGCCGATAGACAGCCAGTCCCCACACCCAGCTTGGGGGGTTCAGCTCCCCTGTGAGCCGATAGACGGCCAGCCCCACCCCCAGCTCGGGGGCATGAAAGCCTCAGAATTCTGTGGGCTGTGTTTCTCCTCTGTAACTGCTGTTCTCACGCTGCCGAGCTGAGCGCTGCTCCAGCAAAACCACCGGACCCTGCAGATGAGAAGCCCCTGACAAATACAAGGCCCCTGGCATGCGCTCCAGCAGGGGTCAGCGGGGAAGGGTCTCCCTGGCTGCGTGGTCTAATGCAGTGGCTGCCAACCAGTGGTCTGTGGATCACTGATGGTCCGTGAGGCCCAAAGGGTTGGCAACCGCTGATGGGCCTGTCTTCCCTCCTGCCTCTCATGTCAGTTCTTCTCTCGTGATTGCAAGTCTATTGTTTTCTGAAATGGAATCGGGTTAAGCATTGAAAAATGAACGTCCTCCTCTCTGTTACGCGAGTCTTGCGCGTCTGCTCTTGGGGAAGAGATTTTCATTCCTTCCTCCGCACAGCAGTGTCATCGATGACGCTAACACGCAACAAAGCTCCGGAACTGCAGGGGTGCGTCTAGGGTTCAAGTTGAGTTTGTCGGATCCCAAAGCCCATGCTCTTAACCCTCCGGCATCACCGAGCTTGGCTTTGCTAAAAGGAGCTTCGCAGGAATTTTGCGAAAGAAAATTTTTCACCTAATTTTCAATTTAAGAAAAACCCTCTTACCTGGCCCCTTTGTATGTTCACGGAAGCATCATGTTCAGTATCATTTCCTAAAGTCCACAGACTCACTAAAATAACAGCCACTCACCATGACAGGCAAACAGCACAGACAACTTAATAATTATGTAAAGTAAAATTCAATTAAACTTTACGCTGTCACCTCTTCAGTGGAAGCGTTGAATGACAGCTGCACAGCCGACAGACATCGCCTCGGATTCGTGGGACGTGCCCTGGAGCAGCCACGTGGGTGTCTGAGCTGCGCCCCCTCCGAGGTCTTCCCCCGAAGCCCTTGCGCAGGGAGAGGCGTCGGGCAGCCGCTGGGGAAGGAGAAGTCGCGGCTGCACGCGTGGCGGAGGCGTTTGGCATCGTGGCTGTTTCTCTAACCTTTGCTCCGTGAGGCGCCGGGGCAGGGACAGCTCGCCCCAGAGGTCGCTGTGCGGGCAGGGGCGTTGGGACGGGCCCCGTTCCTGGCAGTGGAGCAGGAGGCAGTCTCCCGAGGCGGCTGGGAGAACCGTGAGATGCGAGCCAGGCGGCCACTGTGGGTCAGCTGTCAGTTCTACGTATTATTTGCATAATTTTAAAGTGACCCACCCTCTTTTATGCTGTGTGTAACCACTGATAGGCAGCGCCTAAAGCACGGAATAAGCCGCCACCATGACATGGCGCCGTGTTGTCGTTTAAATGCTGGGGAATTCTTTGGCAGCCGTTAAGAAGATGCCATGTTCCGAGTTCCACCTCTTCCCTAGCGGGAGCGGATCGCCGCCGCCGATGCCGTGGTGCCTGTCCCCCCGCGACAGCCTTCGAGGCGGAGTCGGGCGTTTCCTGGGAATCTAGTCCGTTGCCCAGAAGGCTCGGTGTCCGTCTGCACGAGGAGCGTCACTCCTGCACTCTGCTGTGCGCCCGGAACACCCACATCTGTGACGCTTGCTTATCCCGTGTGCCATTATCTTAAAGAGACAGGACGCTGAGAACAGAACCTTCTAAACTTTTCACATAATTTTTCCAGGTTAATAACGTCTGTGTAGCAAAGCTTAAAGCCCTATACAACCTGCTTCCTGTGTCTCAGTGGCTTTTGGTGAAGGCTCTACTCTCATTTCGAGATTCGTTATTTTAAACTTCCCGTAACGATGCCAGTGGATGTGTCTGAAACAGCTCCTGGCCTGCAGTGGCCACTCGGCCTCCCTGGTGCCTGAGTGACCAAACGCCCAGACACCTTCGTGCCGAGTTACAGTAGGACAGCTCGTGCCAGCTGATGTGCAGTGAGCACTGACGTCTGCCAGCCGCTCTTAGGGCTCTTGTGTGTGTTACCTCATCTGATCTTCATAACAACTGGTGAGCAGTGTTGTCATCACTGTTCACAGATGAAGAAATTGAGGCACGGAGAAGCCAGGGCCTCGCAAGGCCTCACAGCGGATGGGAAGTTCGCATTGGAGCCTGGTCCTCCCCCCACAGCTGGGAGCTGGAGCGTGGCCGGGAGGCTGACCAGCCACACACAGGCCAGGCGCGCAGAGAGGACCAGCGTCCCCCCCTCTGGGCCCAGAAGACCCGTTTTCTGCCCAGACGATCTACATCTTTCACATGGTTCACCACGTCTTTTCCCCTGGCTTGGTTTTTAATAAATCGCATATGTTCATTGCTCCTTTAGGCTGTTCTGGAGTTCACTTCAGGGAGGCCCTGAGCACGGGGAGCCGCCGGCTCTGGACGATGGGCCGTTTGTGCCGCTGCGAACGGGTTGGCTGTTCGAGTGGGAGCTCACAGCAGCGGGCTTTCTCGGGTGCAGCCTCGCGGGTCCGTGGCCTTTTGTCCTCAGGAGGACGTGGGTTTTCCTGAGAGAAAAGCAGAGAGAGAACTTCAGACAGACAGGCCTTGGGCCGACGCGGAGTCTGGCTCCCCTGGCTCCTGGCGTCTGCTGGGAGTTTGTTTTCAAGCGTGAATGCTCTTTCTCTTGGCAGACGATCACTGAGAAACACAAGCTGAATGTTCCCGAGACCATGACCGAGGTGCTGGACGTCTCTGACGAAGAGGGTGAGGCTTTCTCTGCGTTCTCTGGGGCATCTGTCCTGGTCCCGCCAGGAGCTGGCCTGTCTGGGGACCGAGCGGGCGGTGGGTGTGGGCGCCAGCGGCTTCACCAGAAAGTCATGTGTTCACCTTTGTTACATTGACTTTTGCCATTTGGGGAAGGAGGATCCATTAGTCTATTTTCAACTGGTGTTATCCTTTTTGTCTTGTAAGTAGCCAGCTGGGAAGGGGAAAGGCTGGGAACTGGGCCATCTGTGAAAATACCTGCCTGATAGGACAATTGTTAGCATGGGGGGGGGGGTGTTTGTTTTGTGTCATTTTTTTAAATAGATTTTTATTGGTTTCAGAGGGAAAGGGAGAAGGAGAGAAATAGAAACATCAACGAGGAGAGAGGATCATTGATTGGCTGCCTCCCCATTCATATGTGTGCACCACCCCGGGTTTTGTGGGGTCACTTTTTTCATTCATATCTTGAACAGCTCTTAAGCAGCCTGGTGACCGCGTTATTGATGGGGAAGTACTTAGTGACTCAGGTACCTTCAGAGGAAACTATTGGAGTGAAAGCTTTTCTTTGCTTTTAATTTTTCTTAACTGCATAGAAACAAACGTGCTTAATATTTAAATCTGGGTGCCTAACACTAACTGTTCCTTTTGAAACAGCATGTATAATACAAGTGAGGTGGTGTGAGACAGGTGAGGGGCTGTGAAACGGGTGAGAATAGTGTGAGACGGGGAGGGGTGTGAGACGGGGAGGAGGTGTGAGACGGGGAGGAGGTATGACATGGGTGAGATGATTGTGTGATACAGATGAGATTGTGCACTTGAGTGTGGATTTTACTAACTTGTAAGGTTAAAGCCATGATTTGCTTCTGCTATTAATGATTTCGCAACTATCATTGAGGCTTACTAACATAGTTAAATTATCTAGTGACCTCTGTATGAGTATTTTCTCCAAAGTAATATTTCTTCTTAGAATACGAATTTAGAGAAACAGTAAGCCTTTGATAAGTTGACATTGAGCTAGCAACAACTGAGTTAGTTTGCTTGGAGTGAACGTAGGTTAAATTGTTGGTGAAGGTACGTTTTGATGTGATGAACGTGTTAGACGAGGAGTGACGTGGCCGTCCTAAGGCAGCTAGGACTGGGTTTAGATGACTTTCAGCCACTTTGAAGGGACCGCAGAGCACAGCGTCTTCTATGCGACAGACCGACCGCCTTCCCTGGCGCCTTCGCTTCTGCATCAGGAGAGCAGACCAAGTCTTCCCACGTGTTAACAAGCTCACACATGTTTCTCCAAAAACCACTGAGGCTTCTTTCCAAACCAGACAACACCTGTGTTTAGGGAAGCTAATGCTTAGAGTGGATCCTGGAATCTTTTTCTCCCAACTTACTTGACTCACAAAAGCACTGCTAGTCACGATTTACACGTTAGGAAGGGGACGGGGGGCAGGTGTGGCTGTGGCCTGTCATGGATGTCTGAGCCGCTCCACCTGTCACTGTGCGCAGATCCCGGCTTCCTTCCTTGGCCGCCTCGCTCACCAGCACGAGCGTGTCCTCTCGCCCAGTTATTCCACACAGCACCCTCAAAGGACCCGTGTTCCTCTTGCGCTCACACCATTCTGGGCCCCTGACCCTCACGCACGCGCTTCTCACCAGAACCCCCACCACGCCTGGCACCAGAGCTGCACCAGACAAGCTTCGCTGGAACCTGCGAAGGGGTCACGACAGACGAGCACCAGCTTGGCGGCTCCTATTTACCCGCCCCTCCTCTGGGGCCAGCGCCCTCGGGAGCCTCTCCGCTTCAGTGGCTGCAGGGACCCTGAGCCCTGGCCCTGAGCCCTGCAGCTCGCGGGGCCTGCTGTCCCGTGTCTGCCTGTCCTGTAAGGACATGCTCAGTGGTTCCTCAGCTCAGATTGAATCTCAGCGCTCACCTGATCACCCCTACAAAGCCCCTATCACCAAACCAGCCGCCCTCCCCAAAGCCCCCAGTGGGCACCATCCTGAAGCAGCCTCTGCCCCCTGGGGCCTGGTTAGTCCTTCCCGTCAAGCAGCGTCAGTGCATGTCCTGTGTGCCTGTGTTGGTGTGTGTGGGGGGAGGGGCGCGTTGCTGTTGCATCTTGATGACTTGGCGTCGGCTGTAAATCCACTGCCACGACAGGGACATGAGGAAAAACACTGAACAAAGAATTGCAACCAGGGGGTGGTTTCTCCTCGGTGAGGAGTGGGGATGCGGGTCGGACGCAGTTGCTCTGCGTTCCCACGCTCTTCGGCACACGGGCTCTGCGTGCCTCTGCTGTGCAGGGCTCCGTCATGCTGCCCTCACTCAGCCAGTAATTCTCCCGCGTGCTTCCAGGAGACGACACGATGACGGGGGACGGCGGGGAGTACCTGCGGCCCGAGGACCTGAAGGAGCTGGGGGACGACTCGCTGCCCAGCAGCCAGTTCCTGGACGGGCTGACGTACCTGCGCTACAGCCTGGAGGGCGGGCGCTCCGACAGGTACAGCCGGCGTGCGGGGCACTCCAGCGGGGAGGGGGCACTCCGCTACAGGAGAGCAGGCTCAGTGCTGGCACGCAGAGGAAACCCCCTTGGCGTTAGCGGGTTCTCTGCTTCCTCCCATGTCAAGAAGGGAAACTGAGGCTGGGAGCGATTAAATAGTAATGCGAGCAGCTATAAGGAGCAGAGACGTCCCCCTTTAAGTAGAGGTTTTCAGGCACCGGCCACCTCCCTCTGGCCCAGTAAAAAGGACATTTCTGCCTGTGGGCCCTCTGAGCCCTGGCGTTGGTGGATGCTGTCATTTCTGTGAGCAAAGCTTGTCTGGAGGGAGGGTCAGAGAGACGCGATGAGAGAGGAGGCAGGACAACCCGCCAGGGCCTGGCACCGCGCTCGGAGCCGGACCTGCAGGAGCCGGCTGATGGGCCGATCTGGGCGTGATGGCGCCTGCAGTACCAGAGAGCGCTGCTTTTGGGTGCTGCTGCCCGCACTCGGCGGCTGTTAAGTTCTGAGGAAGAACACGGCTCCCCATCAGAAGCAGGGCTGTGGTGTGGGTGTGCATGTGGTCAGCCCGAAGGGCACGCAGTGTCTCTGCTCCTCAGTCATCAGTTGGCACCTGTCATCTTGGCGTTTCTACGCTCTGTCCGGCATGTTGAGTCCAGGAAATCCATGCCCCAAAGGGGAGGCATTTCTAAACGGATAGACACAGAGTTTTCTTGGGTATTTTCCCTGCGCGCCAGTGCTGCCCCCCCCCCCCCACCTCCCCCATTTTCTAAAATAGCTCAGGGTGCCCGTGACCTGCGTCCCCCTGGGCCGGCCTTGCCTGGGCACTGCAGGTAGAGACGTGACTAAGGTATGACTAATGGCTGAATTCCTAGCCCAGCGGGTGGGAGAGGCCAGGCTGGGCTTGCCAGGGGGCCCTGGTGGCGGGGAGGGAGGGTGGGGAGGGCTTCGAGGTCTTGTCAGATCCCAAGGCAGGGCTCCTGGTTGGGGGGGAATGGTGTTCCTCAGTGGGTGCTGAGTGCAGTGAAGGAGGTGGTGACGTCTGCATGCCGGGCGGGGTCCCTCTGAGGTGGGACATGAGACCCATCCTACTGGGGCGGTGCCAGAGGACTCGGCGGGCAGCTGCTGCCGGTTGAGCTGGTGTGAAGACTCGAACTCTGAGCTCAGTGATCACAGTCGTGGATTTGAGCCCGGCCAGCCCTGGTGGAGGGCTTCAGGCTGGGTGAGCAGAGGAAGATGAGACGGAGTCCTGGGGTCAGGCTGCCGGAGGGGGCCCTCAGGGACTGGTCACGGGCATGCTCCGTGTGAACTCTGACACGCGGATGGATGCGGACATCACGTTCTGAGAATTCTTAAAGACTTCAGGTTTTACTAAGTGAGTTGTTGATGGCTGTGGCACATTCCCAATAGTCCATGGACAGGCGTGCTGTCAGCCGGGAGGTCTTTCTTTTCAGCCTCGTCTTTTTTATTAGAAACAAGTGCTCGAGTGGATCCCTTGTCCTCTGGAAGGACTCAGGTTGGGAGGAATAGAGTGATGCTTTCCGTCGAGCAGGGCTCTGAGGCTGGCCCATCCTGCTCAGACTGCCGCGGGTCCGCAGGTCAGGACGGGGTGGGCGGCGGGGTCTCAGCCCCAGTTGCTTTTCCAGAGCAGGAGGCCGCCACCTGCCGTCTCGGATGGAACTGCAGGCAGTGGCTCCGTTCACGGTTGTCTGTGTGCTTCTTTGTTTTGCTTAGACAATTCAATATGTTACCTTTGTCGGTAACCATTTACCTTCTCGTTGTTTCTCTGTTTGGTGCCTCCAGTAGTGCCGTGCCCAGGTAGGTGCCCGTGGCTGGCAGCATAACCCTCCCGGCCCATCCATTTCCCTGCTCCCCGCTCGATGTGCGTGTGCGTGCTGTGTTCACAGGGGCGCTTCCATTCTGAAATCGTGGGTGTATTCTCAAATTAGGGTTTTTATGTATTAAGTTGAGTAGTTGCTTGGGCTGGAAGGTACATGTGTTAATAGAATGAAAACTAGAACAAGCCCGGCATGAATTCACCTGTCACGGCGCCCCCTGTGTTTGGGGGGCGTTAGTGTGGCTCCAGCAAGGAACCCAATTAGCCCGTGTGCAGTTGAGATGATAGAAAGGTCATGGTGATGCCTGAAGTGTCTGTGGGCGCACAGAAGACTAAAAATAGATGCACAATTTTGATGTGCGGCGATGAGAACACAGTCGACCGGGTTTTGCTTCCGTTTTATTTTATTAGTGCTTCACGCTGAAATGCTACCCAGATTCAGTGTAAAGCACTGCCCGGCAGCGAGCCACGGAAGCTGCTCCCTGGGCGAGAGCGAACACATGCACACTTGTCAGTGTCTGCTTCTTCAGTGGGGCTTGAGGACACCATGACTGAATGTCTGAGACGTATTTGTCACCGCTGCCCTTCTCGGACTGAAGGGACTTGGATCCAAGCTAATGCGTGTCTGTAAAGCAGCGTGCCAGCGGGAAGGCTGCGTTTAGGTCATAACAAGCCTTCAGCACGCCTTAGCCGACCCGCAGGTGGGAATGGCCACTCCTGTGGCTCCCTGCCGTGGCCTGGGAGACTCACCCACCGAAGACTGCGGCCTCTGACTTAATGCAAAAAACATGGCTGCTCTATTGTTTCTAACTTGTTTGTGGTGCTTCAGATCAGATGAAGAGTTTCTGGGCCAAAGGTGTGAGTTATCCTAGACTCCTGTGCTGGTCATTTTCCTTCAGAGAGAATAATTCTCTGCTATCGGAACACTTAACATTATTTCACTTCAGTACGTCTGTAACTAAATAGAACAAAAGAGCAATTCGAAACCATAAGCATTGCCTCAATAACAATTAGCACTGTGGGATGCAGAGTGAGCCAGAGTAAAATCCCACAGGTAGAGACATGCAGACAGATGGTTCCAGGGGACTCATTCTCCTTCCAGCTGCCCCCTCCCCCCCTCCCCCTCCCCTCTCTCTCTCTCTCTCTCTCTCTCTCTCTCTTCCCTAATCTCTTTTTGAGGTTGTGTTACCTCGTCTCTTCCTTTCCTTTCTTCTCTCTATTCCTTTCCTCTTGGGGTGCATACCAGCGGGGAGATTGACCTTGGGTTAGGCAGGTGGCCACGGTGACGGCAGAATGTGGCTTCGTATCTTAAGGGCCAAATGAGCTCCTTAACCCCTCACCCCTAAAGTGAACAGACAGCCAGTGGTGCTGTGTCCCTGGGAGTGGAATCCAGTCCCAGCTGCCTCTGTCTATGTTGGACCATGGCAGCAGCCGCGTCACTAGGTCTGGTTGAGGCCCTGTTTACCGTGGGGTCTGCTCCTATCCCTGCTGACCTGTTGCCCCTGTCCCAGGGCTGCATGTCAGGGCCAGTCCTACCTGGCGGGCGTGTCCACCTGCTGTGAGGAGCAGGCCTCCGCCCTGAACCTGGGGCCCTGCCCGCCTACGTAAATCTAGTGCCTGTAACCGTGGAGGTCGCCGTCTGGGTCTTCGCAGTCCAAAGCCGTGGAGAGAGATGATGGATGAACAGGTCAGCCCTGTGGAGCCCCGGGGGCTGGTGGAGCCCAGGGACGGCCCTGGCACTTCAGGAGGCGCCCGCTGTGTTGTCTCTCCCTTGGCCCACTTCTCACCAGAGCAAGGAGAGTCAAATGCGAAGCTTAAGTGTCTGCAGTTTAAAGCAGGAGAAAAACAGTTATTCCGTTTCTTAAGGGAGACAAGATTGGCTGAAATGAAAGACCCTCCCCGCCCCCCCAGTAATTTAATCCCATCCCCAATTCAAGGCCAGGCTAAGGTCACTCACAGTGCCCTGCACCCCATTATGGAACGTGCACTGTTGAAACCCAAGGCACACCTATAAGTGGGGCTGCCCTGCCCCCAGGAATGAGCCCCCAGTGGCCCCGTGGTGCCCTGCTGCCCTGGGCTGTCTAGACCCTCTGTCTTCACCAGGAGCCTGGGAAACATAAGAGAGGGACCTCTCACACTCGGCCTAGATTCCATCTTAGCGGAAACACGCGGTCCCTGTAGGTGTAAACGCTCGGTCAGGCAGTCCCCTCCTTGGACTCGTGTCACGTCGCACCTGTAATGCTCGGGCATAAGGCTTGGAGCAGGGTGGGGAGAAGCCCCCCCCCCCCCCCCCCCCCCCGCACACACTACCGCCCAGCAGCAGTTTCTCAGAGACAACAGGCTGGCTCAGCTGACACCTCGTGAAGGTCAGTGTGTGGCTTAAAAATTAGGTGTAGTTGCAAAATGAAAACAGTTGCTGATAAGTGGGCCAGCTCGACATTTAGTTCACAATTCCACACGCCTCACGGCCACACCTGCCAGCTGGAGGGTGCACGCCTTGGCGTCTGTAGACACCGCGGGACCATGGCTCAGCCCCCTGTGGGCTGTGGGCTGATACTTTGAATGTAGATCTTTAGACCTGGGCTGACACGCACCAAAGTTCGCTCACTGAGGCTATCCACCCATTGGTCAGTTGAGCATGCAGGTGGGCTGGGAAGGAATGTCACTTCCTCTATGAGAATGTCAGCTTTCACTCCTACATCGGAGCATGTGGCTCAGAGCTCTGACGCTCAGCTCTCACAAAAGCCTTTGCTGTCCAGGCCTGAGCCCATGTGAACCAGCCTCCCCCAGTCCCCCCGGCAGTTGCTTTGTGCTGGCTGACGTGTCTGGGTCTGGTCGGTGCTTAGAAACGCTTTCTGTGTGCCTGTGTCATCGCACAGCGACCCGCCCGCCCGCGACGTTGCGTGCAGCACAGGACATGCGAGGGGCAGTGCTGGCCTCTGAGTGGCCATGCGGGACCCAGCCAGGGGCTGTTTCCTCAGGAAGTCTGCATGCGGCTGTCCCCGTCCCTGCCTCCCAGGGTTCCTGGCCCTCGGTCACCGCCGCCGGACGGGTTAGGGCACACGGAAACCTGCCTGTCGCCCTGTTCTCGCCTCGGGCTGGCTGTCCCCTGATATTTCCCAGTTGCAGGGCGATGAACATTTGGCTCGGATGTTGGAGATCAGCCCTGCAGTTATTTCCTGCGTGAATTTGTGTGCCAGCGGCTAGTGAGTGCCAGTTGCCGGCCTCAAACCTGTCTGGGGAGAGCAGGAGTCAGATTAGGAGTGTCAGATTCTAACTCCTGGTCCCCTGGGGCCCCTGCCATTGGGTGGCAGAGCCGGGGAGAGGGTGTGTTCCCTCGGGGTGACGGGAACGGGTGGCACAGAGCCCGCGTCCTCCCTGCACCGCGGCCTGTCCCCAGGAAGGTCCCGGCAGCTAACTGCACGCTCTCTTCGCTCTCCTGCTCGGCTCGCCATGCCCTCCTCCCTGCCCTGCCCCACCGTGGGCGCGTGATCACGGCCTCTGCTCACCTGCCAGCCTCCGGTCCTTCAGTTCCGACAGGTCGCACACCCTGAGCCACGCCTCCTACCTGAGGGACAGCGCCATGATCGACGACACCGTTGTGATCCCCAGCCACCAGGTATGTGACTGCGGGTGCACTTTGTCCCTGCGGCAGGGAGGGAGCCTCACCGCTGCAGGAAGGAGCCAAAGAAAGCCTTTTCGTCTTAAAAAAAACAACAACAAAAAATCAGCTGAGCTAGTCATGGGCTAGGGTAAGAGATTTGAGGATTTTTTCCTAAAACACGGAAAATGTTCCCTAGATTTCTCAATAGCGGAGTTTTTCTAAAACAATGTACTGCTTGTTTCTCCAGCTACTGAGCTCCTCTGTGGAGACTGAGTATGGAGACCGCCTCCTCCAGGAGGTCTCCATTAGAGGGTGGGGCGGGGAGGCGCGTCCGTCCGAGGCCTGAGATGAACGGCGCGGCCACCTGCGTCTCCGTGTTAGGTGGTTCTCTAGAGAAAAGATGTCGTTTATTAGGAAATACTGGCATTGGGTAGGATGTTAGAGTTCAGGCTGGCTGGGTACACGGACACCCACCCTCTTCAAAGACAGCGACAGTGATCCAACATCAATAACATCCTCAGCGGGAATGTGTTACCAAATACCTGAGCACCTCGGCCTCACATTTTAAAGGGGCTTTTCCAGGCAGTGCCACTGTCTGAGGTGCCCCTTTCCGAGGCGGGTACCTTGTCGTCGGAGGGAAGGGAGAGAGCCGTGTCCCTGAGCCGTGTCCTTTGTGTCCAGGTGTCAGCGCTCGCCAAGGAGGCGGAGAGGAACGCCTACCGCCTCAGCTGGGGCCCCGAGCACCTGGACAATGTGGCCCTTTCTTCCAGCCCCATCCACTCAGGGTGAGTCGTGGTGTCCTGTGTCCAGATCAGGGAAGGGACGAGTGGACAGCAGCAGCTTTGTGCGGTGGCATAGCTGGCGGCCAGCTTACAAGGGACGTGACCTTCGTTTAAACTTGTAAATAACACAGCTTTGTCCACCATGGGCCCCATCTGCGTGGACAAACCAGCAGAAAGGGTTGAATTGCACCTAGAAAAGCTGACGTTTTAAAGTAACTGGTAGCATTGCGTCAGACAGCTTGCTCACTAACCAGCAGCCGCCGGGGCTTTAAGACGTCTTGAAAGGAAGGGCAGGAGTGTTTGCGTCCTGGACGGTTTTATTTACTGAGGTGAACTGACCAGGTCACAAATGCCTCTCCCCACAAGTGAAGGCACTGAAGGGATGTTCCCCGAGGCTGGAGGCTGGAGTTACACAGGCGGAAGGAGGAGTCCTGTGCAGTAGGCAGTAGGGCCTGGAGGGCACCTGTCAGCTCAGTCACCTGCCCGGAGCCAGCAGCCACTGAGAAATGCTGCCTTCCACATCAGCTCTCTAAAAACGTAGGGCTTTGAGTTAATAATGGTAACCTACTGAAAGATGTCCTGAAGGCATAGAACTCAGTTACGTGGACCATAAGTTCTGGAAGGAGTTGTAAGTGGTAGCACTTCGCAGTTGCATTTTCCCTTTCATTCTATTACTTTTATTCATCTAGTAATTTCATAATTATATGTAAATTCTTACAATATTTGCTCACTTAACCACCTTTTAAAGCCCTACCCATATGTTATCTAACTAAATCAAACATTTTGGCTTAAATGGTTCCAAACTCCTTATCCGTAATGACCAGCATGATTTGAATTGTGGACCTTCCTTGTTGCCATTATTCTAAAATAAGTCTCTTTCCAGGAAGGCATTCAGAGGCATTGTAGTTACAAAGTTTGCACCTCATAGTCTAAGCTTCTACTAAAGATTCATAGACTATAAAACTAGGTCCATAGACATAGAAAATAATCCAAGTACTCTTTTCCTTGTTAAAAAAACATAAGCAGGTTCCTAATGCAAGAATTATGCAAGGGAATGAAAACCAAATTAAACCTCATCCCAATTTACTTACACATCCTAAGTGTAAAATGAGATCATTAACATCTGACCTATCGATTATTCAAAAAGCATAACGTTGCATCTGCTGCCAGCTTTCTGGACAGTGAGGAGGGGAAAGGAGTTGGCCCTGGAGCGTGAAGGCGGCCGGCTAGACCCAGCCCAGCGCGGCCCGGCCGCCCCAGCCCAGGGCGAAGGGTGGTTTTAAGCACAGTGTCATGTACTACCTTTTTAAAATACATTTGTATTGATTTCAGAGAGGAAGGGAGAGGGAGAGAGAGAGGAACATCAATGATGAGAGAATCATTGACCAGCTGCCTCCTGCACGCCTCCTACTGGGGATCAAGCCTGAAACCCAGGCATGTGCCCTGACCAGGAATCGAACCATGACCTCCTGGTTCATAGGTTGTCACTGAACCACTGAGCACACCGGCCAGGCACAATGTAATTTACTATTAATGGCCGAATTTACAAGAGTCAAAACCTAGAGCCTCAGTGGTTAAAGATTAATCACTTAGTGAGATAAGGGTCTTTAATCTTGGTCTCTAATAAACCAGTTCTTCTGTGAACTTGAAAGGTGGTCGCTGACCATATATTCTAAACTCTGGCCGGGCATTAGAATCACCCGGGAGCCTTAGCGTGCCAGGCCCCGCCCGTCGCAGCGGCGTCTCTGTGGATGGTTTCTACAAGTGCCGGTACCCAGATATGTGTGTTTTACACACACTGTGAGAAAGGACCGTCTTGGCCTAACAGCTCTGATTATGATGCAGACCTAGATAATTAACCTGTGCAAACTCCGGACACGTGGCTGAATTCCGCAAAGGACCTGCGTGTGCCAGGCACTCCGGAGCAGGGCCCAGTGAGATGGGCGGCCTTGAAGAAGCACACCTGTGTGTGATGTGAAGTTGGCAGACAGCCTGTGGAAGGAAAAACGTGATGCTCCCTTCGGGGCACCCCCACCAGACCCCGAGCCCCGCCTCACCCTCTGCATGTGACCTGGGCACGTCAGGCAGATGGTCAGCGTTTCCCTTCCTTACCCGGAAGGTGCACGTTATGTTACGGATCCCACAGAGGACTGACTGTAGGGGCACGTAGTTCTTATACAATTAGCATTTTGTCCAGAAAGAAGAGGACTCAATAGGTCTCGTCAGTATTTACACACTCCCCATACACCATCCAGATCACTCACAAATCCCAAACCAGCTCCAGCAGTTCTCAACCTGTGGGTCGCGACCCCTTTGGTGGTCGAACAACCCTTTCACAGGGGTCGCCTAAGACCATCTTGCATATCAGATATTTACATGACGATTCATCACAGTAGCAACATTACAGTGATGAAGTAGCAACGAACATAATTTTATGGTTGGGTCACATGAGGAGCTGTATTTAAAGGGCCAGAAGGTTGAGAACCACTGAGTTAAGCAAAGTGTATTCCAAATCATCTAAAGAACCTCCCTGTGCAGTCCTGGTCCTGGTGTGATGTGGGCCTCACTGTTACTGTTGCCAGGCGACTGGGCATCTAGTAAGGCCTGTGCTGTGGCATTTGAACAAACACACAGCACAGGACTTGGACCCAGGGGCTCCCACTGATCGCTCGGTGCTGCCGCTCCTGGTGTTTAAACGCTGTCACCATGTTAATGTACACGAATAGCGTTCATGATTTCATATGTAACGTTGGTTTCTTAGTTTTGTTTGGGGGTTTTTTTGGTGGGGTGTTTTTTTGTGTTTTCTTTTTGTCGCTGTTAATCCTCATCCAAAGATATTGTTTCATTGATATCCATTGATTTTTTAGAGAGAGGGGAAGGGAGGGGGAGAGACAGAGAAACGTGTATATGAGAGACATTGATTAGCTGCCTCCTGCCCACACTCCAACCAGGGCCAGGGATCGAGCCTGCAAACCAGGTGCGTGCCCTTGACCAGAACTGAACCCAGGACCCTTCAGTCCGAGGGCCAATGCTCTATCCACTGAGCCAAACTGGCCAGGGCGATTGTTACAGTTTTACTCATTCCACACCGCGTTCCTGAGTTGTCGTTTTTACATGTATTTTTCAAGGAACTGAGATTCTTGGGTGAATTGTTAAGCCACTTCAAATCTGCCCAGAAAGTTAGAAAAGAAATGTTTTTGACAGAGGAAGTAATTCAGGGAGCTTTTCTGTGCACTGCGGCTCACGGTGTATGTGGTTCCTGTGGAGCCCACAAGGCCTCTAGGTTCATGGAGGACACAGCTGCACCCGCAGGCCATGTTGGCACCTCCTTCCGCCCCTGCCTGTCTCTAGTGGCTCGTGTCCACGGCCACCCAAGAGGAGGTGTCGGCAGCTAAAACCATCCGACGACCCATCACAGCCGGTCCCCGGCAAAGGAAGGGCTGCAGCAAGATTTCTGTTGCTGCTCCTGAGAGAGTTTGTTACTCACTCAGGATCCGGCCAGCAGGTGTTGCTAGCATCCCAGGTGTTACATGGCAGGATTTGGGCACGAGCCTGAATTCACGGTTCTTCTCCATTTCCCAAGCGCTCAGTGAGTGAGGCTCCGTGCTTGGTAACGGCCAGCTTTGTGATCCATTTTAATATGATTCCGAAGGCCTTTATTTTTACCATTTCAATGGTAGTTGCATGCCAACAGTTAAGTGTCAATGCATCATGTTATCCTGTAAGATATAGCAACCAGAAGTCCATTAAAAAATTGGTCTTTTTCAGCCGAAACCGGTTTGGCTCAGTGGATAGAGCGTCGGCCTGCGGACTGAAAGGTCCCAGGTTCGATTCTGGTCAAGGGCATGTACCTTGGTTGCGGGCACATCCCCAGTAGGAGATGTGCAGGAGGCAGCTGATCGATGTTTCTCTCTCATTGATGTTTCTAACTCTCTATCCCTCTCCCTTCCTCTCTGTAAAAAATCAATAAAATATATTTAAAAAAAAAAATTGGTCTTTTTCAGAAAAACATGTTGAAGACCATTTTGCCGTGAACCTAAAACTATGCCCAGAAATAAAGTCCATTAAAAAGCATGTGAGGACATTAGCTCAGGGCCGAGACGGCTGCTCCTTGGACAGCATTAATGTTGAAGTGTGCAGAGCAGTTAACTTGGTGGTTCACATGTTCCAAACACCCCAGCTTTCTGAAGGTACATGAAGGTCAATGCTTTTGGATGAAGAAAACGATGTTTAAGTTGTTAAACAACTATTTTGTAAGGTTGGCTTTCTGGTCCCATAAATGTATCCTTTTGTACGTCAGACACGAGTGAGCCAGAGGCAGAGAAAATGCCTGGGGAGTGGGGCAGCCCCAGCCACAGCAGCAAGCAGGGTAAGCCCCGAGCAGGGGCACCCTGAGCAGCTCCCCCCACCCCCCCAGCAAGCCGGCAGCCTTGAACAAGTGCTCAGACTTGCATAGCTTCCATTCCCTGCCAGTAGGTAATTCACGTACCTTCTCTGCCTCCTAGTTGCTATGTCATGGCTTGTCATGGAAGCCAGTCTTTAAATTGTGCCTTTTGTGTTCACGTGTCTTCCGCAGTGGCCAAAAGGGCATTGCCATGACGTAGAAGCATTGACCATGGTCACCAATCCCAGGCTCTGTCCCTCTCCTTTGAATGCCTTTGCTGGTGTGTGGTCTCCTGGACACTTGGCTGTGCGCAGGGCGCCATGGCCAGTGCTAAGCAGGGAGCGGGGCTGCAGGGGCACCCAGGGTTCCCCGAGCCCCACGGCCCTGATGGGGAGCCGCAGAGCCCACCCCGACCCCTCAGCATGTGGACACAGGGATGCCTCATGGCTGTTTCCATCTCCTCCGGATGGAGACGGGTGGGGAATGACAGTGCATTTCGGTCAGAAGTCGCCTCTGATTCCTTCTTGATGTTCGCCCACTCCTTCTCTGTGCTAAAGTGTCTGTTCTGTTGCAGCCGCACCTCTCCATGTCTCGACCGTGACAACAGCAGGTGACTGCATCGCCCCTCCTGCCCGTCCCCGCCTCCCCCCGCACCCCAGGGTGCTTCAGTGCGCACACCTCCCAGGGATGCAGGGCTGGCGTGTCTCCAGGCCGCGCCCTGGCTGAGTGCCCCTTGCTCTGCAGTGGAGGGAACGTGGGCATCAGTTACTTCATTGGGAAGCGGCTGGGATGGTGCCAGGACTCACGCAGACCTCCTGGGAAAGGCTTGGCCGAGGCTCTCCACATCTTAGCTCCTTTTGTGAGGAAAAGGGCCACATGAAGCTGAAAAGTTATTCCCAGCAATTACACAAATCAGTTGGCCTGTTTTAAAGTCATAGGAAAGGTTATGGTTTTAAGTGGTTTAAAAACTGTTCTTAGGTGAACCGAAGGCTGAGAGTTGGTTAGTGGTCCATCTCCCTGGGATGCTGCTCTGAGTGCAGCTTCTGAGAGCTTGGAATCGTGCTGTGTTAGTCCAGCAGTTTATTCCTGAAGGTTCTTATCAGACTGCCGAGCAGGGCATTTTTGTTATAGTTATCGTCACATGCAGACCGTGCACAGATAAGACGGCCTCATAGACCCCATTTTGCAAATCATGGCCATCCCTTTAGTTTCTCTGAAACACTAAATGGGATGTTTCTACACATGAACGTTGCGAGTGATTAATGACTGGTGATTCTGGTAAATCTGAGCCACTTTCTTCAGAGGCACTTCCCATCATGTTCAGTCTGGGAGTCGGGGCGCAGGAGGGCTTGGAGGGAGAGCAGGGGGGAGAGCTCCCCACGTCACCACGCCTCGTGTTCTCGCCAGAATCAGGTGGAATTGACGGGCCTCCTGGGGGTGTGCAGGCTCACTGAAGCACCCTGGACGTTTTCTTCCTGTTTTGACCCCATAACTAACGGAATGCTGCACCTTCCTCCCCACCCGCCCTCGCGGTCCCGGGTGCATTGAAAGGGAACCGAAGCCTTGGTGACTTTGGGGTGGAGGCGTGCTCCTCAGCAGGCAGAGCCCTGTTTTCTGTCTCTGAAGCATGTATCTGTTTAGCTAATCAAATCGCCTCTTTGTAGGCAAGTCATCTGCATAATAATGGTGGGTTGCTTTTGCTTTCCTCCCTTTTAAATTGTGATAACACTTATCTCACAATTTCGAAAACCTCTCAATAAGAGTTTCTAATTTGCATGATTGCTGAATTCCACCTAAAGTAAGATATGCGGTTTAAGCCGAGTATGTCACGTGATTTTTTTTTGTCTATAGAGCTTTAAAGTCAATGCTCAGTGCAGTGTGTGCACATTTTCTGCAAAACTGCTCGTTTACTGGGTTAACCACGGAGCAAGCATGGTGCCTACTTCCCAGAGCGATAGCTGTTTATCCTCCAAGTAGGAATTCTTCCGGAGCATCTGAGAGAGAGCCTTTCAGGGGGTCCTGCCTGGCTACAGTGACCGGCACACACAGAACACTGAGGCCCCTGTGGCGTGTTTGGTGAAAGTCTCATTTTATGGGCAAGGAAACTGAAACCTAAAGACAGGAAGTGACTTGCCTGGGGTCCCAGCAGCACGTCCCGGCCCGGGCCGATCAGTGGCTCCCGGAGCGACACAGAGGCAGGGTGCCTGCTCTGGGACAGTGTTTTACATTTTATTTAAACAGGGGCATTCATAAACTAGTAGAAACTTCATTGTCATATGAAACTGCTTCAGCCGAGTTCCGGGTTCACTGTGGGCATTCAGAACATGTCAGTTCCTCCATTGGTTTCTTAGGTGTTGTCTTGTACTGTAAATTTAAAGACTCTCGGGATATATAACATCGTGCGGGCGTAGGGGAAGGGAGGTGGCGGCACGAGCGCTCAGGCCTCCGTGTCTCTGCCCACGTGACTCAGTCCGCACCCCTGTCGGCAGCCGCGAGCCCCTGGTTCACAGACGCGGCTCTCGCACGCCAGCCCTGCACGTGCTCAGCTGTGCTCTCCCTGCGGCTGCGCCTCAGTCCTTCACGCGCTGTCTCCCAGTGGTCACCTCCTGACGATGGGAGGAAAGTGCACTTGCTTTACCAAGTCTAGTGCCCATCACCGCATGGCCATACCTACTCCTTCCCTCTTCCTGCGGCACAAAAAGCAGTCTCTTCCACCCTGCTCTGTGGTTGAAATTGTTCTACACACAACATCCATTCATTCTACTCCCGGTCCAAGTAGGGACACCTTTTATCATGTGACATTTTTTCGGAAAATGCTTACCTGATGTTCTGTCAGGAACTGTGGGGGCTAAGTGATCAGCATGCTGACTTTTATCTAAAACCTTCCATCATCACCTCGTAGAACTTGAACTGTCTCACTTATTCCCTCTCATTGGAAGACAGCTTTGCGTTTACAAGTCTACACTCAGCCTTGTTATTAGCTGTTCATCCTGTCATCACGTTACTCGAGACGGGTTTTTGCTCTCCGACAAGCTGAAACGCCTGTGTGTGGTCGCTTGAAGGAGTTGTGACTGGATGGTTGTCCAGAGACCAGAGAGTTAAACAACTGCCTTTGCCATCTTCTCTGGTGGTTAGACACAACTGTGGCCGTCGCACAACTTGCTCTTTGCACTGCCCCACTCGTTCGCTGGTTCAGCCGTTACCTGTCACCTCCACACACTGTGCTGGGACTGGGGACCCGGGCTGCTGCCACCACCTTCCCCGTCACCAGGGAAGTCAGCGAAACCCTCCGGGGACGTCGGGGGCAGTCGCCACGGCTCCGCTGTCTGTGTCCTCAGTTGCCAGCAGGGTGGCCAGCCCTCGGTGGGAGGGTGACACGTGGTAGGAGGGGAACATGGAGCTGGAAACGAGCAAACGAGAACAAGAGGGTTTCACAGGAGCAGCCGATGACACAGAGACAGGATCTGATGTACTGAGACCCGGTTCCAGCCAGGAATGCAGCCCTTCATCCCCTGGGTAGAGTCCCCAGTAGGGGGCGCGCCACAGGATCCGAGGTGCACAGGTGTGGAGGCAGCAAGCCATCCCCGATGGACAGGCCCAGACACAGCAGGTGCCCGAGCAGACACTGCCCAGGGCCTCCGGCGGGCAGACAGTGCGGGGTCCTGCAGGAGCAGGCGGACGGGCCGCAGGGTTCCTCGGGGCCTGCGGCCCGTCCCCCGCAGGGCGACAGCAAGAGATGAGCAAACCAGGGGACGCCAGGAACAGTGCAGTGAGTGGCAGCAGCGCTGGTTGGCACTTGAGTAGCCTTTCTCAGGGTTCATGAACGTCAGTGTAAATGTAGCCCAATAAAAAGGACAGAATGGACAGGAAACCTTTAGATTCATCCATGTTAACTAGCTCTCCCATTCTTTTGCGCAACAGTACATTTTTAAAAATATTTTTTGAGAATTTATACTTAAATTTATACCTAGTGGTAAGAAAAGCAGCTGACCTCTTCTCACTGCATTTTGATCAAGACCAGAAACATCCACATTCGGTCCTGCATTGTGGATTGTTCTCCCAGGCTGGCTGGCCACGCATGGGCCACGGCTGTGGCCTCACTGTCCCCGCACGCCTGCTGACAGGCCCTGGGCTGCCCGTCCCTTCTGTGCTGAGAGCAGCAGGACTCCTGCCTAGCCACGTGCGTGAGCTCCGGCCTGCTGTGAGGGACGCTAAGCTCTTCCTCCACTCGTCTAACAGAGCAGACGCATGGTGCTTCTGCCCATCATTTCTTGGATTGACTGTGTTCCAGGGTTTGGGCTGCAGTCATGGACTCGGTGCCAGGGCGGGGGTCCGGCATGGTGTGCTGGCTGAGCCTAACTCACCTGGAGGCTGCTTTCCTCTTCCTGTTTTGGTATCAGAGCCTCGCAGGTGCAGTGGAAATGCCGGTCAGGTCGCCTAATTTCTGCCTCTTGACCAAGCGAGTCCCCACTGCATGCACCCGCCCCTCCCAAAGGAAGCCCTTCTGGTTAGACCAGCCCTTGCCTCGCCACAGGCGCGTGCCGGTCCCGTGGACCAGGCTGTCCATGAACCTCGAGCCTGGCAGGAACGGAGCAAAAGGAAGAGATGCCTCCACGTTGCTAAATTACTAGCTGTGGTTTTCCACACTCTCTTGTAATTTGGGGACATTCACGATGCCCAGACACCCTCCTCCGCAGGGCCCGCCCGTCCACATGGAGCTGATGCCTGTGCCCCAGTGGGGGCCTCTTTTCTTAAGCCATATTGAAATGAGCTGGACACGATGTAACTTGGAAAAGTCCAGTGGAATTAACTGCTCCATCCCGCCCTGACTTCCATGGGTTTTCAGGACATGCAGGCGGAAGCTCTGCACAGGGGGACCCTCAGAGTTGTCACATAAGTCCATGCCACTCTGTCAGTTGGATAGATTTTAAATTTACAGTCCACACACAGTCAACACAAGGTAGCAGAGATTGTCTTAGGTTACAGGTGAAAACAACACAAAAATTAAAGCAACACAACAGCCATCAAGGCATTGGCATAAAGCGAGATAACGTTTAAGGACCAGTTTGTCCCCGCCATGCGTATGAATACCCGATGTCTGAGAACCAGGCGCGACGGACAGAAGTTGCTTGGCCGGGACTTGGGCCCCTGCCTCCGACCTCGCCCACGCGTCTGACCTCTGCCCCCCCTTGCAGCTTCCTGGTCAGCTTCATGGTGGACGCCCGCGGGGGCGCCATGCGCGGCTGCAGACACCACGGGCTCCGCATCATCATCCCGCCGAGGAAGTGCACGGCCCCCACACGGGTCACCTGCCGCCTGGTGAAACGCCACCGCCTGGCGACCATGCCCCCGATGGTGGAGGGAGAAGGCCTGGCCAGCCGCCTGATTGAAGTCGGACCCTCTGGCGCGCAGTTCCTGGGGTAAGGATCTCTGCTAAGCCTCCCACTTAGTCACCTGTGTGCTGGCATCTCGCCCGGCGCCCCCGGGACGGATGCACAAAGGTACGTCCAGTGCTTTGAACGAAGGTTGACCCCTGTGACGTTTTTTTAAATCTATTTTTATTGACTTCATAGAGGAAGGGAAAGGGAGCGAGAGAGAGAAACATCAGTGCTGAGAGAGAATCATTGATCGGCTGCCTCCTGCACACCCCACACTGGGGATGGAGCCCACAACCCGGGCATGTGCCCTGACCGGGAATCGAGCTGTGACCTCCTGGTTCATAGGTCGACCCTCAGCCACTGAGCCACTGAGCCACACCGGCCGGGCTCCTGTGACATTTAAGTAGCACTGATGCTGCACCCCTCCCCACGCCTCTCCCTTTGTGAGCATCCGTGAGCTCAGCAGGCAGGTGACTCTCTCTCTCTCTGGATGTGATCACAGCTGCTAGGCTCCCGTGCGAATCATGTTTTCAGCCAATGGTAGGTATTGTTTTTCCCTCTGACACTGAAGTGGCAGAGTCCTGAGAAAAACCCTCCTCTCTTCCAAACATGGACTCGAGGTCCCACGTCCTGAGAACCGTCTGCACCTGGGGAGAAGCGTGGCCAGGAGTCGGTGTGTGGTTTGCCTTCTCTGCTCCCAAACTGCTACCGTGAGGCTTACACTCACTGGCCGCCTGTCTGGTCACAGTTTTCCTTAAGAAGGCAAAGTCCGGGCTCACTGCCGCCAGCCTCATTTTAGCAATTTTGAGCAGAAGTTAGCATTTCTTCTTTCTTTTATGTGCTTGAGCAGCTGCTGCCGTATTAAGTGGCATTTCAACAAGCCAAGAAGTGTGTGGCTTCTGCTGAAAACCGACCAAAGGACGAGGCGGTGGAGGGGACAGGTTTCAAAATGTTTTGAAACAAATCAGTGGTGTTTAAGCCTCCTCATAGCAAGTCTTTGTGCTTGAATGTGGGGCCCACAGCCCGTTGCCCGGGAGCTTCTGTTGTGCTGGCATCACACTGGGAGAGCTGCTCGCGCTAGAACTAGGAATCGGCCTAAAGTCTCATAACTTGGAGGAAGCTGTTCACAGGTTGCTCCAAACCGCGTTCACGCCAGAGGGGGCGTGTCCGTATTCCCGGTTCTAGAAGCCTCCTCCGCCGTCCCTCAGGCAGACCTGAGACACAGGCGCTGGGGGCTCTGGGTGGGGCGCATCCCGACCCCGTCCCCCCTGTCGCAGGTCCCCCTCCCTCCCTCACGCTCAGGCCGCCTGGGCTGTGTAAGAGCCTCCACATCTGAGCAGGAATATCCATGGAAGCACCGGCCTCTGCAGAGTCCGAGTTTTCATGACATTCCCAGCGCCTGGGCAGCATATTTTTCCTTCACGGCTCGCGCCCTGGCAGGACCTCACCAGGGAGAGGCCGTCCCCACGTGCCGCCCCCATGCCTCCATCGGGCACGCTGGGCATCGGTGCCGCCCTCCCTGTGGCCAGTGGAGGGGACAGAACCAAAGCAGACCTCCCGGTGGCTGAGCGGGCGGTGCGGGGTGGACGCCGCCCCTGAAGCTCACTGTCTTCTCTCTCTCACTGCTGCTTGGATGTGCTCAGTAAACTCCACCTGCCAGCGGCTCCCCCCCCACTTAACGAGGGAGAAAGCTTGGTCAGCCGCATCCTCCAGCTGGGGCCTCCTGGAACCAAGTTCCTTGGGTAGGAGCGACTTAAACCAACCGATGGCTGCTGGCCCCATTCTCCTCCTCCTGCAATATGATTTCTCTTTCTGTCATTGTGCCCGTGACATGTCCCTCTCTATGATTTACACTCTGTACCAACTCTCTAGTGGACCATTTCTGACCCTGTGGTATGTGACTTTTCTTTCGAGTGATGTTTTTATACCTTTCCCCTTAAAGTGCTGTGACCTTCATTTTCGTTTTAAGCATGAGATCTGCCTAGTCGTACTCTGTGCTAGTTGCGGTGTTGTGATGGGAACTTGGAGTCTGTCTCAAAGCAACCTGGACCGGAGACCCAGAGCCTCCACGACTCTTGAGAGTGGCTGTGCCCTGGGAGCGAGGGCCGTGCATGCTCGGAGCTGAGCCCAGTAGGCATCGCACATGCTGTCGCGGGCTCGGCGAGGGCCGTGTGCAATGCCTACTGCGCCCTTGGATGGGGGGAGCCTGGGCAGACCCCGCATGCATGTCTGCGTCGTTCCCACGCAGTCAGCTCCTCTGACATCTCATTCAGACTCACCAGCTCACACCGCACCAGGCCATCCCCTCCAGCATTGTCACGTCACCCCTCGCTGAGAACGTCCCAGGAGGTCGGTGCACGTCACAGACACGCATGTCCGTTTCTTTACGTTTCTCCGAGGAGAAGTTCCAGGTGCCACCTGCACTCAGGCAGACACCGGGGCTCCGGGGAGCAGCGTGTCCCGGGACGGGAGCCCTGAGGTGGAGTGCTACTGCGCAGCCAGCCGCTAGCCCTGTCCCTGTCCCCATCCCCAGAGAGAGGCCTCCAGGTCACTTTGCCACAGACGGTCGGGGCGCGCGGTGCGTGGCTGCTGCCGCCCACACCGCGTGCTCTGCTTGCTGCCAGGCCCGTCATCGTGGAGATCCCGCACTTCGCTGCCCTGCGCGGGAAGGAGCGGGAGCTGGTGGTGCTGCGCAGCGAGAGCGGGGACAGCTGGAAGGAGCACGGCTGCGAGCACACGGAGGACGAGCTCAACGAGATCCTCAACGGCATGGACGAGGGTACGCGGCGCCTCCTGCGGACCGGGCTGCACGTGTGTGCACGTGTGTGCATGTGCGTGTGCACTGTGTGTTTGTGTGTGTGCACACGTCTGTGCGCGTGTGCACTGTGTGTGTGCACGCATGTCTGCTTGTGCGTGTGTGCACTCTTTGTGTGCACGTGTGTGCGCATGTCTGCTTGTGCGTGTGTGCACGTGTGATGCGTGCATGTGTGCGCAAGTGTGTGGTTCTGGCCCAGCAGGTACCGGTGTGCGCCAGTGACGATGAGTCAGCACACGATGCATTTGCCTGGTCTCCTGTTGTTACTCAGGAAAATGAAACCCCAATCCCAGTGACCCTGTCAGTCTAGATTTCCTCAGTTAAGTGGTCTGGTTTTCCGTCCTGCCCTACGTCTGTGCACTGAGTTTGTGAAAAGCCTGTGACCCCGCCTGCTGATGGTGGGGGACGTGTTGGGCAAGTTCCTGGTTTCGGGAATTCAAACGCTGGATTCACGGTCATCCATTGTGGCCCTTCTCCATACACACAGTGCATCTCAGAGACAGTCCCCTCCCCCCCCCCCCGGGGTGACCCCGCAAACCATCCTGGCAGGACAGAAGGGCGTGTCTCTTCTTACAACATAGAAACAAGTCTTGAGCCAACGTTGATGTTGGCAGAGGAGAGCCTGCGGGACCCGTTTCCTCTGCAGCTGGTGGGAGTGGAGTAAACCAGGGAGAGCCCCCCGCCCACCCCGAGGCCGCAGGCCCCGCAGAGGGACCGGGCGCTGCTCTGGTGGAAGCGCTCCTGCCCTGTGGAGGTGCTGACCTGGACCGTGTGCGCTGTCATCCGCAGTGCTGGACAGCGCTGAGGACCTGGACCGTAAGCGCATCTGCCGCATCGTCACGCGTGACTTCCCGCAGTACTTCGCCGTGGTATCCCGTGTCAAGCAGGACAGCCACCTGATCGGGCCCGAGGGCGGCGTGCTGAGCAGCACAGTGGTCCCGCAGGTGCAGGCGGTGTTCCCCGAGGGCGCACTGACCAAGCGGATCCGAGTGGGCCTGCAGGTGCGGTGCTGGGCGCGTGCGTGGCCAGGGGCACCTTGCGGGGAGGGGACTGGCTATGGGAACGGGGGGGCCCACACAGACAGGGTCACATCGCACTGGAGAGCAGGGGCTGCCACAGCACACAGTAGGCCTCTTGCAGGAGGGCTGAGGACCTGCTATTTCAGTCCTATGCTGGAAGCTACTGTGCTGACGAGACAAAAAGTGCTTTCAAAGATACTGACCTGAGGCGCGTGGTCTGGTGCTCACTCTGCTTTCCTTGGAAAAGGCGCAGCCCATGCACAGCGAGCTGGTCAGGAAGATCCTGGGGAACAAAGCGACCTTCAGCCCAATCGTCACCTTGGAGCCCAGACGGAGGAAGTTCCACAAGCCCATCACCATGACCATCCCCATCCCCAAGGCCGCCAGCGACGTCATGCTGAACGGTTTTGGGGGAGATGATCCGACCTTGAGACTCCTGTGCAGCATCACAGGTGAGGCGCCCGTGAGGTGTGCGTAGAAAGCTCTGGAAGGAGACACCTACACGGTTGCCAGTGTTAGCGCTTTATCGTGAGGTGCCTGCAGGGCCCGTGCGGCTTCAGGAGGAGCATCCCCAGTAGGGAGCAGAAGGCGCAGGCGATGAGCCACCTGCCGGTACAGCCGCAGGCCCCTGGGCAGCGCTCACGGTCGTCTCTGCCTCGCGGCCCTGTGCCCGCACTTAGCTCCATCCCCCTGAAAAGGAAGCCAGGCTCCGAGAGCTCTGTGACTTCCCGAGACCATACCACAGGCTTGTGCAGAGTGGGGTTCCACCCGGGCCCGCACACCTGTCGGCCTTCACCAGAGACCGCATCGTCCACCTGCTGAAAACCATCGTCCTGCACCGCTGCCCCGCCGCTCAGACCTGACCTGTGTGTGGGAGTCGGTCCTGTCATCACGGACCTGTGGGACAGCCTTGAGAAAACAGTAAAGGTTTTTCAAGATTCACTGAACACGGTCTTTTCCATTGGAAGTTGTGTTAATGTTCAGACAACTACCAACCTCCAGGGAGACACTCCCAGCTCTTGGTTGTCTCGGCCCCATCACGGAGTGGGAGGGGAAAGCTCACAGGCATCGTCTGGCTGGAAACGCCCCCTTCACAGCACCGCACGCTCCTGGGCTCAGCCACGCCCGCCCGGGCTCGGGTCAGCTGCCCTGCTCGCCCGCCCGGGGGTGAGGAAGTCCTCCCCTCCCCTCGTGTTGGCAGTTGTATTCTCCCTTATCTTGCTCTCTCTCCAGTTCTCCCTCCTTATTAATGCTTTTCTGTATGCACCGTAATGAGCCATGGAGCTTGCCCCATACGTTTAATAAAATGCAAAATACGTGGACGAGCAGGGACGCAGGGGGTCACGACCTCATTCCCACCCCACGTTCCTGGGTGAGTTTCCCACAGGTTTTACTCCCTGTCACATGAGACGTCATGTGTGGAGGTGAGACAGGTGAGATGTCACGGGCAGGTATGCCCTGCCCTGGCCAGGGGTCAAGCGAGGGACCACGTGGCCGAGGCGCCACCGACCTGGTTAGGCCTTCCTTGGGCCTTTGTCCACCTGTCCATCAGCCTGCAGTTCATTCAGCCGTTCATGTTTCCCAAGTACATTTTTGTGACCTTCCATGGCAAATGGAGAGAATATTTTCTCTTATGAAAATAATTGTATAAAGCATGGAGTTCAGGAACAAAAAACTACCTGAATTTTTTCATTATTTTAACAAAGCCGTCAGCTCCTTGGTCAGTTAAAGGATCTTTTAAATTCATCCACCCTGTACAATTCAAATTGATCTTCAGGGCCGACCTACTACAGTAACAGCCTCAGGGGGTCAGGTCGAGGGCAGAACACGTAGACATTTGAAGCAGCGACTCCAGTGACTTTCAGCTCATTCGTGGGAGGTGCTGTCGGCGCTGCTGCTCTGTGTGGCCTTCCAGCGTCCGCGGCCGAGCGCAGGGACCACAGACGCACTTGGCGCTGGGAGGCTGGAGCGCTGCCTCATTGTCAGCAATCCTGTTGTTTCAGGCGGGACCACTCCTGCGCAGTGGGAAGACATCACGGGAACCACGCCATTAACGTTTGTCAATGAGTGTGTTTCCTTCACCACCAACGTGTCTGCCAGGTACGTCCCGCCCTCAGACCAGCCCGAGGCCACACAGGCCCCACCCCCAGGGATTTTGCTTTTTCTTTTGTTTCTGTGTTCTTTAAAAGTGAGTTTTTCTGGTTGGTTTTAAATACAATCTGTATTCACTTTCATATTTTAAACTGGGCCTGCTTGCCAGCAAAGTGAATAGTGATGATACAGTAACAAAGCTCAGCCAGTCAGGTTGAAATCTCAGGACAGTCAGTGATTGGCAGCTCTGCCTGTGGGGCGGCCTCCCGGAGAGGCCACCACCGATGGTCCAGTCCCAGAGCCTGGGGGATGGTAGACGCTCTGCTGCCCAGCGCATCCTGAGCTGCTTCCCAGCAGAATATCAGGGGTCCGAGAGCACATGCGTGTGCAGGTGGGCTCAAGGTCTAGGTGACCAGGAGGCCTGACCCGTGTGTGTCTGTGTCTCGCGTCCTCACTGCGCGGATGCTGTCTAGTCTTGTTTCATGTGCTCGCTCACTCCCTTTACCATCAGCTCCCTCCCGTGTGTGACCGGCAAGGGAATGCTGGGCACTTTCCCACGCGTTTGATTTCATCACTACAGTGACTTGGTACTGTGTCCATTTTATAGATGGGAAAACAGGCTGAGGGGGTTAGAGCTTAAACTCCTGTTCAGGGGACAGAGCAGAAGGGCACACATGGGCAGCAGCTGGGGTGCTGGCCCCGCTGTCGCTCCAGAGATGACAGGTGCTGAGGAGAGGGTTAAGGGGCCCTGCCAGGGGCAGAGAAGGCGCCCGAGAGGAGGTGCCTCCCGAGACATGCAGGAGCCTGAGGGGCAAGAGAGAGGACCATGGACAAGACACAGCAGGGTGGGGGCGAGCAGCAGACATCTGAGGTCGGAGGTCAGACCAAAGCTGCCACGTGGCTGCGGCAGTGCTGAGGGAGGCCTGCTCGGGAGGCCAGGCCGCTCCTGTGTCCCGTGTTCCCCATTTAACCCCCCGACGACGGAGGGAGCAGTGAGCACCGTGAGTGAGTCTGAGCAAAGAGGACAGGGATGCGGAGCGCCGCCAGGAGCCAGCGGCGGAGCTGGGCCCTGAGAGCGTGACGCTGCAGGAAGTAGCCGGACGTTCGCACGTGCGAGGTCCCCAGAATAGGCAGGTGCACGGAGATGGGGCAGTTCGCAGTCAGGGTTTGGGGGACCTTGTTCTGTCCGGGAAGACGGAAAGGGGCGGAAATGGTCAGTAACGGCAGCCAGGGCTGTGAGTGTGATAATGCCACTGCGTGTGCACTTCGGTGTGGCCAGCATGACGAGTGTTATGTTACGTATATCTCATCAAACGCTAATAAAAAGGGGAGGCGTGGACGAGGGACAGGAAGGAACCGGTGACAAGGGAAAGGGAACCTCAGGGGCGTGGAAAGATGGCGGGAAGGAGTCGAGGGGAGGAGGCAGTAATAGGCGGAGCGAGGTTTCAGGGCGACGGGGTATGGCTAACACTTTGCATCTGGCGGCCTCAGCTTTCTCAGCGGAATGGCCCCTCCTCGGGGAGTGCGGGGGGTGGTGGTCAGGGAACGCTGGGCAGGCTCAGCAACCTCAGTGCCCTGAGCAGTGACACTGAGGGGACATAGCCAGGCCGTGTCACAGGCCCATGAGGCCACCAGCCAGGAAGGAGCACAGAGCAGTGACTTCCTCTGGGAGCCACGCCCAACGCCCGCGAGTTCTGCCGAGAAAGCAGGTTTCCAAATGGTTGGATTGATCCACCTCGGTGGTGGGAGAGTGTTTTGGAAAAGAGTAACACGATGAAACACTGGGTAGAGTTTATTGAGAAGAGTTTCAGGATATGAGAGGAAGATTGGGGGCATCAGGGGGAACAGGGCTCCCCCATGAGGACCCATTGCGATGGCCCCAGGCTCCCTCCACGGACGGTGCTGGGACTCGGGGCAGATTTCAGAAGCTGGACCCTGGGAAGCATTTCCAAGGAAGAAAATCACAAATACGGGTCCAGTGGTTGGCGGTGCACACCTGGTCCCCAGTGCCCTCCTGCTCACTCTGCCCACCCGTCTCATCATCTCCCACCTCCCTGTTTCCAGGAAGCACTTAATGACTTCGATCATATTGAAGGAACTGAGGGTTTTTTTCACCTGGTACCCATTAATTCAATTTTTTTTCAAAGATTTTTAAAAATTTGTTTTAATTGATTTCATAGAGGAGGGGGGAGAGAGTGAGAGAGAGAAGGAATCATTAATGATGAGAGAATCATCAATGATAAGAGAATCATTGATCGGCTGCCTCCTGCACGCTCCACACCGGGGATGGAGCCCAAAAACCTGGGCACGTGTCCTGACCGGGAATTGAACTGTGACCTGGTTCACAGGTTGACGCTGATGCTCAGCCACTGAGCCACGCCGGCCGGGCTGGCGTCCATTGGTTTGGATGCCTGACCTAAAATCCTTTGCAGGTTCTGGCTGATCGACTGTCGGCAAATCCAGGAGTCCGTCGCCTTCGCCTCCCAGGTGTACAGGGAGATCATCTGCGTGCCGTACATGGCCAAGTTCGTGGTGTTCGCCAAGTCGCACGACCCCATCGAGGCACGGCTGCGGTGCTTCTGCATGACTGACGACAAGGTGGACAAGACCCTGGAGCAGCAGGAGCACTTCGCGGAGGTGGCCCGCAGCCGGGACGTGGAGGTGCGGGTTCCAAAGCAGCTCATGACACGTCGTCTGTGCCTTTCTGCTTAGATTACACATAAAGCAGTGGCTAGTAAATAGAACCGCACGATAAAAAGACCAGTCCTCCTCCTGGGCAGTTAGAAGGTCAAGGTCCAACATGAGCTCTTCCTAGTCCGTCTGGGCCAGTCCTGTCAGGATCGTCTCGGCCTCCATCCTGAGAGGAGGAGGGAAAGGGCTCTCTTACGGAGCATCATGGGGGAGGAGGACTCAGCGGTGAAGTGTGTAAGCGGCGGCAGCAGAGAAGGCTTGTCTTTCCTCATTCGGAGTAACTTTCAGTGGTAAGGACAGCGGTCAGGAAGGGCACCCTCGGTGTCAGTGTGGACGTGAGCTGCCCAGGCCTCTGTCACTCCTGCTGATCTCAGGCCTCGTCATCGGCGTGGGTGTGGACGGTGAGGTCAAGTAGTGTGACTCATTGGATGTAAAAACGACCCAATCAGAAGATGGACTCCAGGAGTTAAAGCTCTGTCAGTTTGGGGGTAATGTTAGAAACAAGAGCGTCAGCATCAGAGGCCACCGGGGGACAAGACATAGCAATTGAGTGATGGTTGTAGGCAGGTCTTAACATTCCAACAGGGATCAACACTCCTTTATGTAAATAACAGGTAATAACTGCACTTACTATAATCTGTGCTGCTTTCTCTGCCTCACCAGGTGCTGGAAGGAAAGCCCATCTACGTTGATTGCTTTGGCAATCTCGTGCCATTAACCAAGAGTGGCCAACATCACATATTCAGTTTTTTTGCCTTTAAAGAAAACAGACTTCCTCTCTTTGTCAAGGTAATTATCTATATGGAATTTTTACGTACATTTTATTCTACATCAAGTCAGGTTTAACTTCCTTTAGAAGGAGAGGATATTTGCTTTTCAATCATTTTCAGCGATTATTTAAACCATATCTATAAAATGTTAAAGTTCTGGAAAACCAACCATTTTCATTTTTGAAGTTCAAATTCAACTTTAAGACTATGTTTAAGGACAAACAGCCAATTCATTAATTAGAAAAACTGGCTTTTTCAAATTTTAAAGGAAAGCCTCTCTCTTTAAAGTGTTGTTCCTTTTAAATCTCTGTGCTGAAGTGATTTAAATGTGCGAATGTCACCAGCGAGGAGAGCAAAGTGCTCTCAAAAGGCCCAGGAACCCGCTCAGCCTAATGTGCGATGGCCCCAGGCGGCCAGGCCCCCTCCACACAGTCACTCAGCAGCCGCCAGAGACACCCCAGTGCACACGAACTCCCTGTCTGCTTCAGACCATTCGTCCTGGGCAGAGTTTGGCGATGATAATTACGTCTCCCCCAGACTCCACGCCTAAGGAGGGACAAGCACGTATAAATGAGAGGCTTGTGAAACAGGAAGGAAGTAATAATTCCGTTCCGCACCGTCTCTCGCCACTCACCGTCCCGTTGCCCACAGAGCATTGCACTTCTCTGGAGGCCCCCAGACCCTGCCCACACAGGACAGGACAGCGCTGGGCTCCCTCGCTTTTCCCCAGGCCAGCCTCAGGCGACTGATTCCCAAGCAGTTCATCATCTCTTACCCTTTTGTTACCAAACCCCTCATGGTTTCTCCCAGCACAAATCTGTTCAGCTGCTTAATCTTTTTAAAATATTTTTTTATTGATTTCAGAGGGGAAGGGAGAGAGAGAGAGAGATGGAAACATCAATGATGAGAGAGAATCATTGATCAGCTGCCTCCTGCACGCCCCCTACTGAGGATGGAGCATGAAACCCAGGCATGTGCCCTGACCCGGAATTGAACCTCCTGGTTCATAGGTCGATGCTCAACCACTGAGCCACTCAGGCTGGGCAACCTGCTTAATTTTTTAGATCGATTGAGTTCTCCCAAGATCTCTGCTGAGCCTCTCATGGTGCCATTGCTGGTCACCAGTTTTGCCTGATGACAGCTGTCCTGCAGGCCACTCCATGGAGCAGTAACTGCCGAGGGCGGCAGAGCACCGAACAGACAGCTGTGTGATTGAACTAACATTTGATACCATCGCTGTGCAAGCACCGTTTATAAACAGCCCCATACAGAAATGGGTGGAGGACCTGGATAGACATTTCTCTGAGGAAGGTGTTAAGTGGCCAGTAAGCCCATGAAAAGATGCTCAGCAGTCATATTCCAGCCACAGTGAGATACTGCTCCAAACCCATGAGAATAGCTGTCACCCAAACAACGGAAACTGGCGTTGGTGAGGCCGAGTGAGAACGGGGGCCGAGGCGTTGCTGGTGGGAAGTCATAGGCTGCAGCCCCTGGGAAACAGTGCGCAGTGCTCAGCGTGAGACCACGGCGACCGTAGGTCCAGGGACTGCACTCCTCGTTCTAGGCCCCAAAGGACTGGGCGGGCACTCGGCTACTTTCCCGCTGATGATCACGAAAGCGTTATTCCCCCAAACATAGAAACATCTCGAATAGCCATTTGCAGATGAATAGATAGGCCAAAAGTGGTCTGTACACACCATGGAATGTTATTCAGCCTTAAAAGGCAATGAAATTCTGACACATGCTACAACACGGATGGGCCTCGAAGACATATGTTGGGTGAAATTAACCAGGCACAAAGGACAGACATGGTCTCAGTCCATCTCTCCGAGGTCCCGGAGGAGGCACGTGTAGAGGCAGGTGGAAGCGAGTCCCTGGGGGCCGGGCAGAGGAGGTGGGCAGTCCCCGGGGGCAGGGGCAGAGTTGGTACTTGGGATGGTCAACATGCTGCACAGGAGTGACGATCGCACAGCTGGGTGCGGGCCTGACGCCACTGCCTGTGCACTTACACACGGTGAGTGGGAAAGGTGAATTTTGTTCATGTCATTTGACCACACTTTTTTAAAAGCTGAATGATTTTTAAAAAAACAGTTGTCAGTTGTAAAAGGACAGGGAGAAAGGAGCAGCCTCAGACCCTTACTCGGCATTCTCAGATGCGTTGTCTGTCCCCCAGTTCTTGGGGGAATCGTCTCCTTAAAGAAGCCACATGCGTCCTGTGTGCTGACACACGTGCCTTTCCTGTCCAAGGTACGAGACACGACTCAGGAGCCGTGCGGACGGCTGTCATTTATGAAGGAGCCCAAGTCCACGCGAGGCCTGGTGCACCAGGCCATCTGCAACTTGAACATCACCCTGCCTGTGTGCATCAAGGTACCGCGAGGCGCTGCGTGCGGCCGGGGGGGGGTGGCCTCTGCCATCCAGGACCGTGCACCGCGGGGGCCTCGCCTGCACCGCAGGGAGCAGTCATTTTGGGTTCCCTGTCAGTCCGTGAGTTTCCATGGAAGTCAGAACAAAAGAAGCTCCACCTTATTTCATAGCCAATTCATTGTGATGAAAGATTCCTATGCACGCATATTGGATACAGAAGACAGAAATGTTTAAGAGTTAACTTTTTGGACTAGTTTTTAAAAAGCAAATAACTGACTTCATCTTCATTATTGCTGTTGTGTGCCCTCCTGGGACCAGGCTGGGGCCTCTGGTATCCAAACCGGTTGGGCTGTTAGCTGTGGTTCTCCGCCAGCTCATAGGTGGGTTCTAAACACCGCATGCAGAGCAACCTCCTGACATTGCGTCTTGTCGCTAAAATAATTACTGTTCAGTTTATTTATATTTTTTAAATATATTTTTATTGATTTCAGAGAGGAAGGGAGAGGGAGAGAGAGAGAAACATCCGTGATGAGAAAGAATCATCAGTCGGCCGCCTCCTGCACGCCCCACACTGGAGATCAAGCCCACAACCCGGGCCTGTGCCCTGACCAGGAATCGAACTGTGACCTCCTGGCTCCTAGGTCAACCATGAGCCACGCCAGCCAGGCATTACCTGTTCACTTTATTACCTGTAATATCTTAGGAGTATCAAATTAATTTTTCAACTGTTTTAACATGATTAGCATGCAAAACATTTCCATGTTCCAAGGAGCAGATTTGAGACATTGTTGCAAAGGAAACATTCATTCATTCCTGCCCCAGGTCCAGCTGCATCTGGGTATAACTCTCCAGGCAGGCCTCTTCCCGATGCAGATTGTCTGTGATGACTCCTGCTTCTACAGAAATATTCTTGATTACTCTGTCAAGCCAAGGAAGACAGCTGAATGGATTATATGTTGGGAATAACTTTTTTTATTTAAAAATAGTTTAACCAGTAGCCCTTCCTCATGGGAAGCCCACCCGGCCATGCCCAGTAGGCTGCAGCCTCTTGCCAGGCAGTGTGTCTGAGAGGTGGGGACAGGGTGCGGCGGGGTGAGCCCTGGCGGAGGGAAATATGTTTAAAGTCCTACATTGGACTCCATAAAACAAGCACTTCCGGTACTGCTTATCACTCGCCGTCTGGTTTCCTTAACGAATGATTCCTGTAAACAGAGATCAGTCACATGGAAAAGCTGACGGCATCGTGTGCAGCATTGCAACTTCTCATTTGATAAAAATAAATAAATCTTATTTTCCTGGGAAGATAATGAGCTGTGACTCTGAGTTCAGTGAGCCTTCAGTGTGCCGTGAAGAAAGCATTTGCTTTATTTATTTTAATATTTTTATTGATTTTTTAGAGAGAGAGGCAAGGAGAGAAAGAACTATCTATTGGCTGCCTCCTGCATGCCCCCTACTGGGGATTGAGCCCGCAAACCCGGGCATGTGCCCCGACCTGAATGGAACCTGCAACCTTTTGGTGCACGGGACTCCGCCCCACCACCTGAGCCACAGCCAGGGCTCGCTCACCTGTCGTCACATTGTCCGGGGCAGACGCGGTGCTGATGCTGTGACGGTCCAGGGCGGCTCTCCGTTCAGTCGTAACGCAAAACAAAAGTATAAAGAGCCAGACAGCTGGGCATAGAATCTGCTGGTGTTGATAGCCCTAGAACTCGGACATGCTGCCGTGCGTCAGGCCGGTACTCGCCACACGCTGCTTTGTGGCTCTCAGCCCGTCCAGCCAGCACCGTGCCCTCCAACCCATTAAAGGTCCAGCTTTGAGGCTGCCGGCGATCTAGCGTCTGAAATGAGTATCTTCGTAACTTTGATTCCTTTGTGTCTCAAGTCTCCAGACTTGTGAGTTTAAATCAACCCTTTTTAGCTTGTGCGCCTCTCGGCTGAACGGTTAGAAAATGTCAGAGTGCCCTGACTGAATGCCGCCCACCCATGCCGGGCGGTTCTTAACCTTTCCTCCTAACTCTCTGCTCTTTTCCATCCCGCATGGCGCCTGGCGAAGGAGTCCGAGTCGGATCCGGAGCAGGAGGAAGAGGTAATTGTGTGACCCTGTCGCTGACCCATCAGAGCACCGGTGCCCTGTGTTCTTGGGCCGTAGCCCAACGCCCTGAGCCAGTGAGGACAGGCGTGCTTCCCTGGAGAACGTTGCCCCGTCTTTGCCATGTGCCTACTTCTCTACCCACCGCTGAGGCGCCCCGTCATCTCGGCGGTTCTCACAGGCTTGCTGGCAGAGACCATCTCCTGGTCGTGTAGCCCGGGCCCTCACTCGCCTCTCACCGCAGGGGCCTCCAGGGCCCCCTCACCTGATGCCGCCCGCACGGCACTCCGGGACGTGTGCGTGGTACTGGTGCACGTGTCCTTGGGTCCCAGCATTTCCTCAGCTCCATGTTTGTAACACATGTTCCTTATCTGGGTCAGACACAGACCATAGCTCCTCAGACTCCTGGGTCGTTTGTCAGAGTTAAAGGGTCTTCAGGCCAGAAAGTCCGAGAACCCCTGAGACCAAAACTGGGGAGCCTGTCGTTCCCCCGTCAGGGGATGGCAGTGCCGGGGCAGGGGGTGCGCATGAGCTGCTGGCAGCTCCTCCTGGTGCCCCAGCAAAGCAGGGCTGCGCCTCCCACCGCAGGGAGGCAGCGTGGCTCGGAGACCGTGCAGGAGTAGCCATTTCAGTCACACCTGCTCCTGCAGTTCAAGCTGGGGGGGTGTCCCTTGTAGAAACCTGAAAACGCCCAGCGTTACCGTGGAAATGAGAGCGGTCCCTGGGGAAGCCTGTACTTACCGAGGAGCATAAGGGTTCTGTCTCTAAGATAGACAAGTGTGGTTGTTAGTAGTTGCACGTTAATGTTTTCAAATATACTAGTTTTATTTTCAATTTATTCTGATGGATTCAAAATACAAAAATAGAAAAACGTAATACATGCCCTTGTACCCACCTGCTGAACATGTAAGGCCTTATCGGTCCAGAGAAGCCTGACTCCGCTTTTTCATGGACACTCTGGCTGCAGCAGGGCGGGAGGGGGTTACAGACTCACCAGACACAGGAGCCTGTGGCCAGACTGAGGTCTTCTCCCTCGACTGTCCAGTCACTCCGTCTCCCATCCACGTCCTTCCCGTGCCTGGTGACTCGGCCCCAGAGCTGGGAGGAGGAGGCCGCGCGCCCTCCAGCCAAGCAGTGCAGTTGGGAGCCACCTAGCCACCCTCTGATGAGCCTTTCCCACGCTGGACGGTTCCTATTGACTCCTCTCAGGACCTGTTCAGCGATCAGTGCATTCTGTCCAGGAATTGTCCTTCGGCTTGTGATGAGTGACAGGGGCACCATGTCCGTGGAACGTGCCACCTGGCATGCGATTTGTGCTCCACAAAATGGACACGTTGATTGCCTGCTTCCCTCTCTCCCTGGCCTTTTCCTGGTAACGGTGCATTTCTGACACAGGCGTACCCTGGGCCCGTCTTCCCTGGAAAAACATGTTAGAGAGGGCTCCCCGTCTACGGTATCTAGAAGAGATTCGTTTTTTTCAGAGTTTGGATAAGAATCAAGGAAACGCATGAGGAAGTGCCGCCAGGGCTCTGTGCCCAGCGCACGGGGTCCCCACATGCACAGGGTCCTCACGCATGTGACTGTGACTCGGAGCTCAGAGCTGGGGCCGGGGAGGGAGACGGGAGAGAGAAAACACTGTTATAACCATTCACTTTATGTGTGTTTTTTTTCAGATCGATGTGACATCAGAAAAAAGTAAGATTTTAAGTAAACTTACCTTTGTTTGAAAGCTGACTACAGACATGCGCGCTAGCGGCCATTACTAACTGCTGCAGTCATTATGTTTTATACTCCGAGTCATCATTAACATGCCTTTAGAAAGCGCTTGGCCAGTTAAATGATAGAGACATTAACTGTGACCTCATTGGCAGAGAAGCACTGTGATTCTCCTACGCGCTCACCCTCTGTGACACCCTGCTCCCCGCTGCGCCCGCTTGTTGGGTCCCCCGTGTCTGTCCCTCTGTTAGCGCGCCATTGTCACCTCACCTCCACCACCGACACGACAGCATCACTCGCTGTGCAGCCAGCACTGAGCCCTCGAGGGCTCCTGATTCTGTGGCCGCACCTGCGAATGTGATCCTGTCTCGCCGCCCCCCCCCCCCCCCCCCCACTGTGGTGAAGCAGCCGAGCGCCCGCTGTAGGCCGGGCCGCCCTCTGTGAGAGCTTTCCGGGAAAGAGCCATGGGTTCCCACAGTAAAACCTCCAGGATTTCTAATCGCACAGCGGTGTCGTCATGGAGCACCTTTCACACAGGATGCGGGTCCCCAAACCACCCAGTGCAGAGAGAAGCAGGGTTGGGGCCTGCGCCCAGCCCTTGCACCCGCTGGAGCCGCAGCATGCTAGCCTTGTAGGTCGCCGGCCTGTTCTGGCAGTTTGGGCTTCTTGTGCGGAAGAACCTGAATTTTTTAGTTTTTTAATATATTTTTATTGATTTCAGAGAGGAAGGGAGAGGGAGAGAGAGAAACATCAATGATGAGAGAGAACCATTGATTGACTGCCGCTGCCCACCCCCTACTGGAGATGGAGCCCACAACCCAGGCATGTGCCCTGACCAGGAATCAAACCTTGACCTCCTGGTTCCTAGGTTGACGCTCAACCACTGAGCCACACTAGCTTGGCAATTTTTTAGGTTTTATTTATGTATTTATTTTTGCTTTTCTGCCCCATATGCTTCAGAAGAAAATCCGTTTTTTTAACGGTCACTCATTTAAGGTTTGTTTTGATGAGCTACATTCGGGGGTGTGCTTCCCAGAGGAGAAAACCTAGAGCCCGGTTGGTGTGGTCGCCTGGCCCCGAGCAGTGGTCTGGGGGCTGGGGAACAGCTCTCTGCGCGCACAGTGTGGTTTGCTGCTGACTCACAGGAACGCTTTTCAGTGAGTCTCCTCACCCTCGTGTTACAGCAGCATTTGGGAACAGGACGTTTTCATTGGTTTATATTTGAGCAAATCTATATTGATACAAATTACTTTAATATATTTTTATAAATGCATATTCACAGAGACTGTCTTCTCAACAAATACTTATTTTTTTCAAGAGAAGGCACTTTTCGTTTATTGAAAAGATGATAGGTTAGATTACCTTCATTAATTCTTTGTTTTAAAATATATTTTTACTGATTTCAGAGAGGAAGGGAGCGGGAAAGAGAGAGACATCAATGACGACAGTGACTCAGTGATCGGCTGCCTCCTGCACGCCCCACACTGGGGATCGAGCCCACAACCCCAGGCTTGTGCCCTGATCGGGAATGGGACCGTGACCCGGTTCGTAGGTCGAGGCTCGACCACTGAATCACGCAAGTGGGACAGTTCCTTTTTTAAAGAGATTTCATTCTGCTCTCCCCTTTCCTGTTCAGAACCACTGTGTGCATTTAAACTGCCAGTTTCTTTGTTCCGTGGATACAAACTTGGGGATTAAAATTGAAGCCAAGCATCAGGCTCCATTGTGATGAAGAAACGCGCCTGTAACGCCTGGGTCCTCCCCGGCCCCTCGGTGCTGTGACCGTTGTACATTTTCAAATATAGACTGATGTTTGGCTGTATTTTAGTTTAAAGGTGATTATTAAATAACACGCAGCTGGGTGTAAAACAGTGCCGCTGCAGGGGCTGAGGAGGGCTGCCCCTGGGCCACCCGTGAGCGGGCCCTGAGCGCTGCCCTGCCTGGGCCCACCGGCCGCCCTGAGCGTCGCACTGCAGCCAGTGCTGGGCTTCCCCACAGTGGGTCCCGCTGTCTGTCCCTTCCCGACCGCCTCCTGCCTGCCTCCCCTCACCCGCTCCGCTCTGCATGGAAATAACTTGGCTTACACAGCTGTGTGTGTCTGTGTGCGTGTCTCCGACTGGGGTTGCTCTGCATCACGTTTTAACTCTGGACTCACAGATGTGTCCTCACCACGGTTGTCTTGTGGTTTTTCTTTTTTTCCCTTTCTTCCCTCCTTGGTCTTTCCTGTAAGTGTCTAAACAAGGAGGCGGCTCCGAGGAGAGGGCCAGGCCTCTCCGCCCCAGACCCTGTGTCTCACTGTTAGGTGTGCATTTCCTTAGCTGAAAAGCCGGTTTGCAGCGGATTCAGAGACTTGGGGTATAGTCGTTGTGTGGCCGAACGGAGCCGGTTCCAGACTGCGTGCGGTCAGAGGCGCACGGCGAGCAGGAGCGCGCACCCTGCGTGGCTGCGCCTGGCTTTCTGCCAGCGGAAATGGGCTCTGCAGTTCCTGGGGCTGCGCTCCCTCCTCCGTGCCTTTTTCTTCCCACATCCACCTGTGCCGTCTGAACAATCTTGAGATGCCCCCGTGTGCTGTCCCTGCCTGTCTCTGTGTTGGCTTGTGACGCCATCGGCGTGTGTGTCGATGGCTGGTCTCAGCGCTGTTGTAAGTGTGGGTGTGCGACAAGTGAGGAGTGAAGCAAGTTATTTCCTGCTCATTTTCCTTTCAGTTCCCCTTAGCCTTGCTTTGCTTTGTCTCCTGAGACCTCGTGGATCCGCCACCCTGCCCATTTTGTTGTCCCTCCCACCGCACCAGGAAGACCCTGTGTCCTTGGTCCTGGTTACATTTGCCAATTTCTTGTCTGATTTCCATTTTACTTCCAATGCTTTCCATGCATATCCAAGACGATGAGACAGAGTCGACAGAAACATCTGTCCTGAAAAGCCAGCTGGTCACTGAGGCCCCAGCCCTGGCGAGCCCGGATCTGCTCTCGGAAGTCTCTGAGATGAAGCAGGGCCTGCTGAAGATGAGTGCCCTGCTGACCACAGATGCGGCCGACAGGGCGGGGCCGCTCAGGGACAAGGAGCCGGCCGGGCCCTCCCAGGAGGAGCCGGGGGAGCCCTTTGAAATCGTGGAGAAAGTGAAGGAGGACTTAGAGAAGGTGAACGAGATCCTGAGGGGGGGGTGCTCAGAGGGGGAAGGCCGTGAGCAGGGGCCCCAGCAGGACGAGGAGTGGGTAGTTGTCAGTGACGAGGAGATAGCGGAGGCCAAGCAGAGGGCACCCCTGGAAGTCCCCGAGGTCCCCTGTGTGGAAGTGAGACTAGTGAGGGAGACCCCAGCCCAGGGACAGAAGGATGCCACGGGGCTGGTCAACTACCTCATTGAGGACCTGAGCTCCTACACGGCCTCTCCCAAAGGGGCCCCACAGCCAGTGCCCCGTGCGGCCGGGGCCGGGCGCGCTGGGAGCCAAGGGAAGGACGTTCCCCGAGATGGGACGCAGAGAGGGCAGAAGGAGCGCAAGCTGGGCCTGGGCATGAAGAAGCCCGCACGGAGGAAGCTGAGGGAGGACCTGACGCAGAATGAGGAGGGCGCACAGGCCGGCACGGGGAAGCTGGGGCTGCGGAAGGGCAGCTCCGAGGAGTCCGCGGAGGAGGACGCGGGGTTGGCTCCGGAGCCGCAGCCCGCGGGAAAGGCCACGTCGCCGCTGGTGGAAGAGACACCCATCGGCTCCATCAAGGACAAAGTGAAGGCCCTTCAGAAGCGGGTGGAAGATGAACAGAAAGGTCGAAGCAAGTTGCCCGTCAGAGTCAAGGGCAGAGAGGAGGTGCCCCGGAGGGCCAGCCCCAGGCTGCCACCAGCCGCCTCGCCCCCTCTGAAGTCCGACAGGCGGGCACCTGCCCCCCCGACCTCCAAGGCAGACAGACACTCTTCCCTCGCCGCCTCTGCCAAGTCCGACAGGCATCCTCCCCCATCACCACCGAGTAAAACGGACAAACACTCACCCGTGTCTCCCTCAACGAAGAACGACAGACACTCACCCGTGTCTCCCTCAACGAAAACCGACAGACCCTCGCCCGTGTCTCCCTCAGCGAAAACCGACAGACCCTCGCCTGCATCCTTGTCAGGCAAAAACGGGAAACACTCACCTGTGTCACCTTCAGGCAGAGCAGACAGACACCCACCTGCGTCGCCATCGGGAAGGACGGATAAACATGCACCCGCATCGCCGGGGAGGACAGACAAGCGCCTGCCCGTGTCCCAGGCGGCCAGGACGGAAAAGCACCCCCCAGGGCCAGCCCCTGGGAAAGCAGAGAAGCGCCTCTCGGCGCCCCCGTCTGGGAAAACGGAAAAGGCAGCCCCCGTGTCCCCCACCTCGAGGACCGAGCGCATCGAGGAGACCATGTCCGTGCGGGAATTGATGAAGGCCTTTCAGTCAGGTCAGGACCCGTCCAAACACAAGGCCGGACTCTTCGAGCACAAATCCCCCAAACCAAAGCCGCCGCAGGAAAAGGGCCGGGCTCGGGCAGAGAAAGAAAAGGGGCAGGGGCCCGCCCAGAGAGAGACCCAGAAAACCGGGAGTCCGCCCCCCAAGCCCGGCCAGAGGTTCCCGGGAGCTGTGGCCACAGGCGCCTCCGGGCCGAGAGAAAACGCCGCTGGAGGGAAGGAGCCGGTGTCAGGCCACAGGATGCCGCCACCTGTGGGGCAGGCCCTCGGGGAGGAGCCGGACGAGCGGGGCAATGGGGACCCCCAGATCAGCCCCGACCGCAGAACCTCCACCGACTTCTCGGCGGTGATTAGGCAGGAGCTGGAGGACAACGCCCGGTACCAGCAGTTCTGCCACCGGGAGGAGCCGGAGCCGGCGGAGGCGCAGCTGGTCCCGGAGCAGGTGCTCACCAGCCCCTTCCCCAGGGCCTTCCAGCCGGAGCCGGACAGCGGGGAGCTGCTCCCAGGCCTGGCCTTCCGCCTGGATGGCAGCTGGGAGAACCTGCGGCAGGAGGGAGCGGTGGGGTCCCCGTGTGGCAGCCTGATGGAGGGGACCCCCCAGGCCAGCTCAGAGGAGAGCTACAAGCACGAGGGCCTGGCCGAGACCCCTGAGACCAGCCCAGAGAGCCTTTCTTTCTCACCAAAGCAAAGCCAGGAGCAACTTGGGGAGCCCAGTGAAACCACCCCCTTAGAAACAGACAGTCATTCGGGTGAAGAGCGGTCCTCCACCAAAGACACTGGCGACGCTACCCGAGAGCCTGGCATGGCTGTCACTGGGGGCTCTGAGCCCGCAGCCAGGGGCGTGAAGGAGGCCACCCCGGACCTGCCCAGAGAGACGGGCCCCACCCCCAGCGGCGGCGACCTGGGCCACTGCACTGTGTCCCCAGCGAAGGAGGCTCCTGCCCGTCCGACTGAGGGCGTGCCCGGGGAGGACGGTCCACCTGCCCACGAGACACGAACTGAGCCCCAAGCTCAGAGACCCACGAGCCCCGAGCCCGAGGCCCCCGTGGCGACTGGCCAGGCCCAGGCCGCCCCCCGCAGCCCTCCAGGCCTGGAGCTGCCCCTCCGTCAGCCCGACACCGAGGTCCTCAGCCCCGGGGCCGACGAGTCCCTGGCGGTAAGCCACCAGGACTCCCTGGAGGCCAGCCCCGTGCTGGAGGACAACTCCTCCCACAAAACCCCGGACTCCCTGGAGCCCAGCCCCCTGCGCGAGTCCCCGTGCCGCGACTCCCTGGAGGGCAGCCCTGTGGAGCCCAAGGTGAAGGCCGGCGTCTTCCCGGGCCCCTCTCCTCTCCCCGCCGCTGTCGCCAGAGCGGAGCTCCTCTCCGAGGGGGCCTCCGTGCGGGCCCGGCTGCTCCGCGACCCCGACGGCAGCGCCGAGGACGACAGTCTCGAGCAGACGTCCCTCGTGGAGAGCTCAGGGAAGAGCCCCCTGTCCCCCGACACCCCCAGCTCCGAAGAAATCAGCTACGAGGTCACCCCCAAGGCCTCAGACACAAGCCCCCCCAAACCAGCTGTGATTCCCGAATGCGCGGAGGAGGACATGGAAAACGGGGAGAGAAAGAGGTTCACCCCTGAGGAGGAGATGTTTAAAATGGCCGCGAAGATCAAGACCTTTGACGAGCTCGAGCTAGAAGCCAAGCAGAAGAGGGGCCTCCGGAGAGAGCCCGAGCCCGAGCCCGAGGGCCCTTCCTCCTCCCAGCCCGACACCGCGCGTCCGGCGGCCGTGGGCGGGCCGCGGGGGCAGGACACCGAGGACAGGCGTGCCGTCCCCGTGGTGGTGACTGCCGGCAGCAGGACCGCGTCCTCCTCCTCCTCGGAGAGCGAGCCGGAGCTGGGGCTGCAGAGAGCGGGCGCCGACCCAGGCCTGCTCCCGGAGCCGGTCATCCACGTGCAGCCGCCGTCCCCGCTCCCATCCAGCGTGGACTCCAGCTCCAGCCCCGAGGAAATGCCCTTCCAGCCGACCGCCTCCAAGCAGTACACGTTCAGGGTGCTCGAGGACGCTGAGGGGCCCGGGGCGTCGGGAGAAGAAGCGTGCGCACCTCATCTGCCGGAAGGCAGCCCGGCGGGTCGCCCCGGGGGCCCGGGCCCGGCCTCCGACGGCCTGGACAGAGACGCTGACCAGCCCCAGCTCTGCGCGGGCCTCGGGTGTGAAGCGGGGAGCACAGGCAGCTGGGCCTCGCCCAGCCCCTCAGGTCCCTGTGGCGCCCCCCATGCTGAGGTCCAGGAGCAGCTGGCTGGCTGGGAGGAGCCGTCGGCCCCGCAGCCCCCAGAGAAGAAGGACTCAGAGGGAGAGGCGCACCCAGGAGCTGCGCTTCCCAGCGAAGGCTCTTCACCGCCGCCCCTGGGGCCTGATGGTCCAGCATCTGAAGGAAGAGAGTCAGACGAAGACCTCGTCTCTGCACCTCCCACCACGGAAACGGGGGCCGCAGGACCCGGCCACGCCCCCAGGAGGCTCCCCAGGGCCTGCCCCACGCTCGCCGCCACCACCACTCACACAGACACACTGTCCACAGACGGCCCGGGCTCCGACCGCGCTGGGACCGAGGACGCCTGTGACCTTCACATCACAAGCCCGTATGAAAACGTTCCTCCCCAGTCTTTTTTCTCCAGCGAAGAGAGCAAAACCCAGACAGAGGCAAGATACACGAGCTTTCACTCAGCAGAAGCGTGCTCTGTGGCCATCACGTCCTCGGCGGAAGGCGTGGCGGTGGTCCGCTCTTCATGTGCCACCGTTTCAAGCAGAGAGTGCAGTTTTGAGGGCCAGAGCACAAAATCCACGCAAGAAAGCACCTTGTGGGAGACGCAGGCGGATGGCGCCCCTGCATCCGTCGGGTCCCCGCGGCCCTGCGCCGCTGCAGTCCCCGGCGAGCAGGTGAGCACAGTCGTCATCACCACCAGCCACGTGGACTCAGATTCCTGGAGCGAGATCCGCGAGGATGACGAAGCCTTCGAGGCCCGCGTGAAGGAGGAGGAGCAGAAGGTGTTCGGTCTGATGGCGGACAGGCCGTCCCAGGGCACCACCCCAGACACCACGCCGGCCCGGACCCCCACCGAAGAGGGGACCCCAACTGGCGACCAGAACCCGTTCCTGTTTCAGGAGGGCAAGCTGTTCGAGATGACCCGGAGCGGCGCCATCGACATGACCAAGAGGTCCTACGCCGAGGACGGTTTTCACTTTTTCCAAATTGGGCCGGACTCCCAGGAGGAGACCGTCTCTGAGGACGTGGCAGGAGGCGGGGCTGCCGCCGAGCCCTCAGCGCCGGAGACACCAGCTCGGTCACTGGCACCTTCAGAATCAAAAGACACAGACCTGGCTGACGCTCTCCCCTCGGACCTGAGTGAGGAGGGAGCGGGAGCCCCGGCTTCCGACAGTCACTTCTGCTCCCCGACAGGGATCCCAGCCCCCCTGGACACGTCGGTTGCCTCTGTGGGCACCGAGGACCTGCCCCCCACGCCTGGGGGCGCCACACCTCCGCCGCCCGCTGTCCAGGTCCCGGTGGACGTCTCCGCGGTCACTGGGTCCGGAGTCTCAGGACAGGACGGTGCCTCTCCTGACTCCTCCCCGGAGGAGCAGAAGTCAGTCATTGAGATCCCCACGGCAGCCACAGAGAGCGTGCCTCCTTCGGAGAGCCAGTCCCAGGTCCCGGTCCGGCCCGGGCCCCCTGCCGCCCCCGCCCCGGCCCCTGCCGAGGAGAGCCCGCTGCCCAGCCCAGGTGAGGACAGGAGCGAGCAGGAGACAAAGCCCAGGTCCAAAATCCCCGTGAAGGTGCTCCCCCACGCAGCCGGGCCGCAGCCTTCGCCTCTGCACTCCTCCCTGCAGAAGACGGGGCCTCCTCAGGGACAGGACGTGCCAGGCAGGGCCGCAGATGACAGGGGCACCTCTGACTCAGAGGCCAGGCCTTGGGACTCAAAGACCAGAAGTCCAGCGAAAGCTCCAAGCTGTGCGGAGGCCGAAGCAGAGAGCGGGGAGTGGGCGGAGGAGCTCACCCTCGAGTCGGAGGCCGCAGCCTCGAGACCCAAGGTGTTTGCCTCCCGCCTGCCGGTGAAGAGCAGAGGCGCCCCATCTTCCTGCAGGGGGGCCCCAAGCCCCACCCGGGAGAGCAGGGAGCACTTCCTTGACCTTTACAGGGATTCCATAGAGTTCTTCGAGGAGATTAGTGAGGAGGCGTCCAAGCTAGTGGACAGGCTCAGCCAGGCAGAGAGGGAGCAGGAGGCAGTCTCGGATGACGAGAGCAGTAGCGCCCTGGAAGCCTCGGTGATCGAGAGCCTGCCACCTGCCGCGCCCGAGCGTGCGGGCCCCGAGGACATCTTTGACGCCAGGCCCATCTGGGATGAGCCCATTGAGACTCTGATTGAGCGCATCCCCGATGAGAGTGGCCATGACCCCACGGAAGGTATTGCCCCCCGGGCTCCCCGGGCCCCGCATGTCACGAGCCGTGTCGCTGTGCCGTTTGTTTCCTTTGGTGGCTCGAGTCTCGTTTTCTTTAAGCTTCCGCAGTGGCTCCTGTGTTTGTGTGAGCCCTTCGTGTTGTGTGCTTTCTCTGTACACTCTTGTCTGTGAAAACAATCTCAAGATTGAGCCGTGAGAATGCTTGTGGGAACGTGACCACACCGGCCACGGCCCTGCCTCGTCCGGCCGGCCGTCGCACGCGAGCCGCGCCCACAGGGAGTTTTGTTGCTCTGCAGGGCCGGGCCCAGCCTGCAGCCCAGCACGCCTGCTCTTGCACCGAGTGTGTTGGGTTTGTCTGTATTATCCGGATCCGTGGCTTTTCTTCACCTTTCTGTACTTGAAGATAATTGACACGTAATTTTTGTCATCATTAGGATGCCCTTTGCTCAAGAAGATTTCACATAGGAAATTCCAGTTTAGTGGATCTGTTTTTGACTCAGAAAGGTTGGATTTCAGATCCCGCTGGTCACATGCTCACACACCAGCGTAAGGTAAACGGTGCTTCTCATTGGCGCGGCCCGGTTGGAAGCAGCAGACAACAAAACTCCAGCTGTGCATGCCTTAGTGGACTGTGAGGGCCGATGGCGCTGAGTTATCACCATGGAAACCGCAGATGGCGCTGAGAAGTGGCCCCAGAGCTTCCAGTTTCTCTGCAATAAAGACCAGGGCTCTTAAATTTGCGTGATAGGGGGTGTCACACCCGTGATCTAGAACACTGCCCATCCATTCGTGGGGTTAAACATGAATGGAACGTCACAGTTTGTGGGGGTAATAGAAGAGCTTGCTTGTTGGTCAGCAGACAAAAACTGCCCAAAAGACGTCCATGCAAACACGTCCCTCACTGCCCTCCCCCAGGGTCACCACGGCCAAGGCAGGTGTGGTCTCGGGCCAGACCAGGCCTCAGTCTCATGTGACCCTCGGGTGGGAAGGACCTGCGCGGCCCGGAGCGAGGGGAGGCCCGACCCATCCCTCTGCGTCTGCAGCCCAGCTCCGAGCTCCGGGCATCTGACAAGGAGGGTGATCGTTTCCTGGTGGGCAGTGTTCTCTGGGGCCATCGGGAAGGGGAGTGTGACGCTGGCTAGACATCACAGCTTCAGAATTAGTGCAGGGACTGGTCTTGATTGAAGAGATGGGAAGCACGTGGTTTCCATGATGTCTCAGACTTCCTCCCATTCCATTCCAGAAACCAGGCACACACACGCGCGTGATGTAAGGGTAATAGCGCGATGGTGCGACCATCGACTGTTTGGACAAGTGACTTCCTCTCTGTGGATGGTCAGTGCGGGATCCTCTCCCGGCACAGACAGCCATGGCCATTCTGTTCTTGACCTTGTGCAGATCAGCAGGATGCGCAGGAGCGGCTGGAGGAGCGGCTGGCCTACATCGCCGACCACCTGGGCTTCAGCTGGACAGGTAACACGAGCGGCCCCTTTCCAACAGAGCCCGCTGGTTGTGGACGACAAGGTGGCCTCAGCCACGGGTCATGAACAGTGAGAAGGGTCTCCTTTTCCTTCCCTTGAGGAAGGCCCGAGGGGCAGCGAGAAGAAGGCAGTGCAGGGTAGGAGACCGGGGCTCTGTGAGCCGTCCTGGGAACTGGGGCAGGCCTCGCGCCCCTGGGACGCAGGACAATAGGGGCTGTGGGAGAGTCAGAGGGTGCCCGCCCCGCGGCACTCGAGCTTCGGGGAGGGGCTGGTCTTCAGAGCCGTTGCCGGAGGCCGCTCTGGCGTTTCATGGGAGACTGACCGGGGCTCCTGGTCTCGGGCGCCGTCTCAGGGCCTCCGTGGGGAGCGGTGCTGACAGAGGCTCTGGGCGAATGCTGAAGTGCACGTGGCTATGAGAAACGGGGTGCTTGAGAGGAGGGATTATAATACACGTCCAGTGACTTACTGAGGAAAAGTGAGCCCTGAGATCAGCATGATTTATAAATCACGGCTCCCTCTCACCTCGCCCGGGCTGGACAGGTTACAGCCCTGGCTTTCTTTTCTTTCTTTCCCTTTTTTGGCCTGACTTCCTCTTGTGTCACCTGTGACTACCTGATTGAAACAAGTGGTGTAAAATTAATGTTTGTCATCTTTAAGGTTCTTAAAGATTGGTGATGAATAGGAGACCAAAATGCCCATAGCAAAGATAATCAGTAATGTGCAATAAGTGACTAGAAGCAGGAAGAATAGCCATTTTCTTTAAAAACTGATCAGATTTATTTAATTGAGGAATTCAGAGGAAGGAAGGACAGCAAATATCCCTAGTTGACTTAATGAATAGGTAACATTCAGAATTACTTTATTTCGTTTTTTTCTTTCTTCCTCCTCCCTCCTCCTCCTCCCTCTTCCCCCTTCCTCCTCCTCCTCCTCCTGCTCTTGTTGTTGTTAATCCTCACCAGAGGATATTTTTCCATTGATTTTGGAGAGAGAGGGAGGGAGGGAGGGAACGGGGGGGGGGGGAGAGGGAAACATTAATGTGGAAGAGACACGGTTGCTTGCCTCCCGCAAGCAGCCGAACTGGGACCAGGGGTTGAACCTGCACAACCCAGGTAGGTGCCCTTGAGCAGGAATCGAACCTGTGACCCTTCGGTCCATGGGCCAACACTCTAACCACTGAATAACACAGCCAGGGCTATTTTGACTCTTAGATTTAGGTGTACATACGTATTAAATGTCATATCATCAGACATGTTGAAAAGTAAGACCCTACAACCATACACAGTGGTATGAAAATGAAAAGTAAAAAAGTGTCTCGCCTACGTCTGGTCCTCTGACCTCGTGCCCCAGAGGTGACTGCTGGAACGTCCATGCATTCAGAAAACATGCAGTGCTCACATGCATGCCTCTTATTTAAAAAGAAGCAAATTTACTTAAATCGCATAAATAGTCCATCACCAGAGACGCATCCAGCTCGTCCTTTTAAATGACCATTGAATTCTGTGGAGGTGCTGTAACTGCCAGTGGTCTTCCCTGCTGGGCATGTGGTTGTGTCCTGCTAATGTGATCAGTACGCGTGCACTGGGATGTTTTTGTGAGCAAAGCTGGAGGGCACATGCTAGGAGCAGAATTGTTGGGTAAAGGGTGTGTGTGTGTGTGTGTGCGCGCGCGTGAATATATTTCCACTGATTTCAGAGAGGAAGGGAGAGAGAGAAATGTCAATGATGAGAGAGAATCATTGATCGGTTGGCTGCCTTCTGCACGCCGTCTCCCCCCCGACTGGGGATCCAGCCTGCAACCCAAGCATGTGCCCTGACCTGGAATCAAACCGTGATCTGGTTCAGAGGTCAATGCCCAATCATTGAGCCACGCCAGCTGGCTACATTTTTAATTCTGAAAGATATTGGCACATTGCCCTCCAAGCAGACCTCTCATTGCACACGCACACCCCACAGAGCACAGACCTCCACGCAGCATGTCAGTGTTGGCAAGGACAAGTCTAGGGCAAGTCTTCCTAGACTGTTACTCCCGTGACATCAAATCAGAGACAGGAATTTATTCAACCACCATCATGCAGCCACAACCAGTGTGTACCACGTGCAGTGCTGAGCACAGGAATGACGGTGCTGAAGACGTCTGTCCCGAAGGATGACAAGGGCGGGAAGTGGCCCACGTCTCCTGTTGCAGTGGTTTGTTTCCCATAATGTTGGTTAAGAGTAGGAGTTGGCACTAATGGTCTCATTTGCATTTTTGAATTAAACGGGACCACATAACACATATTTTATCACCAGAGCCTCCAACCTACTCTTTCCACCAGGACAGTGAACAGTTCTAGATGCAGCTTTAAGGGAAGTCTAGAACTAGCATCAGGAGAGCAAAGGTGTGTGCGCCTCGTGCTCCTGCGTGGGGACCGTGGTCCTGTCACGGGCAGCACGGAGAGCCCTGCCCAGAACCCGGCGGGCGTGGGGCGCTAGCTCTGAGGCTCCCGCTCACAGGCGGCGGCATCTCTTCCAGAACTGGCCAGAGAGCTGGACTTCTCCGAGGAGCAGATCCACCAGATCCGGGTGGAGAACCCCAACTCCCTGCAGGACCAGAGCCACGCGCTGCTCAAGTACTGGCTGGAGCGGGACGGGAGGCTGGCCACAGGTAGGCGGCGCGGGCAGGGCGGGCGGGGCAGCAGGTGGCAGCCCACACGTGCCTTCCTGCCCTTCCGTCGGGTCACATGACAGGTGCCGAGCACGGCTGCCACCACAAGAACATGCACAGCGTCTCTAAAACCTCTTGTCCTGAGACCCCTGTGCTGGGTTCCTGTGGCCAGTGTCACTGGGGGAGGGCGGCACCCAGCTGCTAGCAGGGACATTACTTGTTCAAATAGACTTTATTGATTGCAGAGAGGAAGGCGATGGAGAGAGAGAGAGAAACATCAGCAGTGAGAGAGAATCATGGATCGGCTGCCTCCTGCACACCCCACACTGGGGATCGAGCCCACAACCCAGGCCTGTGCCCTGGCCGGGAATCGAACCCTGACCTCCTGGTTCATAGGTCAACACTCAACCACTGAGCCACAGCAGCCAGGCAGGAATGTTATTAAAGTCCTACATTTTCTAAACATTGATGATAGACAGTTGTGTTCATTCTCATGTTTTATTGGCAGTGACTGTACCTCCTGCTCCTCCTGCCTGTACTGCTAAATAACTTAGGTTGGGGGAGCAGATAGTCGCCCAGTGCTGTGTGTGGCCATGTGACCTCGGCAATCACGTACACTTCCCACCCTCGCTGGTCTCAGAGGCCGCTTCCCTGAGCGTCTCCACGGCTCCGGCCAGAGCCTCTCATTCACCTCTGTCTCCGCACGCCCCTCACCGTCTGGGGCCTTTGCAGGATTTCACCAGTAAGAAGAGAGGGAACCGTTAGACTTCACCTTCACAGAGTCAGCAAGCGCTTTTCCTGTGAGGAGCATCTCCCGTGCCATAGCGGGGCTGTGCTCATGCTGAACAAGTCTTTGGCTTTTGTCTTAAGTTCAGTTCTGCTGCGAGGGCTGTACCCAGGCCGGTTCACACTTTTCCTGCTTATCTGCTGTTTGTCTTTATGTTTCTTTTTACAAATAACTTTATTTGGGCTTGTTGTTTCCTGTACAAATACCAACATTTTAGTAAGGCAGCTAAAGGAAGGTGGTTTTCAAAAGAGCACGCCCCCAAGCAATCCATGCTTTCCTTTCACATCCCAGACACCAGCCTCATTGAATGCCTCACCAAGATCAACCGCATGGACATTGTGCATCTCCTGGAGACCAGCACGGAGCCGCTCCTGGAGCGCGCCAGCCACAGCTATGCCGAGATGGAGCAGACCATCACGCTGGACCACAGTGAAGGTCAGGCAGTGCGCCTGCGTGTGCGTGTGCGTGCGTGTGCCTGTGTGTATGTGTGTGTGCGTGTGCCTGCGTGTGCCTGCGTGTGCCTGTGTGTGTGTCTGTGGCTAATTCAAGCAGCTGGGCCCGCCTCCCTTGCCCAGAGGGGGGTCGCCGTGGCTGCTCACACGTTCTCCTTGCTGCCCTGGGGCTTCCCTGCCGTTGAGAGGTGCCCCACGCCGCTCACTCCTTGTTCATTCATCAGAGGCTCAGCTTGGCTGGAAGGCAGCACCATTGTGGCTTAAAGCAGAGGTTTCTCTCTGTCCTGGAGACAGGAAGTCTGGGGATGCCTCCTCCCGCTGCACCCTCTCCTTCTCAGGCAGGAACCCCCACAGGCTCACCTCAGCACCCTCCCTCCCCACGGCCACCTGCTGGCCACCACCTCGGGACTGGTTTCAACATGGCTTTGAAGGGGACAGACCTTCTGTCACCCGGCCACGGACTGGGATGACCCACCAGTGCTTCCCCTCAGCTCCACATCTTTCCCACCAGCTCAGCTGCCACGTCTGTGCTGTGCCCACAAGACTGTGCCTGTCTCCGTGGCCCCACGACTCCCCTCTCCCAGGAAGCGCCGCCCTGACTTCACCTTCTGCTCCAGACCAGCCGTGATTCAGACCCACTAGGACCTCTGGCATTGAAGTTCCTAGTTCATTCCATCGCCAGGCAGCTCACTCTGCCCCCCTCTCCTCTCTTCTCAGTCTCACAGCTCCTCTTCTCCTTCATGCTGCCAGTGTGGCTCACTACTTAATTCTGAGCTGAGGATCAGGTTTCGTGTTTCTTAGAAAAAGTAGGAACAATCAGCCCAGCCGACATGGCTCAGTGGTTGAGTGTTGAACTTTAAACCAGGAGGTCACAGTTCAGTTCCCAGTCAGGGCACAGGCCCGGGTTGTGGGCTCAGTCCCCAGTAGGGGGCGTGCAGGAGGCAGCCGATCAGTGAGTCTCTGTCATCATTGATGTTTCTGTCTCTCTTCCTCTCCCTTCCTCTCTGAAATCAATAAAAGTACATTTGTAAGGAATAGCAACAATCACAAGCAGACACTCATATTCAGGCACCCCCTCTCCTGCCTGCGTGATCTCAGGCCTGCAGGCCGCCCGCTCTCAGTGTGGCTAAGACCGCGGTCTTTTGTCCAGTTAAGAGCGTCACCCCTACAGCTGCCCCGGCTCCCAGCACTGTGCCCGCGGATGGCTGCTTCTCCGCCCGCCGTACAGGTGATCTCTTCAGAAGCGCGGACGCCCTGAATCTGCTCCCCGCCCGTCCCCCCCCAGTCCGCTCTCCGGGCACCTCCAAGCAGAGGTGGCTGCCGCGTGGCCAGGGCCTCATGCCGCGCGGTGAACCCTCCCGTGGCTCCCGTGCTCTTCTTGCTTCGCCTTTAGTCACGTCTGACGCACAGAACCAGCCCCTTCCTCCTAGAACGTTCTTCACCCGCCCCGCTCTGCTCCTCTCTCTGCCTTTCCCCCGGCTTCCTGCTCTGTCCTCCGGCAGCGCTCAAGTTGCGTGGGTTTCAGTGACGGCAAACGTGCCCCCGGTTCAGGCCGCCCTCTGTCCCCGCGTGGGCAGTCCTCCCATCTCAGCCCCGTGGGTGTCTGCAGAGACGCTCCCAGGCGCCCCCCGGGCCTCCCCACTGGGCTTCCGGCTGTCAGGTGTCAGTGAATAAATGGGTGGGGCCGTCACGCCTCCACCTCTGCCTCAGCCTCCCAGAGCCCTTACAGTGGCCGGGGTGTCGGGTCTCGCGCAGAGCACCGGGCCTTGGGCCTCAGGCAGGGGCCCCCAGAGCACCCACAGCCCCAAGTGACCTGCTCAACTGCAGAGCGTTCAGCTGCTGCTGCTGCTCACGCCTCACTTCTCCACATCCCCTCAGCAGCTCCTCGTTCCCGCCCTCCGTCTCTGCTCCTGTGGCCCACTCCGTGCCCGGCCCCACAGGACCTGCACGTCAAAGGCAGGCAGAATCTGGGTCAGCTTTGGCGCTGTGGACGCCCCCCCCCCCCCCCCCCAGGACGGGCATGTGGAGTCACTCCGGAGCTCAGGAAGGTGGCCGACGTGGCCGGGCGCCAGGCCGCTCCTGACCCGCTGTCCTCCGCAGGGTTCTCAGTGCTGCAGGACGAGCTGCCCGCGCGGCACCCGCAGGCCCACGAGCACGCAGCGTCCCGAGCAGGCGAGGCCTGTGGTCACCCCCCTCTCGTCTCTGACGAAGACCTCTCCATCGGCTTCTCCACGGTCCACGATGGCACCTCCCGGACGGACGGGGACAGCCCCGCTGGGGAGCGCCTCCCCCAGGAGCGGGTGCGCGGGGGCCTGGCGGGGACAGGGACGCCCGAGGAGCCGGCCCCGGGGCCGCAGTCGCAGTGCTGGTGAGTGTCCGGGGACAGCGTGGCCAGGGGCCGGGGTGCAGGTGGTGGCCTTCCTAAGGACCCCACGGGCCAGGGCTCAGAGGGGATAGTTACGTGCTCCTAATTCCTGTCCTGGTGGTAGCTCGGCACGCCTGGGAAAGGGTGGTTTACACTGAGATTCCTTCCGTGGGAGCACACGGCCGCCCGGGGTGGCAGGGCAGCAGGGTGAGCAGAGCGGCGCTGGGGGGGGGGGGGGGGGCGCTCCCTGGTTCCCGCTCAGCTGGGTGGCTGAGGCAGCATTACAGGCACTCACAGGAGGGAGGGCCATAGAGCACGGCGCATGGACACAGAACGCCGGCCCCTCCGCAGGCTGAGACAGCGTCCCAGGCCCTTTGTGAACTTGTGCCTTGAGCGGTCTCTTCCCTGGAGGAGCCACCATCCAGCATCAGGACAGCACAGCAGGGGGAGGAGGGGCAGAGAGGGGAGGGAGCCCAGGCCAGGCGCAGAGGCAGAGAGTGGCAGCGCGGGTTTCAAAGGAGCCAAGAAAGCAGAGAATCTTCTCCCTGGAAATGGAGACGACCGGGATCACGGCCGAGTCATGCCCTCCACAGCAATAGAAGCAGCTTCCACGCCACAGATTTTCCTACCAAGTCGCCGTGTCCCGGAAGGAGGAACCTCCCTGCGTGGATCATCCCGGGGCCCGTGTTCACACGGGTGCATTTACTGCTTTTCACAAACTTTGCCAAATTTTGATTCTTGCTTCACAAGCCTTATTATCTACAGATCTGTTAGGGAGCCCTTCTCAACTCTTCACTCACCTCCAGGTGGCAAAGGAAGGATAAAGGACGGTGTCTGTGCTGGGAGGGAGGGGGAGGAGGAGATGGGACTCGCGTGCCTGCGTGAGCCTTTGGAAACATCTTTCCCAGCCACGCTGCACCCGGAGCTGTCGTTCTACACTGCCATTGCGTGGGATTCTTACTCACATGTCATTCTAATGCACTAACCTATTTGACCTTCGTGACTAGGAAGGGGGTCCGTGTTCCCCTCTGTGGCCCTGGTCTCTGCCGGGGTCCAACCCCAGCAGGTCCAGGGGTTCCCAAAGGCGTAGAGAGAGTCGGCGAAGAAGGAATGCCACGGAGACAGCGTTCTGTTGATCAGCAGCCTAGCCAGGATCTCTAGCCAGGATCTCCAGCGAAGTTCTGGTTCGGATCTCCAGCCAGGTTCTGTGTCCATGTTCCCTCGCTAGGTTCTCCAGCCAGATTCTGTCCAGGTTCTCCAGCCAGGTTCAGTCACCAGGTTCTAGTCAGTTCTCTTGCCAATTTCTGTAGTCAGGTTCAGTCCAGGATCTTTTGCCATGTTCTCTCGCTAGGTTCTGTCTCTAGGTTCTGAGGCCAGTTTCTGTCCAGGATCTTTTGCCATGTTCTGTCTCTAGGTTCTCCTCTAGGTTCTGTGTCTAGGTTCTGTGCCTCTTGGTTCTGTCTTCTAAGTTCTGACTTGTTACATCTGTATTTATACCAGTTGATTCCAATCCTATCAATCTCTATTCCAAAGGTTAGGGCGTTTCTTACCTCCATTCCAGGGAGTAAAGATTATGTAGCTTAAGCATGATTGTTCATAGCTAAAGTGATTAATTACCCGCCTGGCACTTAGTTAAGAGGTTTTATTCCCTCCCTAACTTCAGGGGAAAATCCCTACCTGGGGAAACAACCTTTCTCAGAGAGGTGACCTTGGTTAAAACACATAGTGCCAAGAAGGTGAGCAAACATATTAAGAACAGTATGCCATATATGCCAGGTCCCTTGAAACAGCAAGGATGGACTGGCTCCCGGCAAATTCCCCCTTTTTTATTTTTTAAAAGCAGGCATTAAAAAGAAAAACCCCAAATGCTCTCTTGTATCCATTTTAAGAGTAGGATTGGCGCTTTCCGCTATTACCTGAGCCCTGATCTATCACCCCAGGGAGAGCTTTCCAATCCTGCACTTTCCTGGGGTGGAAAGGCTGCAGTGGGGTTAAGGATAAGGCTCCTTGGGCCTACCTCCTCCCATGCCTTTACATTTACCTTTCCTTCATCAGAAAAGCATGGACATACTTCTTGTATAAAACGATTCCTCTGCTAGCAAGCATATGTGTTAAAAGATCAATACAGAGTCTTATTTTTTTAGACTCAGTATGACCCATCCTGTCAATCTAAGTTCTGTACTTACTACCCGCTTACCCTACTTATCCTCTCTAGGGGGGCGGTCTACAGCACCCTACGGTGCAGTCCTATCCGTCCCAAGTACGGGGGGACTTGCCTAAGGGTCCCTGTTCGGGCGCCAGATGCTGGGGTCCAACCCCAGCAGGTCCAGGGGTCCCCAAAGGTGTGGACGGAGTCGGCAAAGAAGGAATGACAGGGAGACAGCATTCAGTTGATCAGCAGCCTAGCCAGGATCTCTAGCCAGGATCTCCAGCCAAGTTCTGGTCTGGATCTCCAGCGAAGTTCTGGTTAGGATCTCCAGCCAGGTTCTGTGTCCATGTTCTCTTGCTAGGTTCTCCAGCCAGGTTCTGTCACCAGGTTCTAGTCAGGTTCTCTTGCCATGTTCTATCCAGGGTCTGTAGCCAGGTTCTGTCTCTAGGTTCTTCAGCCAGGTTCTCTCGCTAGGTTCTGTCTCTAGGTTCTGTGGCCAGTTTCTGTCCAGGATCTCGTGCCATGTTCTCTCCAGCGAAGTTCTTCTGTCTCTAGGTTCTGTGTAGGTTCTGTCTTCTAAGTTCTGTCTTGTTACATCTGTATTTATACCAGTTGATTCCAATCCTATCAATCTCTATTCCAAAGGTTAGGGCGTTTCTTATCTCCATTCCAGGGAGTAAAGATTATGTAGCTTAAGCATGATTGTTCGTAGTTAAAGTGATTAATTACCCGCCTGGCACTTAGTTAAGAGGTTTTATTCCCTCCCTAACTTCAGGGGAAAATCCCTACCTGGGGAAACAACCTTTCTCAGAGAGGTGACCTTGGTTAAAACACATAGTGCCAAGAAGGTGAGCAAACATATTAAGAACAGTATGCCATATATGCCGGGTCCCTTGAAACAGCAAGCATGGACCGGCTCCTGGCAGGTCTCGGCGGGCAGGGGGCACCTGCTCGCTGTAACCCAGCCTTCCCTTTCAGTGTGACCAGCCCGTGGACACCAGGGCCAGACACCGCAAAGGCCACGGCAGCCCCAGACTCTCCCAGCAGGACCCCCGAGGAGGACAGGCCCCACCAGCCGGCCCCACCGCCCCGGGAGCGGGCAGACTCGCCCCTCGTGCAGGAGCCCGAGGAGTTCAGGGAGGCCGGGTCTCCGAGGAGGAACAGCCTGGTGATTGTGGAGTCGGCCGATGAGCAGCCACCGGCCTTCGAGAGCCTCGACGCAGACTCAGCGTTTCAGAAGGTGAGGAGCCCTCTACCCTTCCCCCACGTGGACAGCCCCTCCCGCTGTTCCCTGAGGCTGATGTGCTCCCCGCACAGCCACCGGGTGAGAGGCCTGGACCGTGCACCGCCATCCTTTTTAAGTCCGGGCACCCGTGAGTGGAACCCACAGCCTGGGTGCCATTCTCGCCGCTTCACATCCGCCCACATTTTATCACTGGAAACCGTTTTTGCTGAGAAAAATGACCATCAGCCGAAACCACATCCTGAGGTGGCTTTTCACATTTAGTGGCCTGGGACCCGCTGTGACAGGCGTGGGACAGGCTGGGCCCAGAGGGTGGGTGTAGGGATGGCTTGGCAAAGGAGCTTCCCACCTGCAGGCATTGCTGCTGCCAGATGTCACACGTGAGATGGAGCTGCATCCCCCCCCTCGGAGTGGGGAACCGTTTATTCCCCACAAGAGGTCTGAATGGCTCCTCCCCCTCACTGCTCCCTGGGCATCCCTCCCCACAGGATCCTGAACTTGGGGGGGCAGAGGGAGAAGCTGCATTTTCAGCAACAACGGAGTAGGCGCAAAGTGTGAATCTGTTTGAATTCAATTTAATTTAATGCAAATTAAATTAGGTGTTGTTTCTCCTTTTAGAATTCAAAAACATTCTGTGTCAAAGTATTTTTAAAGGATCCATGCCTGTCTTAGTGAGAAAGAATGAGTTAGAAGAAAGAATTAAAACTTTTTGGGGGAAAGGTAATAATTCAGCATATCTTTGGGCTGAAGACCTGCATTTATTGGTTTATTTTACGACTAGAGGCCTGGTGCATGACATTTGTACACTGGGGTGGGGGGGGTGGGGTCCTCAGCCCAGCCTATGCCCTCTCGCAGTCCGGGACTCCCAAGGGATCCTTAGAGCTGTTTCGGAGGCAGGAAAGGCTCCTGCCACCTCTGCTGCGCTCGCCAGCTGTGATCCCGAGGTGTGGGTGTAGGGATGGCTTGAGCGTCTGTCCCCTGGTGGTCAGTGCGTGTCATAGCGACCGGTCATTCCACCGGTCGACTTGCATATTAGGGTTTTATTAGATAGGATAGGGTGAGGGTGACACCTGTCAGCAGCAGCCATCGAAGAGTGTAGCTGGCATGAGAAGCCCTGTTTCTGCAGTTACAAAGTAATGAGTTCAGTCTTTGTTCTATGTCGGCCTCTGTAGAGAATTGCTCATCTCACTAGAGTCGGCTGAGGTCAGTTCTAGTAACAGAACTCATGGGTGATGCCTGGGCTTAAAAGTTGCCAAATTGAGCCAAAGAATCCATAAGCTAATTGAAGTCTAGACCTGGAACAATTACCTGGTAAATTCCTGCGTTTAGTCTGTTCTCTGCACATAAACACATTCTGGCATGTCACTCCGCCCCCCCCCCCCCCCCGCCCCGTGTATTCAGGCCCCGGCCCCGTGTTCTCGGGGACGCCCCTCCGCTCTCTCTGCTTCTGATTTTGACCCTGACCTCTCACAACCCTGACCCCTCAGGACCCTGCCCTGAGGATAGAATGTCTGCGGGTTCCTGCCAGCCCGGTTTCTAGGCAACAGGTTCCTGAGCATTTTCAGCGTATAGCTTGGGCTAGATTTGAGGTATTTTTCTGCAGCAGAAAGGAATCTAGAAACACCAGTGGCATTTTGAAGTATGTGGGGGACATGTAGCTGTTTTCTTTCTCCTTGAGAAACCTTCCACAGGGAGAGATTTGGGGTGTGGCTCCCAGGACGTATGTTGTAATCTGAGGTCACGTCTGGCTCCGTCCTGGCTGGACTCTGCGAGTGAGTGTGACACCCCAGGCCCCGCAGGCGCATCCCTACCTGGACGAGGCGCAGGGAACCTGGTCCATGGGAGCATCTGCACCAGCAGTAGACACGGCGAGACCAAGGGCAGGCACTCCAGCCGCAGCCCGAGAGCGGGCGGGGGGCGGGGGCGAGTCTGTGCCCCCACCTGTGTGTAGCAGGAGCGGCAGTCCCAGTGGGTGAGAAGCACTGGTTTCACCACAGGTCCTGCCCAGGGGCTCGGTCAGACTGGATGCCAGGGTCTCTCTCCGCTCGCTGCACAAGAAGCCATGTTCTCTGTGAAGCCTGAGCCTCGTGTGCAGCTCTGTGTGCCCTGTTGGCGCAGCCCCAGAGCGCAGTGCACAGACCTCCGGGAGCACGCGTGAGCTCACGCCGGCCTGTGGCAAAGCCTCCCCCGGCGCCATAACACCTGCCTCCGCTTGCAGGAGCTCACGGCCGAGCTGGGCGAGCTGGAAGCCAGCTCCGACGAGGAGGCGCTGGTCACCACCAGGGTTGTCCGCCGGCGGGTGATCATTCAGGTACCAGCTGCTCGGGCCGCACGTCTGGGACAGTGACCGCTCACGGCGGCTCAGGGCAGCGGGCTGCCTGCGCTGGCGGCCTGGGGAGCAGCCATGGACAGTCCGGGTGCTGTTGCCGAGGAATGCGCGTGGCTGCTCCCGGGCCACAGCGGGGGCGCCGTGACGTCGGCAGCCGCCCTCCGCGCTGTGTGCCGTCTCTGCCCGTGTGTCTGCGTGTGGAGCTGATGTCGGTCGGAGCTCCCCGAGCATGGCGGCACCTACTTTTCTCTCTGCAAACCCTTGTGTCGGGGCCTGGCCCCGCGGTAACGCTTCTCCACCTCCGCTAACTGGCTAACACGCGTGCCCTCTGGCCTGGGAGCCGGTGCCCCCCCCCCCCCCCGGCCAGGGCCACCGCTGATGTGGGCCTGTCTCTGCAGGGAGACGACGTGCCTGACCTGCCCCCAGAAACGGTCACGGAGGAGACATACGTGGACGAGCACGGGCACACGGTGGTGAAGAAGGTACGTCCCCCCCTCCCCAGGCCCGTCCTGTGGCTCCAGGACAAGACTCAGGGTGCCGTCCCCCCAGGTCACCAGGAAGGTCATCCGGCGGTTCGTGTCCGCGGACGGCACTGAGCGGGAGGAGGTCACCGTGCAGGGGCGGCCGCAGGAGCCCGTCAGCCTCGCGGACGCGGACGCCTACTCCAAGGTCGTCAAGCGCGTGGTGCTGAGGAGCGACACGGAGCGGGCGGAGGTGAGGCCCCGAGGCCGAGGCTGACGGCCACGCCTGTTGGGGAGTGTGGGCCTGTGGCGTCGAGAGTGATGTGGAGGTGTGACAGGCATGTGACGCATGTGACACAGGTGTGTGATGTGGACATGTGACATGGAGAGTCATGTGGATGTATGATGTGGGTGTGTGATGTGGCATGTGACACAGATCTATGACACGAGCATGTCACATGGAGTGTGACACCGATGTGAGGCATGGGCGTATGTGGAGTGTGACACCGATGTGTGACGTGGGCGTATGTGGAGTGTGACACCGATGTGTGACGTGGGCGTATGTGGAGTGTGACACCGATGTGAGGCGTGGGCATATGTGGAGTGTGACACCGATGTGTGACGTGGGCATATGTGGAGTGTGACACCGATGTGTGGCTTGGGCGTATGTGGAGTGTGACACCGATGTGAGGCGTGGGCGTATGTGGAGTGTGACACCGATGTGAGGGGTGGGCGTATGTGGAGTGTGACACCGATGTGTGACGTGGGTGTATGTGGAGTGTGACACCGATGTGTGACGTGGGCATATGTGGAGTGTGACACCGATGTGTGGCGTGGGTGTATGTGGAGTGTGACACCGATGTGTGGCGTGGGTGTATGTGGAGTGTGACACCGATGTGTGGTGTGGAGTATGTGGAGTGTGACACCGATGTGAGGCGTGGGCGTATGTGGAGTGTGACACCGATGTGTGGTGTGGAGTATGTGGAGTGTGACACCGATGTGTGGCGTGGGCGTATGTGGAGTGTGACACCGATGTGTGGTGTGGAGTATGTGGAGTGTGACACCGATGTGTGGCGTGGGTGTATGTGGAGTGTGACACCGATGTGTGGCGTGGGCGTATGTGGAGTGTGACACCGATGTGTGGTGTGGAGTATGTGGAGTGTGACACCGATGTGAGGCGTGGGCATATGTGGAGTGTGACACCGATGTGTGACGTGGGCATATGTGGAGTGTGACACCGATGTGTGGCTTGGGCGTATGTGGAGTGTGACACCGATGTGTGGCGTGGGCGTATGTGGAGTGTGACACCGATGTGAGGGGTGGGCGTATGTGGAGTGTGACACCGATGTGTGACGTGGGTGTATGTGGAGTGTGACACCGATGTGTGGTGTGGAGTATGTGGAGTGTGACACCGATGTGAGGCGTGGGCGTATGTGGAGTGTGACACCGATGTGTGACGTGGGCATATGTGGAGTGTGACACCGATGTGTGGTGTGGAGTATGTGGAGTGTGACACCGATGTGTGACGTGGGCATATGTGGAGTGTGACACCAATGTGTGGTGTGGAGTATGTGGAGTGTGACACCGATGTGTGACGTGGGCATATGTGGAGTGTGACACCGATGTGTGGCGTGGGCGTATGTGGAGTGTGACACCGATGTGTGACGTGGGCATATGTGGAGTGTGACACCGATGTGTGGCGTGGGCGTATGTGGAGTGTGACACCGATGTGTGACGTGGGCATATGTGGAGTGTGACACCGATGTGTGGCGTGGGTGTATGTGGAGTGTGACACCGATGTGTGGCGTGGGCGTATGTGGAGTGTGACACCGATGTGTGACGTGGGCATATGTGGAGTGTGACACCGATGTGTGACGTGGGCGTATGTGGAGTGTGACACCGATGTGTGACGTGGGCGTATGTGGAGTGTGACACCGATGTGTGGCTTGGGCGTATGTGGAGTGTGACACCGATGTGAGGCGTGGGCGTATGTGGAGTGTGACACCGATGTGAGGGGTGGGCGTATGTGGAGTGTGACACGGATGTGTGACGTGGGTGTATGTGGAGTGTGACACCGATGTGTGGTGTGGAGTATGTGGAGTGTGACACCGATGTGAGGCGTGGGCGTATGTGGAGTGTGACACCGATGTGTGGCGTGGGTGTATGTGGAGTGTGACACCGATGTGTGGCGTGGGCGTATGTGGAGTGTGACACCGATGTGTGGCGTGGAGTATGTGGAGTGTGACACCAATGTGTGGTGTGGGGTGTGACATGGGGGGCGAGTGGGACCTGGCCAAGGTGATGGCTCCCTCACGCAGGTCTCGGCGGCACTCACCCCCCCTCCACGGTGAGCCAGAGCTTGTAGCCAGCCACCAGGGGCAAGTGCCCAACGCCTGCGGTGGTCCTCCTGTCCCTGTGGCTGTTCAGTCCGTCAGGGCCACAGCAGGACCACGTCAGGCCTGGGGCTGGCTTGTGTGTGAGGGGCAGTGTGCAGAGAGGCCTGTGTGCGGTGCCCACAGCAGATGCTGCGTCTCGGAGCCCAGCCACTACCTGGGCAGCTCGCCTGCCCTCGAAGGGGCCCCTTCTCTCTGACACACGCCTGTGCCGTCCGCTCTGCTTCCTCCACACGCTCACGCGTCTGTCGTGACTCACGGGAGGTGCTCTGGAGTCGGGCCTGCAGCTCCTCGCATCCGGAGCGTTCCCTCCTGGGGCCGCGTGATGGTCAGGATGCAGAGCCACCATTTCCACGGGGCAGAGCAGCGCGGGTGGGGGTCCCCACTGCACGCCTCACCGGACTCCCGACAGGCCTCTGAGGGACTCACGCGGGTTAGAGGGCCAAGCGCGCAGAGCCGCCGCGGGGACTCCCCGGTGCTGACGGGCTCGTTCCCACCTGCTGCTCTGCCCAGAGTCCGTGTCTGGAACCGGGGCAGCTCTGCAGCCTTTGCGGGCGGGTTTCCTTGTAGAGCAACGCCCCGCAGTGACCTTAGCGTCAGAAGCTATGTTTGTGTCCCTGCCCGTTAGGTGGCCGTGTCCGAGCCCGGCGCCCTGTGCGAGGCCTCGCAATTCCAGGCGGAGCCCGTTGAGGGCCGCCGTGTCAGCAAAGTCGTCAAAACAACAGTGGTGCGTGGAGAGAGGATGGAGAAGCATCTGGGGGACCCCCGTGTCGCCCCTGACCTTCCCTCGGCCAAAGACGACTTCGAGCAGGTACAGGAGCAGCCCTGCGTGGCCATGGCTGTGTCTGTAAGGAAAGGCTTGTCCGTGCGTCCTTCTCATATGTCCTCTCGGGCACGGAAAGGGCCAGCGAGGAGCCTGACCAGGGGCCTGTGCAGTGAGGGCTCCTCAGCCACCTCATAGCTTCTCACAGCCGATGCTGGGGGCGCCACTGAGTCAGCATCCGTTTCCTGAGCTCGTGGGCCACACAGTCACAACGTGCCCCCCACACCATCAGCGACATGCCCCCCACACCCATCAGTGACGTGCCCCCCACACCATCAGCGACGCGCCCCCCACACCCATCAGCGACGCGCCCCCCACACCCATCAGCGACGCGCCCCCCACACCCATCAGCGACGCGCCCCCCACACCATCAGCGACGCGCCCCCCACACCCCGTCAGTGAGGGGAGAACTCGAGAGGCTGCGGTCCCCGTCAGGAATGGTCCTGAATGCGTCCAGAGATGGGCACCAGCGCCACAGCTAAGCTCTGACTTCTAGGCGTTAGGAATCGGGTCCCCAGTGGCAGGGACACAACCTTCACTCCATTTCCAACACCCAAACTGTCGGGAAGCGGCGAGCTGCCGGTCGGTGGCTGATGGGCAGTGGGGCTTCCCAGGAGCCCCCGTGGCGCCTCTTGGCCCTGGAGGCCTGGCCCGGTGTGAGGGCCGACGGGGTGCCCAGTACCTCCCCATCCAAGAGGAAGGGCGCCGTGTTCCGGACCCGCTGCCCCGCGGTGTGACTGGGGGAGGTGCTAGACGTTCATTGCTGTCGCGTTGAACATGACCTGTGGTCTCCTCGCGCCCGCAGTGCACACGGAGACTCCTGGAAGGGCCAGGGCAGCGCGGCAGCCTCTCCAGACACTGCCCTTCCCATGGCAGCCGGTGACCTGGGCACTCGGTGGTCACTGGTCCTTAGTCTCCACTGTGGAGGGGAGGGGAGGGAGGGGATGGGAGGGTGGGGAGGGGTAAGGTAGGGAGGGGTGAGGAGGGGAGGGGAGGGGAGGGAGGGGTAAGGTAGGGAGGGGTGAGGAGGGGAGGGGTGAGGAGGGGAGGGGTGAGGAGGGTGGGGAGAGCAGGCAGCTAAGCCGCGGCAGGATGGATGCTGGTGAACCTTTGTGAAGGAAGGAAGGTGATGAAGCCGCAGGGGGGCGGGGGGGGGGGCGGGTAAGTGAAACTCGTGCTCATCTGCTCCGAGTGCGTCTCGTCTCCCTGAAGTCCCGCGTGTCTGTTCCTCGGCTGTGACTGTGCGGAGCCTTGTACTCGGGCCCGCGTGGTGACGTCTCGGTGTCTCCTCAGGCTCTGAGTTACACGGGCAGCCACGAGAAAGTCCACGCTCCCAGCTTAGTGGAGGAGGAAGTCCTGAGAGAGGACGGATCAGTCGTGAAAAGGTTTGGGTAGCACGGGGTGCTCCTTGCCAACTAACCCTGTTCCAACTTAAGAAAACACATGGGGCCACACCCCAAAGGTCAGGGAGTCAGGGGACTCCAGGTGTGAGGACGGGAAGCCTGTCGCCGCGGCCACCCCTGCTCCACGGAGGCCAGCGGGGGGCGTCCCGTGCCGACGGGTCGGGACAGGGGAGAGCCTGGTCAGCGGCTCGTCGGTTGCTTGCCGTGTGCACTGCCTGCAGCTCAGTCCGGTCCATCGTCCTCTAACAGCACGTGCTGCGTGTGAGCGAGCTGGTCCTGCTTCTGCATGTGGGCCGTGGGCCTGAGTGCCTCCGTCAGCTCGGGAAGTGTGAGCAGCCATGTGCAGCCGTGTGGGCCCATGTGCGCCTGTGGAGGGGCCTCACTGCATCCTCACGACTTGCCGTGTGGTCGCTGGCGTCTTGCCTTGGGCTCTGCCCACGCAGCCCTGTGAGCACTGAGCACGTGGTCTCGGGTTCGCAGCACAGTCCCCGTGGGCACAAGTCCTGTTGGGCGCCTCCCTTCCCGCACAGAAGGGAAAGCTGCCCTTGAGGGGCACACGTGACAGCCAGTGAGGGAAGGCTCTGTCGGTCCCCTTCGAGCACACGGAGAGCAGCCGCAGTGAGAGCTGACGCGGGTGGCGCGCACAGAGCTCATGGCGCCCCTGCGACACGGAGGATGCCTGTGTCTGCACTCTCGGTGCTCCTGGGCCACCCAGAGGAGCCGTAGCTCACAGCCCGCTTCAGGAGGGCTCCCTGGGCATGGGTTCCAGACCAGCTCCTCCCAAGCCCTCACTGCAGCATGTGCGTCCGCCAGGATGCGGACAGCCTGTGGGCCTGGGTCCCGACTCGGCCAGGTGCGTTCACCCCCTTGGCCCCTGGGCAGAGGTGAATCCGTCCCCCCGGGGGACACGCACGAGGCCATAGCACCTTCGTCCCACGTGCGGCACCGACCTTTAGGGAACAGCCGGGGATGGACACCGTCCCCAACACCGAGCCACAAAGGCCTCGGCGAGCTCCTGGCGTAGAGTCAGGTGCCTTTTGGAGAAAAAGAAATGCAGGTGCTGAGTAGTTAGGAAATCCTGGTCTCCACCTTTGGTCCTGATGTGGCCTTTTCATCAGGAGGAACCAACTGCAGGTGCTCACAGATGCAAAACAGCCCCTGTCACGGGGGAGGAGAGGTGGCAGGAGGAGGGGCAGGGGGCCCAGGAGCCCCAAGCTCCAGGTGGTCTCAGACGCATCGAGGTGTCAGGCAGGTGCTGAGAAGGTCGCGAGGGCAGACCCCCAGTTCTGGACACTGGGAATCTGTGAGGACAGTGCTGGTGGCGCCCACCAACCAGCCACCCCACACGGTCCCTGTGAGGCCTGTGAGCAGGCTCCCCCGGCTCAGGCGCGGGGTCCTGGCCTCGCCCCGCCAGCCCTTCCTGTGGTTTTACTTGGAGCATCACTTAAACTCTCTGGGACTCAGTGTCCTTATTTGTCGCCATAATAATAGCACCTGGCACATGAAACACGCTCAGACACACTGTGGGGTGCAGACGTGCACTTACATGTGGACGATGAGGCCTGCACATGAAACACGCTCAGACACACTGTGGGGTGCAGACGTGCACTTACATGTGGACGGTGAGGCCTGCACATGAAACACGCTCAGACACACTGTGGGGTGCAGACATGCACTTACATGTGGACGGTGAGGCCTGCACATGAAACACGCTCTGGGCACACTGTGGGGTGCAGACGTGCACTTACATGTGGACGGTGAGGCCTGCACATGAAACACGCTCTGGGCACACTGTGGGGTGCAGACGTGCACTTACATGTGGACGGTGAGGCCTGCACATGAAACACGCTCAGACACACTGTGGGGTGCAGACGTGCACTTACATGTGGACGGTGAGGCCTGCACATGAAACACGCTCAGACACACTGTGGGGTGCAGACGTGCACTTACATGTGGACGGTGAGGCCTGCACATGAAACATGCACTGGGCACACTGTGGGGTGCAGACGTGCACTTACATGTGGACGGTGAGGCCTGCACATGAAACCCGCTCTGGGCACACTGTGGGGTACAGACGTGCACTTGCACGTAGATGGTGAGGCCTGCACATGAAACACGCTCTGGGCACACTGTGGGGTGCAGACGTGCACTTACATGTGGACGGTGAGGCCTGAGACTGAATGGTCACGTGGCATCGTTTCACTCGGGGTCGGGATAGTAACGCAGCCGCCGCAGCAGCACCTCCCAGCCCATTGGGTTAAGCTGGAGCTGCGGAGCTCTGAGTGCGTTTCCTGTGGTCTTTCCCAGCCCGTCTGCGTGGGGTCCCTTTGGGATGAGCCGCACCCCTGAGCCCGTGCGAGTGATGGGCGGTGGGTCCGCAGAGCAGGGCCTAACCTGTGTGGTCTCCTCCCAGGACCACGCTCCGTAAGGCCCGCACGCAGAAGCGGGCTGTGGTGAGGGACCGGCGTGGGAAGCGCGTGCACCTGGAGTCCCTGGAGGATGTGCCCGAGGCCCTGCAGCGGGACGACCTCCAGCGCGACCTCCAGCAGCTCCTGCGGCACTTGTGCGGGGACGACCTGGAGCAGGAGGCCACGTGAGGCCGGCTCCCCAGACCCTCAGCCACGGCGCCGATTGTGAGACACCTGCCTGCCCCCCCTCCCCCCCACGCTGAGCTCACGCTCCCTGGTTAGTGTCCCCTTAACTGTCAGCTAATCTGTGACCAAAGAGAGCCTCCCCCGGTGCTGGGTCCCGGCTCCTGGCCTCCGGCTGCCCTGGGAACTGGCGCTCACCCTCCTCCACTTCCCCCAGCCCACGGGGCCCTCGACCTTGGCTCCCACAGACTCTCCCGTGACAGCAGGCGGCAGGCATCCCCGCACAAGTGCGGGCGTCCGGGTACCATGTACATAGAAAAGGCTCAGATGAGCGCACGGTGGGTGAGAGCCACGACCTGGTGTCACCACGTGGGCACCGGGAGCAGGGGCCCTGGAGACGCTGGACATGGAAGTTCAGGGGTTGCGGACACAACCGGAGGACAGCACGCCCGGCCGCTGCAGGAGAGGCACCTCCGCCCACCCGTCCTGCCACCAGCACAGCCATGGCTGGGAGCCCCGGCCCGCGGCCCCCGGCAGGCAGGGAGCAGGGCGTCCAGGTGCTAGCAGCTGCCCGGGCCTCCTAGCGTCTTCAGGTCTCTGATTTCGGACACGTTGGCAGGGTATCGACGAGCTGTACCGCTGTAGTCTCCAGATCTCATTGCTGCTGAGCAAACCGCGCTGTCTTACCCGTGGCCCCTCCTCCGGCCGCGGCTCTGTAGATACACCCTTGGGAACAGGACCTGCCCAGGACACACAGACCAGACTCCTCACCGTGGGGGAGGGGCTCCCCTCCTCTCTCCGGTTCACTCTCCACTGGCGCCTGCATGTCGCATCTGAAACCCTCCCAGGTCGGACCCTCTTCCCGTGAGGGGGCGGTTTCCACTCCCTCCCCGGGGCGGTGAGCTCGCAGGAGAGATGGAGGCATCCTCACCAGTTTCGTTTTGGTTGAAATTTGGGGTTTATTTATTTGAAATCCAGACTCCCTTGGGAACCAGGGGGTGCCTGTGTGCGCCTCCCTGGGTGTGTGTTTCAGAGGGCGGGCGGCCGTCCTCATCCCCTGGCGTATTGCAAGTCTATTCCTATGCACAGAGCATCTCTGGATCAGTTATTTATGAAAGAGAAGTATATCCAACAGAGATGACTTTTAAAACAGCCCCGGCTCTCTCCTGGCGGACGGAGCCCTTCCCGATGCCAGCCGGTCTTTTCCTGCCGAGCAGAAGTGAGTCACTGCCCCCAAGGTCACGGCGAGGACCGGTGCCAGCGCGGCATTTGGGGAGCGTCACCCCGAGGGTTTCCTGGGCGGGCGTGTCACAACCAGGCCTGCCCCAGTGCCAGCGCGTCGGGCCTCTGGGCAGGAAGGAAGCTTTGTCCGGCAGCCGGTGTGGAGATGGCGCCTTCGGACCCTCCCTGATGGAGAGAGCGTGGCTGTTGTGTAACTTGCCGTGCAGGTGACGTCTGTGTGACGTTCTCCACCTTTGTTTTGAATTTTGCTGTGTGATCAGAAAACTTGAATCCTGTGAGAAGAAGTGCATTTTCAGTTGACGAATCAGCATCTTGTTCCCATGGCGATGACCCTAATTGACTATATTTATGAGGCATGTTCCAGTTAATGGGGAAAGTACACCACTAACCACACGTAGCTGCAGACCGTGTGCCATGGCTGATTAACCTAAATAAAACGTACAAGTGTCCGTGTGCCGCAGCGCCGTGCTGTCTTCACCCCGAGCTCTGGCTTCGGGAGAGAGAGACATGAATGAGGGAGAGTCACGGACCGGCTGCCTCCTGCTCGCCCCACAGTGGGGATCGAGCCCGCAGCCCAGGCCTGTGCCGCCCGGAACCGAACCCTGACCTCCTGGTTCCTAGGTGGACGCCCAACCCCTGAGCCACGCCGGCCGGGCTTTGCTGCCGTTTTTATCTCAACTGCAGGTGCCGTTGCCCAGAGCGGCTAAGCCGGCAGTCGGGCCCGCCCAGAGCTCTGTGGGCTGGTTACACAAAAGGAAAGAAGCAAGGGCTTCGTGTGGGGATCCTGGTGACAGAAACCGGATTGGGAGCCGGGGCTGCGGGTGGGTCTCAGGACACACCTCCCTGTGCCCGTTTATCTCTCCATCTTTCAAGTCTGGCTACAAAGAACCTAGAAACCTGATGTAGAGAAACTGCGGGACCCGGCAAAGCAGAGGTCACGGAAACCCGGCCTCGAGCCCGGGCCCTGATTCTCGGGCCGATGGCCAGGCAGGTGTGTGGGGTGTCCGGGCGGGCGGGCAAGCAGGTGCTGTTTGGGGTGAACACCGACCTGCCAGACCCGGCTCACTCATCGGAGCAGAAAAGCACGGAAGCTGCCCGGCTGCCTGTGGGCCTCGTGCAGGAGGTGGCCCCGGGGAGCCAGGAGTGAGGGGAGCAGAGACGCCGTGTGCGGCCGCAGGGACCTGGAGTTCCTGAGCCCTCGGGGCAGCGGCCGCAGGGACCGGAGGGGAGATGGGTCTCCTTATCCCTGGCCAGCCAGCCCCTCCCTCACACCTGGTCTCTGGGGGGCACCTGAGGAGAGGCCTGGGCAGGAGACCCGTCCCCACCCCTGACCTCGGGGGGAGGAGCAGGGGCCAGAGGGGGATCCGTCCCCACCGCTGACCTCGGGGAGAGGAGCAGGGGCCGGAGGGGGTCCATCCCCAGCGCCCAGTGGGCTCATCAGTGCTGCCTGTGGGATGAGGCCCAGAACGGAGGGTGGACAGCTCGGGCTGGTGGCCGGGGCGGCGGAGAGGGATGGGGACAGGGAGCCCTGCCCTTCCCCGCCTGTCCCTGCGTGACGCCCTTTCCCAGGGAGCGTGATGGGGAAGGTACATGTTTGTCTCGGTTCTGTGAGGGGTTCTAGCAAGTTCCTGGAGCCCACAGAGCGGGTTGCGGGGACCTGCCTCATGCCAGGTGGGCAGCACAGGCCGGGGACTGGCGTCCAAGGGACGAGCCCTCACCTGGGAGCCTGAGCTGATGGAGGAAGCCCAGCTGGTGGGACGGGCACACACGCACGCGCACACACACACGCACACACACACACGCACACACACACTGGGATCCACGGCAAAACTCCCGCAGGGCCGCCGTCAGGGAGGAAGCAGTTCTAATGTAAGGAAACATGGGAACAGCAGGTGGTTTTGTTTGAATGGCCAGCACTGGAAGCACAGAGGGGCGAGGAGAGGTCCCCACCCCTGACAGTTCCTGTGTCAGCCTGGCTGGGCCCAGGGACACGGCTGAGTGGGGACCCGGCCAGAGGGCAGGTGTGGGAGGGCACGCCCACTCGGGGCACACTGAACAGGACGCCTCCCGGGGGACCAGGGGGGTTTCTGGGGCTCGGGGACCCCGTGACACAGGTTTGGGGAGCGGGTTCTGCCTGTGGGTTTTGCCTCCCCGAGTCTGAAGAATAAGCTGGTTAGTAAAAGGGCGGAAATGTGGAAGCACATACCAGCTCCCACGTGGGGAGGGGCTCCCAAGGGGGTCGCCATGGAGCCCGTGGAGGTTTTCAAGGTGCAAGTTCATGGTCTACGCGCCCCTCATTGGCCCCTCCCCCTGTATGGCCCCGTGCTGTCCCCCTGTCACGCTTTTGCAGGGATCAGCTTCAGAGTCCAAACCCACCTGGTGCCCCTTCTCTCTCCCTTATCTCGTGCCTCCCCCGTCCTCTGGGAGAGCGTGTCCCCCCCCTCCATCCCCCCCCCCCCGTCCTCTGGGAGAGCATGCCCCCCCTCCCCCCCTCCCCTGTCCTCCGGGAGAGCGTGTCCCCCCCCCCGTCCTCTGGGAGAGCATGCCCCCCCTCCCCCCCTCCCCTGTCCTCCGGGAGAGCGTGTCCCCCCCCTCCATCCCCCCCCCCCCGTCCTCTGGGAGAGCATGCCCCCCCTCCCCCCCTCCCCTGTCCTCCGGGAGAGCGTGTCCCCCCCCTCCATCCCCCCCCCCCGTCCTCTGGGAGAGCATGCCCCCCCTCCCCCCCTCCCCCGTCCTCTGGGAGAGCGTGTCCCCCCCTCCATCCCCCCCCCCGTCCTCTGGGAGAGTGTGCCCCCCCCTCCCCCGTCCTCTGGGAGAGCGTGCCCCCCCCCTCCATCCCCGTACCCGGGCCTCCCGTCCTCTGGGAGAGCGTGAGAGGCATTCTGGCCGCTTGGAGCTGTTCTGCCTTCACATGTGCATCCTCTCCCATGGCCCCCCTGATTCTCTACAACTGCCTGTCCTGTCGCTAAAAGTCCTTCACGGGAACCCCTCCCTCCCTCGCACCTGCCCCACCTGCCCGGGCGGCACTGAGGGCGACAGCGGGGACTGGGGGACGGGCCTCGCCCCGACTCACCCCAGGCGCCACGACGCTTCAATAAGCGGGAATCCCAACGCCGCGGGCGGCCGGGGCCCAGGAGCACAGACATGGTCCCCGTGTTTCTTCAGGAAGCGACACTGGACAAAATGCACCCAAAACACTTAAAATGACAAGTGAGACGGAGGCCCCAGAGCAGCAGTGGGGTCGGCACACGTTTCATAGATTTTTACTGATTGTTAAAGACAGCGGAAGGGATGTGAGCACGACCAGCGGCCCCCCCCCCACACACACACGGGGGCTCGAACCCGCAGCACCTGGTGCGGGACAAGCCCCGCCACTGCGCCCGGCCGGGCTTCGCACCTGAAACAGCCACGACCTGCACCCCAGGCGCACACCGCCCGCTCCACCTCCCCTGCCCCCAAGAGGCTTTTGGGAGAACGTCTGTCTGAAGCAGATGCCCTTTGGTTTGTAAAAGTGCACGGACCCCGTGTCCTCGGAGTCCTCGAACCTCACAGCCTTCTGGGGGGCCTCCGGGAGGACCTGCTTAGGGCGCCCTCCTGTCTCCGCTCGCGTCCTCGGGCTCTGAGAGGCGCCCCGACTGCCGGATGCTGGAGATGCTGGAGGCTCCCCGCCCCGTGGGGACCCGCGTCGCTACAGCCGCTCTGGGCCCGCGTGCACTCCGCCTCCATCCTCCCAGGCGGAGGGGGAGGGGGTCGGGCGGACGTGGGGAGGGGGGCCGGGCGTGGGGTACGAATGGACCAGGGCCCCCGATGGAGGAGGTCGGCCTGGGACGCTGCTAGGGTGAGTCCGGGAGGGCCTGGTGCGGGCTGTGCAGTGGGGGGGGGGGGGGGGGCAGGACCAGCGGACCCCGGTGGGAAGGGCCGGGCGGGGGAGCAGCTGCCTGTGGCCTGGGATGAGGCGCAGACGCGGAGCAGCAGCGCCGGGTGGGGGCCCTTGCGGTCGGTCTGGGGAGAAGGTGGTTTAGGGGCGGCCTGGACCCGCTGTGGCTGCTGGGAGGCGCTGACAGGCGGGGTGTGTGCAGCTGGATGGGGATGAGTCGGGGTGTCGGAAACACACAACGGCACCACTGGGGGCGTCACCGGGGTCGCAGCCGGCCACAGCCCAGCACCCACGCGACGCTGTCCGTCCGGTCCCGCTGGAACCTGTCAGCCGGAGGTGGCTGTGGAGGCCGCGTCCCCACGCCCGGCCCAGAGAGGGGAGCGGGCCAGGCCCCTCCTTCCTCCCCCTCCCCCCCCCGCCCTGCCTGTGGAGCCCCCTTCCACCCTCTGTCCCCGGGGCAGGGGCGCCCGACCGGGAGTCCTCGGCTAAAGCCAACTCAGGCCTCAAGCTGACTCGCCTGCACTTTGTGACTTTAGCCCGCGTCACGGAGCAGCTGTCATGTAGTAAAGGAGCAGCTCATGCACAAACACGCGTGTGTAACTGATGCTCCCAGACACGGAGAGGGAATGGAGACAGGAGTGTGCACGTGCACGAGTGAGCGTGGCCATGTGTGTGTTGTGTGACTGTGTGTGTGTGTGACTGTGTGTGGTGTGTGACTGTGTGTGTGTGTGACTGTGTGTGTGTGTGACTGTGTGTGTGTGTGACTGTGTGTGTGACTGTGTGTGTGTGTGACTGTGTGTGTGTGACTGTGTGTGTGTGTGACTGTGTGTGTGTGACTGTGTGTGACTGTGTGTGTGTGTGACTGTGTGTGACTGTGTGTGTGTGTGTGACTGTGTGTGTGTGTGACTGTGTGTGTGTGTGACTGTGTGTGTGACTGTGTGTGACTGTGTGTGTGTGTGACTGTGTGTGACTGTGTGTGTGTGTGTGAGAGACTGTGTGTGTGTGTGTGACTGTGTGTGTGTGTGACTGTGTGTGTGACTGTGTGTGTGTGTGTGAGAGACTGTGTGTGTGTGACTGTGTGTGTGACTGTGTGTGTGTGTGACTGTGTGTGTGAGTGTGTGTGAGAGACTGTGTGTGTGTGACTGTGTGTGTGACTGTGTGTGTGTGTGACTGTGTGTGTGTGTGACTGTGTGTGTGACTGTGTGTGTGTGTGTGTGTGTGTGTGTGACTGTGTGTGACTGTGTGTGTGTGTGAGAGAGACTGTGTGTGTGTGTGACTGTGTGTGTGACTGTGTGTGTGTGTGTGAGAGACTGTGTGTGTGACTGTGTGTGTGACTGTGTGTGTGTGTGACTGTGTGTGTGACTGTGTGTGTGTGTGTGAGAGACTGTGTGTGTGTGACTGTGTGTGTGACTGTGTGTGTGTGTGACTGTGTGTGTGTGTGACTGTGTGTGTGACTGTGTGTGTGTGTGTGAGAGACTGTGTGTGTGTGTGACTGTGTGTGACTGTGTGTGTGTGTGAGAGAGACTGTGTGTGTGTGTGACTGTGTGTGTGACTGTGTGTGTGTGTGACTGTGTGTGTGTGTGTGTGTGACTGTGTGTGTGACTGTGTGTGACTGTGTGTGTGTGAGAGACTGTGTGTGTGTGTGACTGTGTGTGTGACTGTGTGTGTGTGTGTGCCTGTGTGTGTGTGACTGTGTATGTGACTGTGTGTGTGTGACTGTGTGTGTGTGTGACTGTGTGTGTGTGTGACTGTGTGTGTGTGTGACTGTGTGTGTGACTGTGTGTGTGTGACTGTGTGTGACTGTGTGTGTGTGTGTGAGAGACTGTGTGTGTGTGTGTGTGTGTGTGTGTGTGTGTGTGAGAGAGAGAGAGAGATGGGGGGGGCCTAGCCCAGGCAGTTCCCGACCTTTGCAAGTGTCTCAGGCTCTGAGTCAGCAGGGAAAGTACCGTTTAGCATATGAGACACACACACACACTTTCACACACACACACACACACACACACAGGCTTTCATGTACACACACGGACACACACACTCATACACACATGCTCGCACGTGTGCACACAGAGGAAGGGCTGAGAGACAAGTCATCTTCGAGGAGGAGAATTCGCTCTTAATCTTTTCCTTTGTGCTGCCCTGTGCTCTCCAAAATTTCTGTCTTGAGAACATACAACTTTTATAAGTAACAAAATAGTAAGTATTGCACAATAAAAGCAACTATAAGCAAAATAACCTTACGTAGCATCTATTCCGATTAGTGAAACTCCTCAGGGAAAGGATTTTCCTCTCTGTCTGATGACCCATCAGGCTCATTTCTATGTGAAAGTTTGTAGTTTGTTCTTGCCCTTGCAGGATCCTTACCAATTTATGTAATAAAATCAGCGAAATATTTATGTATTTCCAGTTATTGTACCTGAAAATTGGAGACTCTACAAAAGCAACGATATTAACCCAGTAACACCGATTAGGAGCAGAAAGAGGCTAATACGTGACAAGGACGGGTCTGAGGGGAACACACAGCCCAGCAACCCCTGCAGGTGTTGTCGTCATGTTTATTCGGCTAATTCTGTTTCCCTCCCTCGTCCGCTGTCACTGGGACCTTTGAAGTTTGGCCAGATGAATGGAGGCTCTACCACTTCCTGATCTAGAAGCCCGTTAGTTTCCAGTAATGACTTCTTGGGGGGATTAAGTTCAATTTCCCAATACATTGCATTTTCAGTGTTAGTGTTATCATAGGTCTGATGAACCTCAGGGAAAGTTATTCTGCCTATAATTTCAGTATTGCACCATATTCCAGTCGTAGTCCATGTAAACTTGGTGTTTTTACAGTAAAAATCGCTTAATGTAAGAATTTTCTAACCCTTCCCAACAAGAAGTATTCTAGTGTCTGAGGATGGTCCCAGGCCGGCCAGTTGAACTACGGGGATTTTAAGCTTAGGATCTACTGAGGCACCTGGGCTTTGAATGCACAACGTCGTAGCTCACATTTCCCATCCAAAATGTCCCAAGTTCCAGGGGAGCCGTCTGCATCCCATAAGTGCCCGGCCTGGGCTGCTGCACCCAGTGGAGCTGGCCTTGGCTCACAGCCACTTCCGATTCCATTTGCACCGGCACAGGCAACAGGCCCTGCTGAGTTAAGGTGCAGGCACGTGCCCATTGTTGGGTTTCCGCATGAGTTTTCGCAGCCTGTCGAGTCCGTTATGTCCATGGAGCTAAGGCTTTATTGTCTTTCCCTGCTGCTTCCCACCCTTTTCCTTCTTCCTGAACCAGCATTCCTCTATATGACCTATTTGAGATTAAAAACCTTTTTCTAATGAATGACGTTCTTCATTAGCTGCAAGTTCAGCTTGTGCCAGGATCCCAAGGCCAGCCCCTACTCCTCCAAGTATTCCCCTTTTGCTTCTCGTAGGGGCCAATGTTGCTGGATCCACCAGGAATGTTGTTGCCATTGGGTAGCTATGGCTTGGGAGCAGCTAGGATATACTGAGCGGACCCAAAAATGTTTCCCATGCCATAGTTAAATGGGTGGAGGGTGACCCCCAAATGAGCTAGAGTTTGGGTAGTCCATAGGGCTTCCCACAAGCGTCAGGATGCAAGGATGGTGGGGTAGTTACAGACATAACCACCCACCGAGTGATCCCAACAATTTCTGAAATGGGGACCTTTGATTTCTTTCTTGTTTCACGGACACCCAGGCCACAAGAGCATGGCTGGGGAGTCCGAGGACAAGATACAGTATGACAGGACAGGCTGCTGCAAGCCTTTGGCCATCATATCCAGATGTTTTTATTAGCTTTTCATCATCTGTCTCTATAGCGATACAATATTCATCCAGATTAGATCCACATACAGTCCTACCAGGGGAACTACAGGGAGGTGTTTGCAGGAGGTATTTGCCTAAGGTGAGTCCTTTATAGTAGATACAGCCAGAAAAAAATGTGCCAAAGCTTATGTTGATAGTAGGAGAAGACCAGTGTGTGGCCAACAAAGCATCAACTTCATTATCATAGCTGATAATCAGAACATCATAGTAGGTGGGAAAGATTAGCAGGTACCCAAGTTAAGTCTTTCATATCTAATAAGGAAAGGGTCTAAGGGAGGCAGATATTGTTTCCACTAAGAAACCAGAAGGAGGATAATCCTAATATATAAAAACCCTGGGTCAGAACGACAGGTCACAACCGAGGCTCGACCAACCGGAAGTCAGTCCTGCAGTCAGTGCTGGGTTGCTGTGGCTGATTTGAAGCTGGCAACCCAGCACTGACTGCTTCCGCTGCAGGCGAGGTGCCCCAGCACTGACTGCTGAGGGGGCTTCAAATCAGGGCCAGAGAGAGGCCTGAATAGAGAAGCAGGGACTGATCCATTGCCTGTGTGGCAGCTTTTGATCAGCACTTGCCTCTCTCTTTCTCTCCCAATCTGGCCAGCAGCCATGCCTCCATTTCTCTCCAGGTCTCCACCCGGGCTGCTGATCAGCCCCGCCTTTCTGATCAGGCCCCGTTGATAGGCTCAGAGACGGTGACTGACATAGAAACTGACCAATCAGAAACAAATCTGGGTGCTATGAGGAGCAAATGGCTGCCTAGAGGGCGGAGCTCTTGACATTGATTGGCATAGGAACTGACCAATCAGGACCAAATGTGGGTGCTGTGAAGAACCAATGGCAGTCTAGGAGGTGGAGCTTTAGATGCTGACTGGCATAGGAATCGACCAATCAGAACCAAATCTGGGTGCTGTGAGGAGCCAATGGCTGCCTAGGAGGCAGGGCTTTTGATGCTGACTGGCATGAAAACCAACCAATCAGAACCAAATTGTCCAGCAGAGGAGAGCAGTTGAGCGTGAGATCAGGCCTGCAGGGGAGGGCCATTGGGGGTAAGATCAGGCCGGCAGGGGAGGGAAGTTGGGGGCGAGATCAGGCCAGCAGGGATGACCCAGGCTTCCAGCCAGCCCTGGCCTCCGCTCAAGGAGGGGTTGGAGGGCCTGGGTCTCTGAGGGGCATGGCCAGCCTGAAAACAGCCCTCAGCCCCTCACTCAGGCTGGCCATTCCCCCCAGCAGGGACCCTCACCCCATGGGGGCGTGGCCGGACTGCAAACCACCACAGGCCCCAAGGGAACCCCCACCCTGATCTGGGACACCCTTCAGGGCAAACCAGCTGGCCCCCACCCGGGCACCAGGCCTCTATCTATACTAATAAAAGGGTAATACGCTAATTGGACTGGGAGACCTTCCAGGAGACCTTCCGGATGTTCTTCTGGACAAAGCCATGGTGGTGGGGTCGAGGTAGAGGCGATTAGAGGCCAAGAGGGGAGGGCAGTTGTGGTGATCAGGCCAGGATGGGATGGCAATTGTGGGTGATCAGGCTGGTGGGGGGGGGACCGTTTGGGGTGAGCAGACCAGCAGGAGGGCCATTGGGGGTGAGCAGACCAGCAGGAGGGCCGTTGGGGGTGAGCAGACCAGCAGGGGGGCCAGTTGGGGGTGAGCAGGCCATCAGTGGGGGTCAGTTGGGGGTGAGCAGGACTGTGGTGGGGCAGTTTGGAGTGAGCAGGCCAGCAGGGGGGCAGTTGGGGGCAAGCAGGCCAGTGGAGAGGGAAGGTAGGGGTGAGCAGGCCGGGGGTGCCAGTTGGGGCAAGCAGGCCAGAAGAGGGGGCAGTTGGGGGTGAGCAGGCCAGCAGGCAGAGTGGTTAGGGGCAATCAGGCAGGCAGGCAGGTGAGTGGTTAGGAGCCAGCAATTCCAGATTGCGAGAGGGATGTCCAACTGACAGTTTAGGCCCTATTCCTGTAAACCGGCAGTAGGACATCCTTCCAGGGGTCCCAGATTGGAGAGGGTGCAGGCCGGGCTAAGGGACACCCTGCCCCCATGCACAAATTTCATGCACCGGGCCACTAGTCCTATATAATAAAAGGCTAATATGCAAATTGTCCCACAGGAGTTCAACCAATTGGGAGTTTGCGCACTATGACATGCGCTGACCACCAGGGGGCAGCATGGAACAAAGAAACCGGCAGCCAGGGGAAGGAAGGCCAGGCCTTCGTGCACTGGGCCTCTAGTCTATATATATAAAAGCCTAAGCAACTGGCCAAGTGTCTGGTAGCTATGATGTGCACTGACCACCAGGGGGCAGACATTCAATGCAGGAGCAGAACCACAGGCATGGAAACATGGAACAGACTGATGAATCTCAGAGGGAAGTGGGGAGGGGGGAGGTAGGAAGAGGAAGGGCAGGACAAGATGAACCAAAGATCTGATATGCATACTAGAGGCCTGGTGCACGAATCCATGCGCCAGCCTCTAGTCATATAATGGGCTTAATTCCAGCTAGTGCGTCAGGTCTTAGAGAATATTGGTGAATATTAGGTAGAGGCAAAGTATTGCCAATAGTTATTGAAATAGCAGTGGCTGGCTCGACCTTGCCAGTGTCTGTACTGGAAAGGGCCCAAAGTTGCATTGGAACTTCCTACAACAAACATTCAGTTTCGCGATTATTTTCCTTTGGTGGAAGTTCCTTTAAAATCATTATTTCCCCAGTTGGCTCAGTGTCTGATTCATTTAGTTCTAAGTACATGTCACCCTCCAGGAAACGGACATGTGGGCATCACCGGTTTCGAGAAAACCCATCAGGTGACTTGTGGACGATTTGAGCAGGAAAATATAGGTTGCCCCTGTCCCATGCCCTCATTGAAAGGGGACAGGTTCTGATTTTAAAACAGCCGTCTGTCGGTTAGGTACCCCTACCTACCTACCTACCTACCTACCTACCTACCTACCTACCGCTGTCGGCACACGAGCCTGACTCCCAGGGAGAGGGAGACTTGGTTGGGTAGGGTAAAGAACGGGTAAAGTAGCCCCGGTCGGTGGGCGTCTCCGAGAGCTTCAGTACCTTCACCTCTTAGGATCATTGCCATTTTTCCTAAAGCGGTATGAGTGAGGAGAAGGGGAGATACCCTCTCACAGTCCTCGGAGCATCCCTGGGTTCGCTTCTGTGTGTTTTCTCTTTGTAAATCCAATTACACTCTTTCTAAGGGTGACCTGGCTTTTTATAGTAAAAACAGACTCTTTTCTCTCCTTTTCCAAGAGATTTCTGAGTAGAATTGACTTGGTAGCTTAATTGTTGGGGCTGTAAGTTCACACTTTGGGCAGCTCTGTCTTTCCCTGCTGTTGGGTAGTTTTAGATAGTTGAGCAGCCAGAATGCCCAGCTCATCGGCAGGCTAGTCTGACAGTTTAATTTCTGCTGTTTTAACAAAGTGGCAAGCTCTCCCTCTAACCCTTCCAAAAATGCCAGATTTAGCCCTGACCGGTTTGGGTCAGTGGATAGAGCATCGGCCTGCGGACTCAGGGGTCTCGGGTTCGATTCCAGTCAAGGGCATGTACCTTGGTTGCCGGCGCATCCCCAGTGGGGAGTGTGCAGGAGGCAGCTGATCGATGTTTCTCTCTCATCGATGTTTCTGCCTCTCTATCCCTCTCCCTTCCTCTCTGTAAAAAATCAATAAAATATATTTTTTTAAAAATGCCAGATTTAGTAAGGGATCCTGTTGGTGAGCCTTGAAACTGTCGGGAGACAGGCCTGAGCCCTGTTTGAAAGTTTTTCAAAATGTTCAAAGGAAGCAAGCACAGCTTCGTCAGGCTTCCTTTGACGTTGCTGGGTCTTGGTCCAGTCCGTTTTCCGAGGAAAACCTCTGGTATAACTTGATAAAGCTGGTGGGCTAGTTCCCTGCATTTCCCCCTTTCTGTCTCTCTTCTTTAGCTTTATTTTTTAAAGATATGTTTTTTATTGATTTCATAGAGAGGAATGGAGAGGGAGAGAGAGATAGAAACATCAAGGATGAGAGAGATTCATGGATCGGCTGCCTCTTACACACCCCACACTGGGGACCGAGCCCGCATGAGCCTGGGGCATGTGCCCTGACCGGGAATCGAACTGTGATCTCCTGGTTCATAGGTTGACACAACCACTGAGCCGTGCTGGCCGGGCTGTCTCTCTCTGTTTTAAAAAATCCTCTACAGGCATATGCCCGGGAACCGTGCTCAGCCATTCTGCGGCCTTGCTCTCAGAGACCAGCGGGTGTGTTCATTGGACAGGTCAGCATAGCCAGGATCACATTGCTGGGAAACCAAGATCAACAGTAATTAATATAAATGTGAGAAGTCTGGTCAGAAGGCTGAATGGGGCCCTTTGGTATTGGCAGGGCCAAATATCTGCATCTTATGACCGACCGCTGACTCAATGGCCTAAAGCAAACTCCCCCAACCTGATAATCTGACTGTTTACTAAACATCGCCTTTGATATGTCTGTTTGCATTCCCAAAAGGCAATTGTGTATTCTAGTAAACAAAAGCAGATGGGAACGGAGACTCAGTGGAACTTGGTCCCTTGTACCAAGCTCACAGCTGGCTTCCCCCATAATTTCCAAATTTCTATTTCTTGTCTCGTGTACAGATTTGCGCTTCAGCCCTTTCTCCAAGTCTTTGAACCTGAAGTTACGTGGGCCGTGGCTTCGCATCACGTGTTCTAACAGTTTAGTCAAATTCCTTTGCAAACCCATCGGGGTCCCAGAGAGGGCCAGGGGAATCTTTAGTTAGGTTTCTTAATTCGTTCTAGTCCAAGGAGCATATGCAATTGCTGGATCCCCTCTACCTGAGACGGCTTTTCCCGGAAAGGAGCTGCTAGAATTCCTGAATTCTCTCTCTCTGGGTTTGTATTCTCATTTCCCCAGGCCAGCAGGAATGGCAGTGGAGGGGCTACGGGAGAAGGAAGGCGAGAGGCGGAGGGCAAGTACTGATGTGTCTCTCTCACATCGGTGTTTCCCTCTAGCTCTCCCTCCCCTTCCACTCTCTCTCAAAAAACAAACAAAAAAGAAAAAATATCCTCGAGTGAGGATTAACAACGAAGGTAAGCTGCCCATCCATTCGTTTAATTTAATTCCAGAGCCGGCTTTTTCTAGCGGGGCGCGGACAAATCAACTTGGAGGTGTCAAGTGCTCCCCACTTCGGCCATTTCAAGCTGACGGCGCTTTTGGTTAAACGGTCCCTTTTCTGTAGATATTTGCACGTTGAAGTTCCATGCGAATTGCCCGTGTTCCCTGTGGGGGTGTTAACGGGGGGCTGGGCTTCCCGGGGTTTATCGGCCTTGGAGGACCAACTTCCCGCTTTCAATTTTAGTCTTTCTTTGGAAATCGCAGTCGGAGCCAATTCTCTAGGAGGCTGTGGGGGGCGGGGGGCCAAGGGGTGCTGCTTAGGGTGGAGCTCCTCCAGGCTCTCACCCCTCGAGTCTCATCAGCCCTCTTGCGTGCCTCAGTTTCTCCCCCGCTGTCCAGGGCTCAGGGCTCAGGGCGCCCCCCCCCCCCAGGCCTGTTAGTTTAATTCCAGTTGGGTTGGAACTTCCCTGTGGGGCTCCTGCGTCCGTGAGGAATGACCTCTGACACCCACAAAGTCCTTCGTCCCCTAAAAACACCCGAGGTTCCCGCGACCCCGGCTGGAGGGACGAGGTGCCCTTCGAGCTTTGGAGCTGAACACGTTCAAGGCTCATTGACACAAGGGCTGCTCTTCCTCAGACTCTCAGGAAGCAATTCCAATGGAAAGCCGAAATCAAAACCAGCCCCCGTTCACCTCCTGGGCTTCAGCGCCACCTGCAGGGTTTAAAAATGCAGCTCGGAGCTGTGCTGGGCCCCAGGTCACGGGTTCGATTCCCTGTCAGGGCATATGGTGGGGGGATGGGGTGGGGGAGTGGGGGTGGGGGGTGGGGGTGTGAAGTGGGGTAGGGGAGTGAGGAGGTGCGGGCTCTATCCCCAGTGGGGGGCGTGCAGGAGGCAGTCAATGGATGATTCTCTCTCCCCCTCTCCCTTCTCTGAAATCAATAAAAATATATTTAAAAAATAAAGATACAGCTCAGATAAAGTCAAGAGACAACCCACCCAAGTTCACCCAATGGGCTGGGAACCGGCGGGCTCAGCGGGCCCCTTGCTGGATCCTAGCACTGGGCCCGGGACCACGGGGTGGTCCTGGGTGAGCCCGGTAATGTCACTGTAAGAAAAATTAAAACCCGTGAAGAGTTTTTGTGAGTTTATTTGAGCCAAACTGCTGACAAATGCCGAAAAGCAAAATCTCAGTGGATGGGGATGATGCTCCGGAGAATGGCGGTTGTTCACCCTGTTTTACACACGACAGTCACAGGAGGTCACATGACGCCCATTGGTGACAGATGAGGGAGGCGGGAGAAAGCGGGGGGGAGGCGGGGGGCAACGACCTCCGGGATTGGACGAAAAGTGACATGATAGACACAGACTTTCTTACCCGGGGGCTGCAGGGTAGTTCACAGTCAACACCCAAGAACAATGAGGTGCCTGTGCTTGGAGGGTCCGGGAAGAGGGACATCGCTTTCTGGCTTGCACATTCCAAGGATGTCATTATAGACCAGCGATGGCGAACCTGTGACACGCGTGTCAGAGGTGACACGCGAACTCATTTTTTTGGTTGATTTTTCTTTGTTAAATGGCATTTAAATATATAAAATAAATATCAAAAATATAAGTCTTTGTTTTACTCTGGTTGCAAATATCAAAAAATTTCTATATGTGACACGGCACCAGAGTTAAGTTAGGGTTTTTAAAAATGCTGACACGCCGAGCTCAGAAGGTTCACCATCACTGTTATAGACCATGAGCTCAGTTACGGTAGAGACAGGCCTAGGACGGGATTACGTACCATCACTGCTTTTAGTAAAAAAAAAAAAAAAAAAAAAAAAAAAGCTTCCATTTCAGACCATCTTCGTGGTCACTGCAGGTCTCCGGGTGGGGCTGTCACGCAGGCCCCCTGAGCTGCCAGGTTAGCGTGTGGCCCCTTTAGTCCGCAGGCGTCTGTCCCAGGATCAAACATGCAGGGTCTGTGTCGGGGCCCTGGGTCTGGCTCTGGCATCTGTCACCCTGAGGCCGTTGGTTCCAGCTCAGTGCCAACAGAGCCCCCACGTCGGGTGCAGCGAGGCAGCCCCGGGGCGAGTTCTCTCGGTCTAGACTGCTCGGCCGCCCTCCGGACTCCCCTTCTGCTCCCGTCCTGAGAGCCTCTGCTCCTGTGGGCACCTTCGTCTGCTTAGTGCGGGCGGGAGGCGGGCCGTGCACGCTTCCCCTTAAAGTGTGGGCTGTACGGGAACCTTTGGAGAACTGGTCGCCTGGCTCTTTAAAGAAAACTTGCCCTGGCCAGTTTGGCTCAGTGGATAGAGCGTCGGCCTGCGTACTGAAGGTCCCAGGTTCGATTCGGTCAAGGGCATGCACCTGGGTTGCGGGCACATCCCCAGTGGGAGGCGTGCAGGAGGCGGCTGATCCATGTTTCTCTCTCATCGATGTTTCTAACTCTCTCTCCCTTCCTCTCTGTAAAAATTCAATAAAATATATTTTTTAAAAAAGAAGAAAACTTTACAAATGGAGCCCTTTCCATCGGAAGCCCTCCTCCGTGGGTCTCTCCTTTCTCGGGATGCAGGGGTCTGGCCCGCATGGAAGCGGCCCGGGGTTACTGCTGGGAGGAGCGAAAGCCCAGCGGGCAGCTGTGTCGTTAGGGTGACGCCCGAAGACCGAAGGGTCACTGGTTTGGTCCCCAGGCAAGGGCAGGGCACGGGCACGTGCCTCAGCTGCAGGTCTGCTCCCAGCCCTGGTCAGGGTGCCTGCAGGGGCCAACCAATCCATGCGTCTCTCTCGCTTCGATGATTCTCTCTCCCCACCACCCCTCGCCTCCTCCTTCCCTTCCTCTCTGAAAATCAATGGGAAAACACTATCCTCAGGTGAGAGCTGAAAAGGAGTGAGAAGAGACATGGAGGTGAAGATTGATTGATTGATTGATTGATTGATTGATGTGAGAGAGAGAAATACGGATTTGTGGTGGCACTTGCGTACGCACTCCCTGGTTGACTCTTGTATGTGCCCTGGCTGAGGACCAAACCCACAACCTGGCAAATCAGGACTAAGCTCGAAGCAGCTGAGCTACTGGCCAGGACTGAAGGTGAATTTTTTTTATCTCGGCTACAACCAGTTTCTTTCTTTTTTAAAATATATTTTTATTGATGTCAGAGAGGAAGGGAGAGGGAGAGAAACGTCATTGTTGAGGGAGAATCATGGATCGGCGGCCTCCTGCACGCGCCCCACACTGGGGATCGAGCCCACAACCCGGGCCTGTGCCCCGACCGGAATCAAACCGGGACCTCCTGGCTCCTAAGTCCACGTTCAACCTCTGAGCCCCGCCGGCCGAGTCCCAACCAGCCTTTGAGGAGCAGAGAGAATATCTGGGGAAGGCGCTGGCAATATCTGGAGGCAAGCTTCCATTCCGCTGGAGTTCTGGTCTGAGGGCAGGTGGATGGGGGTGTGTGGGGGGGGACTCCTGGTTCTCACGCTTTAGAAGGAGGGTCCGCCGGGGGCGTTTCAAAGGTTAAGCTCAGACAGACGCACAGACAGGGCTCAGCGGGCCGAAGGCAGAGAAGCGGTTCACGGAAGGCGAGTTATGCATGTTCACCAGTCAGGAGCGTGCGTGTCCCCGAGTGGGCTCTCCCATGTCCCCCTTTCGGATCCACACCCATGTTCCCGTGGCCGGGAGGGAGCTGTTCAGGTTTTTCCTGTGTTTAGGGGGTTGTCTGTGTAGCTCTTCGTGTATTTTGAGCAGAAATCTTTTATCCAGTGTGTGTTTTTTGAAGATTTTCTCCCAGTGTGTGGCCTGTTTTGTTTTATCCTCCAAACAAATTCTTTTACAGAGTGGCTTTTTAATTTTATAAAATCTATATTATTGAATTTTGTAAATTAAAGTTTATATCCAGCCCAGCCAGCGTGGCTCAGTGGTTGAGCGTTGATCTATGAACCAGGAGACTGGGGTTCAATTCCTGGTCAAGCCGCCTGCCAGGGTTGTGGGCTTGACCTCCCAGTGGGGGCAGGAGGTGCGTGCAGGAGGCAACTGATCCATGATTCTTTCTCATCATTGATGTTTCTCTCTCTCTCTCTCCGCCCCCCCTTCCTCTGAAATCAATAGAAATATTTAAAAAATATAAAATAAAATGTCCACCACTACACCGGTTCCTGACTGTGTTTATGTAAATGACCCACTGAAACCTAAAGGAATAGAAGGGGCGGGCGTCCTGAGGCTGGAGGGGAGAGGCGGGACCAGGCAAAAGGTGGGCAGGGCTGTAAGTGACCTGGGAGCCTGAGACCTGAGCTGGGGGGGGGGGGGGGGGGGGGGGGGGGGAGAGGCAGAGGTGCCACTCAGGGCCTGTGACCGGGGGGAGCAGTGCTGGGGACCAGCTGAGGTGTGGCTGGAGGCCAGGGGTGAGGCCAGGAGTGAGGTGGGCCTGGCGCACAGCAGGTGCGCAGTGGGCGGGGCGGAAGGTGGGGGTGGGAGCAGAAAAGGTCTCAGGTCCCACCTACAGTTTGCCCTTCCTGCGGGCCCACTGGTCTGTGATGATCTAGACCAGCGGTTCTCAACCTTCCTGATGCCGCGACCCTTCAATACAGCTCCTCATGTTGTGGGGACCCCCAACCATAACATTATTTTCGTGGCTACTTCATAACTGTCATGTTGCTGCTGTTATGAATCGTCATGTAAATATCTGATGTGCAGGATGTATTTTCATTGTTACAAATTGAACATAAAGCATAGTGATGAATCACAAAAACAGTGTGTAATTATAGATATGTTTTCCGATGGTCTTAGGCGACCCCTGTGAACGGGTTGTTGAGAACCGCGGGTCTAGATGATTCTACGTTGCTGGACGTTTGGCAAAGCAACGTCACTGTTTTTCTCCAAGAACATGGCTGTCTCGCTGCCCGTTTGGGCGTCCGTCTGTGGGTGGGACCGCGACTCCCATCCTGCAGGGCGAGCCCCCTCGCTTCGGCCTTCCCGGGGCCTGTTGTCTGCCGTGGGGCCTTTTCACTGGTTACAGGTTTAACCCCAGGACCAGCCGAGCAGAAACCCGCGTGCGAGGCGTGAGGGGTCCGGGAGCCACTGCCCTGGGCAGCGTTCCCATCCTGGGTGTTTGCCGAGGGGCGAGGAGAGAGGGAGGGAGGTCGTGTGGGGTGGGGTGAGGGGAGGCCTGGTCGAGTTACCCCGTCTCCACATGCCTTCGAGGGGCTGGTGGGGTAACGGGCCAGGAAAGACGGCGAGCAGGACTCTGCGTCCGGCTCCAGTCACCTGGGCGCTTGCCGGGCGACAGGAGCCAGACCGGAGCTGAGCTGTCCACCCGCTGGAGCCGGGACGCGCGGGGAGGACGCGGGGAAAGGGGCCGGGGCTCCGAGGGCGAGAGGCCGCTGGCGCCGGTGGGACAGGTGTGGCGAGACTTGGAGCCAACATTTTCCTCCCGGCTCCACCACGTGCGATGGGCCGTGGTCGGCAAACTGCGGCTCGCAAGCCACATGCGGCTCTTTGGCCCCTTGCGTGTGGCTCTTCCTAAGCCTTGGGAGTCCCCTAATTAAGTTAATAACCATGTACCCACCTATATAGTTTAAGTTTAAAAAATGTGGCTCTCCAAAGAAATTTCAGTTGTTGTACTGTTGATATTTGGCTCTGTTGACTAATGAGTTTGCCGACCACTGGCTGGTGTCCTGAGGTGAAGGCGAAGAGAGACCGGTGACATGTCTCCATCCTGTCCAGGCAGCGTGTGAGATGTGGGGGTGCCTGGGGGAGGGGTGCTTGAGGATGGGGGTTCCTGGGGGAGGGGTGCTTGGGGATGGGGGTGCCGGGGGGAGGGGTGCTTGGGGATGGGGGTGCCTGGGGGAGGGGTGCTTGGGGATGGGGGTGCCGGGGGGAGGGGTGCTTGGGGGTGGGGGTGCCTGGGGGAGGGGTGCTTGGGGATGGGGTGCCGGGGGAGGGGTGCTTGGGGTGGGGGTGCCTGGGGGCGGGGTGCTTGGGGGTGGGGATGTCTGGGGGCGGGGTGCTTGGGGTGGGGGTGCCGGGGCGGGGCGGCCAGCTGGAGGCCTGTGGGCACTTGTTTGCAAGTCGCGCTTCCTCAGGACCCTTTCCTGGGGGGCGCCCCCCATGGGACCCCGTTTTGTGGTCACCTCCCCGGGCAGGATTTGGGGTGCACTCCTCCAGGACAGAAGGTGCAGCAATGAGCCCAAACCCACAGGTGAACAGCTAGGCAGTGGTCGCAAACTGCGGCTCGAGAGCCACATGCGGCTCTTTGGCCCCTTGAGTGCGGCTCTTCCAAAAACACTGGCTTCCGCGCAGGGGCCACGAAGTTTCAATCGCACTGTACGCGCGCCCACACGTGGGATTTTGTGGAAGAGCCACACTCAAGGGGCCAAAGAGCCGCGGTTTGCGACCACTGGTGGGAGGCAAGCATATAGGGGGGTGGGGGCGGGGGCGCCCACGTCTGTAGAAACGGGCGGTCTCATCGGTCTGAGAACCAGGCACGTGGCCGCTTGGATGCCCGCCGTCTGTCCTCACACACGTGGTGGGGTCCGGGCCCTGGTCCTGTGTCTGCGGGACCTTCGCCCACGAGTGGGGGGACCTGGGGTTGGGGGGACGGCGCTCCCATGGACACAGAGGGTTCAGGGCGGGGAGTGCGGAGAAGTGGGCTCTATCCGAATGCTGGTGGGCCTCATCCAATCAGTCGAGTGACCAGAACTCGAAGCTGCCCCAGGGCAAGAGGAGGGCTCCTGCGGCCTCCCCGGCCTGCAGCCCTGAATGGAAATCCAAATCTTGGGGTCTCCGCTTGGCCAACTGCAGGTCTGGGGACAGCTCAGCCTCCACAAACGCGAGTTAAACCTTCATCGGAGCCTGTGTGCACGGACCCGTCGGCCGGTGTCTCCAGAAACCCCAGCGAGCACAGCCGGTGGGAAGCAACACGAGGAAGCTACGGAGGGTCCTGCGTCCTGCGTCCTGGGTCCTGGGTCAGCCACTCGGCAGGCCCCGCAGGTTGATCTGGCCGAGCCCCACCCAGGTGGTCAGCTCGGCCATGGGGTCAAGAGCAGCCCAGGGGCGCCAGTGAGGAAGGCAGGACGGAGGGGAACGCGCCCCGACCCCACGGGGCCTCAGCGTGGACTCTGGAGCAGTGTGACCGCGACGGCTCTGAGCTGCAGCCACAGCAGCAGGTCCCGGCTGCCCTCCCCGTGGTGCCCGCCCTCCCGGGTGGGGACGGAGGCCACGCAAACCCTCGCTGGCCGGATGTGTGGCCCTTGTCCACGGCACAGGCCTCGGTCACAGGCGAGAGGTGAGACCCGGGCCTCCCAGAGCGACGTGAGAGGAGCTCGTTTGTGAAATGAAACGTGTTTTGTGCTGATGAGCGAGAAGCAGGTGGTGGAAGAGGAGGGAGGTCAGGCCTCCTGCTCAGGGCGCGTGAGGTCGGGGACGGGCGCCCCTCTCCTCCTGCAGGTGAGGAGGGTGCAGTGCCCCCACATCCACCCGCTGGTGCGAACCCCCGGGGTCCTAGTGAACTGGAGCCCGACACCCTCTGAGGGGGACGCACAGGCTCCCGAGGCCGCTAGCGAGCAGCTCTTCTGTGCTGGGCGGGGGGCAGGAGGCGGGGGGCACACAGATGAGACGAACCCCAAACAGAAGCCCGGGTTCCATGCTGGGCAGAGGCACCTGGAGGGCAGGACCAGTTCTGGCTTCATGGGCTCTCGTGGGGACGGGGTGATGGGGTGACGTGACTGAGCTGTCCCGGCCCCACCAGCCTGGGGGCGTGGGGACCAGCACAGGGGCCCTGGGGAGGGGGGGGCTCCCAGCTCTTCTGGCCACAGCGAAGCGCAGGCATCCGGGCGATGAGCATCGGCTGTGACTCCACAGACACTGTAGGTTCTGAATTCTTTACGGAAAGAACGCGACCACCGGCTGCGGGCAGGTCCCCCACCCTGGGCGCCTGGCCTGCGGGAAAGTGGGGCCCGCGAGGTGAGGAGGGGGGCGGGGCGTGGGGTGCAGAGGGGAAGGCTGCCCGGTGGCGGGAGAGAAGCCGGCGGGAACCAGCGATGGTGGTGGAGCCCCGGGCTGGCAGCGGGGGAGGGGAGAGGCGGTCGGTACCCCTCAGAGCAGGGGGAGCTGCGCTCTGTGCAGCAGCGGTCAGCGTGGCCTTTCGGCGAGTCCCCTGCAGGCCGGCCGCGACCCCTGTGGGAGCGACACCTGTGCAGGTGGAGCGCCGGGAGCAGTGCAGGCGGCTGCGTCGCCATGGAGACCAGTAACAGCTCTGCCGGGTCTGGGCCACCAGGACTCAGACTGGGGAGAAGTCCGGCGAGGTGGACACGCCTGAGCCGCCCTCAACAGCCCCCGGACCCTGGCAACCGGCTGCGCTTGGCCTGCTGGGCCTCAGCCCTCGGGGGCCCCGCGACCTTCCCACGACTGGTTTTCTCCCTCTCACGGTCCGTCTGTGGGAAGACCTCCTGGGTCCCACTGCTGATGGACGGTCTGCCCTGGTCTCAGCGCAGGGCGGTCACGGCGCCCCTTCAACAGCTCCTCCCAGAGCACCCGGACCCGCGCCCCGTCTGCTCAGAGCAGGTGCTGCTCAGGTCAGCGCTGGGCAGCCTGGCCTCCTGCAGCTGCAGCCCCCCAGCCCCCGGGGTCCATGAGGGTAGGGCTGCCCTCCCCTCCCCCCTCGGCCACTTTCCACCGCGCTCCCTCCTCCCCCAGCTGCCCTCCCCGCCCCCAGCCTCCCCCTGCGCCCGGCCACCCTCCCCCGCTGGCCAACAGGCAGCTCCAGCCCTGACACCAGTGATCCCGATCCCGGGGAGGGGACACTGAGGAGGAGGAGGAGGCTGGTGGAGGGAGACGGAGACCCACAAGAACTGCGAGCTCACGGGGTGGAGAGCCCTGGGCTGAAGGGGAGAATGTTCTGGAACACACCCAGGTGTGGCCCTCAGTGACCGGCTGCACCAAGCGTCAGGGTCAGACCTGGTCGAAAGGGAGCCGCGGCCCCGAGCGGGGCGAACCCTCCGCTGCCAGCACTTTGTTCTCACGAATTCGCGCCCTCCGCCCGCCCGGCTCCCAGCGTGGCCATTAGGAGGCGGCCGCGCGCAGCCCGTGCCTAAGAAGGGAGTCGGACACACCGCCAGCAGAAATCACAGGTTTATTAACTTAAATATCAGGCGCCCTCACCGTCCTGGCGAGTCGTGTGCGGCCCGTGGCAGCTGCGGTGCCTCCGGATGGCGGCACGGAGCGCCACGCGCGGAGTGTGACACGCGTGTCCATGTGCAGCCGCGTCACAGGAGGGAGGGACCCACGGAGGAGCTGCCACTTCACAGACGCGATGCGCTCACTCGGAATATGTACACGGTGCAGGCATGTGCAGGGCCGGGGCGCCTCCCGCACCCAGGACACGGCAGGGTGGGCATGGGGGGCGGCTGCTGGTTCTGCTCCCGCTGGGAGCGGGGCGGGCGGTGAGGGGAGCCACGCGGGGGCATGCACATGGGCGGCACAGACACGGGGACAGCGGGGCGGGGCCCACCCACCCAGCCCTCGCCCTGAGGGAGGCCTCCTCCTCGCAGGAGGGTGGCTGAGACCCCGGGAAGCGCAGTCACACCCCCAAGTTCAAAGCGCTGTGAGGACAGAACCGCTCTGGGCCTCCAACGTCGGACGTGACCGGGCGGCCCTGCCTGGGGCTTCCGCGCGGACCTGGCCTGGCCGCCTCCCGGTCCCCACTCCACGCCAATCACAACCCTGAGCCCCTGACCACACCCTGTGGGCCCGGAAGGTGGTGAAGCCGCCGGCGGGGCCTCCAGCCGGGGCGGGATCTCACTGTGTTTACGCACACCCCACGTCTCACACACCAGACAGAAGCGAAGAGGAGGTGGGAAAGTTAGAAACGGGAGAATGAGAGAAAACAGCAGATCTGAGGAACAAAAAGGGCAGCCAGCGGTCCCGCAGCGCCCGCCGCCTGCGCGATCCCACGCGACCACGCGGCCTTTCCGTGACGTCTGACCCGCAGGAGGGAGCGCAGGCCCTCGGGCCGCCACCACTTCACCCCAGGAAACACGTGGTTCTCGCCCTTTTTGTTGAACAAGCCCAGGCAGAGAACAGCAGAGTTAAAAATGTACATGTCGCGTGCACGCCGTCCGGGACAGCGGGGCGCTGGTCTTGGCAGGAACAGACACGAGGAGCAGGCGGTCCTCGGGGACTGGACGGCGGCCTCCGTGTGCAGCTGTCCGCAGGGTGCACACGGACAGCAGGGGCGGTGACGAGACGCGGCGCAGGCACAGGCCGCCTTCACGCCTCACGCAGACACCCGGGCCGGGTCCCGTCCGGTGCCTGAGACACGAGGCCGACGTGGCGCGGGCGCTTAGCTGCCAGGAGGAAGGGGAGATGTTAGACGGCAGCCGCCAAGGGCCGTGCGGTGAGCCGGGCGCCGTGAGCTGCACGCGGCTGAGGTGCTGGCCAGCGGGGCAGCCGGCCACCGCGAGGTCAGCTGCGTTCAGAGGCCACGCCCACGGGGTCAGTCATCTGCCCGCGTGTCCACGCGGTGTTGAGTGTGAGTGCCGGGCCAGGCTTCACGCACGCTTGAGTCGGCACACATGGTAGCATCATGCCCCAGCAAGCGCGCAAATGAGCAAGCCCGCCCTCGGCTCCTGTCACCGCTCACCCTGGGGCCACGCTGACTGCTGGAGGGCGGGTTGCTGTGGACGCCAGCAGCCGGCCGCTCCCCAGGCTCGAGGGCTCACAGCGGAGCTGCACCTGAGCCCTTCCCGTCGGGTTAAGAGAAGGATCAACAGCAGCCGCGGCGCGGATTGAAGGGCGGCCGGGCTCTCCAGCTCGGGGCGCGGACGCGCGCCAGCCCCGGCCGGGCGTGTGCGGAGCGAGCTCAGCCTCTCAGAGCCAGGAGGGCACGAAGGCCCAGAGCGGCCGGGGGCCTGTCTGCACCACCGAGTTCCTCCTGTCCCAGGCTCCTGGGGCCGGAAGCCCAGGCAGCCAGGCCTGCGGGAGGCTGTGCTGCTACCGATGCCCAAGACCTGCTCGCTTCCCACTGCGCGATCGCGGGGAAGCCTCGGGGAGCAGCCCCGCAGCTCCGGGCGCCCTGGTCTGGCCAGGCAGGTGCTGCGTACAGGACCCGGGGGAGGGTCGGGCCTGAGACCGTTGGCCACAGGGAGGCGCTTCCTGGGGACAGGAGTGCCTGGTGAGAGAAGCCGCGCTTGGCCTGCGGGACGCTGCCCGCTGCACGTGGACGGGCCATCTGTCCTGTCCCTCTTTGGGGTGAAAACCACCCCAAATGGGTTTTTCGTCATTGTTACATTCCTCTCACACAGCATGGTCTGCAGACTGAACGCCCACCCCTCATTTCTCCCTGGGGATGCGCTTTTGACAAGCCCAGCCCCAGCCCCGGGCACCTGGCGATGTCTAGACGGGGCCTGGCCACCTGTGGCTCCGAGCCATGAGCTCCGGGCGAGTCTCTGGGTGAGCGGAAAGTCTGCTGTGTGACCTACACACCCCCTCCCCCCCACCCCCCTGACATGAAGGGGTGAGCCTGGCGAGAGTACCGGCTGAGGTCAGGAGGGGCCACGCCTGCACGGAGACACGCCCTACCGCTTCTCATCAGCCGTGCCCCCGTCCCCCCAGTCCCCCCACGGCAGGGGAGCCGCACTCCACCACCGCCAGCGTCCAGGCATCGCCAGGCCTCCTCCCGTGTCCCCGAGCTCCGCCCACCGCCTTTTTGCGGACAACATGATGCTGCACAGAGAAAACCCTAAAGACTCCACAAAAAACTACAAACAACAAACAAACACAGTCAAGCTGCAGGATACACAATCAATGTGCAAAACCCACTGCCTTCCTGTACACTAACAACAAAACCTCAGAAAAAGAAATGAAAAAACAAACAAAACGCAATTCCTTTTGCACTTGCAGCCAAAAGAATACCTAGGAATAAACTTAATAAAGAACGTGAAAGACGTATAAACCGGAAATGACAAAGCATTACTAAGAGATTGAAAAAGACACAACACCATGGAAAATACTCCGTGTTCACAGGCTGCAAGAATCAGCCAGTTAAATGGCCACATCACCCACAGCAACCTACAGACCTAATGCGTTTCCCATCAGAGTGCCCATGTCATCTTTTGAAGAGCTAGAACGAGAAGCCATTAGATTGTATGGAACCACAAAAGACCCGGAACAGCCAAAGCCATCCTGAGAGAAAAGAACGGAGCTGGAGGTATCACGCTGCCTGAGTTCAAATTACACTTCAGAGCTACGATCATCAAAACAGCAAGGCACTGGCAGAGAAACAGACACACAGACCAATGGACCAGAACTGCCAGCCCAGACATAAAACCATAGGTATCTGGGCAGGTAATTTTCAACAAAGCAGCCAGAAACAATGGAGTAGAGACAGTCTCTTCAATCAGTGGTGCTGGGGACGTGGAAAACCACAGGCAAACGAATGAAGCTGGACTGTAGTTCGTCCCCAGGTACAAACATGAACTCAAGCTGGCTGGTCTGCCTCAGGTTGATCCATAAACCAGGAGGTCATGCCTGGTTTGACTCCCAGTCAGGGCACATGCCAGAGCTGCAGGCTCATTCCTGGGGGCCAGGGGGAGTGTGAGGCAGCCGATCAATGATTCTCTCATCATTGAGGTTTCTCTCTCTCTCCCCCTCCTCTCTCTGAAATAAGTAAAAACATTAAAAAATCAACTCAAAATGGATCAAAGACCTAAATATAAAACCCGAGACAATAAATTACATAGAAGAAAATATAGGCACCAAATGTATGGACCTTGATTGTAGAGAACATTTTATGAACTTGAACCCAAAGGCCAGGGAAGTAAAGGCAAAAATAAATGAATGGAACTAAAACTAAAAAGCTTCTGCACAGAAGAAACTGATGGCAAAACAAAGAGGCAGCCAATCAGATGGGAGGTGATATTTACAAACAGTGGCTCCCACAAAGATTTAATTTCCAAAATATATGGATAACTCATAAAACTCAACACCAAACAAACTACCCAAACAAAAAGTGGGCAGAGGACCTGAAAATACACCTCTCCCAAGAAGACATACAAACAGCCAATCCTATCTAATAATAGACAAACATGGTATTTAACCGTACCTCCGACACGCTTCCCATGGGCTAATCAGGGCGATATGCAAATTAACTGCCAACCAAGATGGCGGCCGGCAGCCAGGCAGCTGAAGTGAACAGGAGGCTTGCTTGCTCCAGTGATGGAGGAAGCCAAGGTTCCCCGCCTGCTGCTGCCGGCCTCTGAGCTGCACTCTAAGAAAAAATGTTGCAATTATAGAAGCTAAACAAACCCCATGCTTTCAGCCAGCCGGCCCGAGCTGGAGTTGCAGCAGTGTTTCAATTATAGAAGCCAAACAAACCAGATACCTGCTTTCAGCAGCCGAGGTCTCAGAGCTGGAGCTGAGCCTCAGAGCTAAAGCCGGCTCTCAGTTCCAGTGACAGCCATAGAAGGTAAATAAATCCCAGAATAAAAAAAATAAAAAAAGGAGAGGTTGGGAACTTCAGTCGCCCGCCAGCCTGAAAACGGCCCTCAGCCCCTCACCCAGACTGGCCAGGCACCCCAGTGGGGACCCCCACCCTGAAGGGGGTGTGATCAGCTGCAAACAGCCATCACCCCTTCATCCAGGCTGGCCAGGCATCCCAGTGGGGACCCCCACCCTGAAGGGGGTGTGACCAGCTGCAAACAGCCATCATCCCCTCATCCAGGCTGGCCAGGCACCCAAGCAGGACCCCCACCCTGATCCAGGACACCCTTCAGGGCAAACCAGCCGGCCCCCACCTGTGCACCAGGCCTCTATCCTATATAGTAAAAGGGTAATATGCCTCCCAGCACCGGGATCAGCAGAGCCGCGAGGCCTCCCGAACCAGGGATCAGCGGAGCAGCGAGGCCTCCTAGCACCGGGATCAGCGGAGCTGCTCTGTGTGTGACAGGGGGCGGCGCCCCAACCCCCCAATCGGCCCTACCCTGAGCATGACTGGGGGTGGCATCGCAACCTCCCGATCCGTCCTGCTCTGTGCATGACAGAGGGCGGCGCCCCAACTCCCCAATCAGCCCTGCTCTGAGCCCGACGAGGGGCTGTACCTAGGGATTGGGCCTGCCCTCTGCCACCTGGGAGAGGGCCTAAGCCAGCAGGTCGTTATCTCCTGAGGGGTCCCAGACTGCGAGAGGGCACAAGTGGGGCTGAGGGACACGCCCCCCCGCCAGTGCTGGGGTCCAACCACAGCAGGTCCAGGGGTCCCCAAATGTGTGGATGGAGTTGGCGAAGAGGGAAAGACTCGGGGGCAGCGTTCAGTTGATCAGCATGGTTGGGTTCTCTTGCCTGGTTCTATTGCCAGGTTCTGTCGGTTCTCCAGCCAGGTTCGGTCGCGGAGAAGGAAGGACACGGAGACAGTGTTCAGTTGATCAGCAGCCTAGCCAGGATCTCCAGCCAGGTTCTGGTCTGGATCACCAGAGAGGTTCTGCTTAGGATCTCCAGCCAGGTTCTGTGTCCATGTTCTCTTGCTAGGTTCTCCAGCCAGGTTCCGTAGCCATGTTCCCTCGCTAGGTTCTCCAGCCAGGTTCTGTGTCCATGTTCTCTTGCTAGGTTCTCCAGGTTCTCCAGCCAGGTTCTGTAGCCATGTTCCCTCGCTAGGTTCTCCAGCCAGGTTCTGTCCAGGTTCTCCAGCCAGGTTCAGTCACCAGGTTCTAGTCAGGTTCTCTTGCCAATTTCTGTAGTCAGGTTCAGTCCAGGATCTTTTGCCATGTTCTCTCCAGTGAAGTTCTGTCTCTAGGTTCTGTGTAGGTTCCGTCTTCCTGGTTCTGTCTTCTAAGTTCTGTGTTGTTACATCTGTATTTATACCAGTTGATTCCAATCCTATCAATCTCTATTCCAAAGGTTAGGGTGTTTCTTATCTCCATTCCAGGGAGTAAAGATTATGTAGCTTAAGCATGATTGTTCATAGCTAAAGTGATTAATTACCCACCTGGCACTTAGTTAAGAGGTTTTATTCCCTCCCTAACTTCAGGGGAAAATCCCTACCTGGGGAAACAACCTTTCTCAGAGAGGTGACCTTGGTTAAAACACATAGTGCCAAGAAGGTGAGCAAACATATTAAGAACAGTATGCCATATATGCCAGGTCCCTTGAAACAGCAAGGATGGACCGGCTCCCGGCAAACTCCCCCTTTTTTATTTTTTAAAAGCAGGCATTAAAAAGAAAAACCCCAAATGCTCTCTTGTATCCATTTTAAGAGTAGGATTGGTGCTTTCCGCTATTACCTGAGTCCTGATCTATCACCCCAGGGAGAGCTTGCCAATCCTGCACTTTCCCGGGGTGGAAAGGCTGCAGTGGGGTTAAGGATAAGGCTCCTTGGGCCTACCTCCTCCCATGCCTTTACATTTACCTTTCCTTCCTCAGAAAAGCATGGACATACTTCTTGTATAAAACGTTCTGTCTGACTGGGAGTAACCTTAATTCCTCTGCTAGCAAGCATATGTGTTAAAAGATCAATACAGAGTCTTTTTTCTTTAGACTCAGTATGGCACATCTTCTCAATCTAAGAATCAATACAGAGTCTTCTTTCTTTGGACTCAGTATGGCACATCTTCTCAATCTAAGTTCTGTACTATCCACCTTCTTACCCTACTTATCCTCTATAGGGGGGTCTGCAGTACCCTGGTGGAGTCCTATCCGTCCCGAGTGTGGGGGTTCTCAATGGGGGGGGGTCTTACCTAGGGGAATCCTGTTCCAGGGCTTCCCAAAGGTGTGGACGGAGTCGGCGAAGACTATCCACCCTCTTCCTACGGTGGAGTCCTATCCATCCCGAGAGTGGGGCTTACCTAGGGGTCCCTGTTCGGGCGCCAGATGCTGCGGTCCAGCCCCAGCAGGTCCAGGGGTCCCCAAAGGTGTGGATGGAGTCAGCGAAGAGGGACTCAGAGGCAGCGTTCAGTTGATCAGCATGGTTGGGTTCTCCAGCCAGGTTCTGTTGATCAGCATAGAGAGGTTCTCCTGCCAGGTTCTATCCAGGATCTTCAGCCAAGTTCTGTCCAGGTTCTCTTGCCATGTTCTCTCGCTAGGTTCTCCAGCCAGGTTCTGTCGCCAGGTTCTGTCTAGGTTCTCCAACCAAGTTCTGTAGTCAGGTTCTGTCCAGGATCTTTTAAAGCCATGTTCTCTCCCTAGGTTCTGTGGCCAGGGTTCAGGTCCCTGTTCGGGTGCCAGATGCCGGGGTCCAACCCCAGCAGGTCCAGGGGTTCCCAAAGGCATAGATGGAGTCGGCAAAGAAGGAAGGACACGGAGACAGTGTTCAGTTGATCAGCAGCCTAGCCAGGATCTCCAGCCAGGATCTCCAGCCAAGTTCTGGTCTGGATCTCCAGAGAGGTTCTGCTTAGGATCTCCAGCCAGGTTCTGTGTCCATGTTCTCTTGCTAGGTTCTCCAGCCAGGTTCTGTCACCAGGTTCTAGTCAGGTTTTCTTGCCATGTTCTATCCAGGTTCTGTAGCTAGGCTCTGTCTCTAGGCTCTGTCTCCAGTTTCTGTCCAGGATCTTTTGCCATGTTCTCTCCAGTGAAGTTCTTCTGTCTCTAGGTTCTGTGTAGGTTCTGTGTGTAGGTTCTGTGTGTAAGTTCTGCCTCTCTTGGTTCTGTCTTCTAAGTTCTGTCTTCTAAGTTCTGTCTTGTTACATCTGTATTTATACCAGTTGATTCCAATCCTATCAATCTCTATTCCAAAAGTTAGGGCGTTTCTTATCTCCATTCCAGGGAGTAAAGATTATGTAGCTTAAGCATGATTGTTCATAGTTAAAGTGATTAATTACCCACCTGGCACTTAGTTAAGAGGTTTTATTCCCTCCCTAACTTCAGGGGAAAATCCCTACCTGGGGAAACAACCTTTCTCAGAGACCTTGGTTAAAACACATAGTGCCAAGAAGGTGAGCAAACATATTAAGAACAGTATGCCATATATGCCAGGTCCCTTGAAACAGCAAGCATGGACCAGCTCCCGGCACGCCAGTGCACAAATTTTTGTGCACCGGGCCTCTAGTCCTATCTAATAATAGAGAAACATGGTAATTAACCATAACTTCGCTACCCTTCCCATTGGCTAATCAGCGAGATATGCAAATTAACACAATGGAACACTGCTCAGCCATAAGAAAGGACAAAATAACGCCATGGATGGACCTTGAGAACATTATGCTAGGTGAAATAAATCAGCCAGAAAAAGCTAAGAACCATATGACTTTACTCATACGTGGGTGATAAAACTGAAACTCAGGAACATAAACAGCACGAACGGTGTGGCGGCTGCCAGAGGGAAGAGGCTGGGGAGCAGGGGCCCTCATATGAGGTGACAGGAGGAGGCGTGACTTTGGGTGGTGGGCACACGGTGCAATGCCCCGATCTCGTCACATAGAAACCCACACCTGAAACCTGTATGCTCTTGTGGAATGTCACCCCAATCAACTTAATAAATAAAAGAGATTAAAATAAAGTAAGAAGTGCTGTGTTTTATAAATGTCCCTGAAGACTGTGACCAGCCAGGGTGGGGGGTGTGTGTGGACTGGGGGCTGAGGCTCTTGAGGCCACACCTACACTTTGGAAACCCCCCAATGCTCCCCCCTCAGCTCTCCCACTGCCCGTGTGACAGCAAAGCAGACATGGACCCTGATTGGTGCTGACAGCCCAGCCCGAGATGGGCCCTAGTTCCCACCTGACCCTACAGGGAGACACTGCAGCAGTCAGCCCACACTGAACGCATGGTGACTGTCTCCCGGGACACGCCCACTCCCACGTGTAACACCCTCTAGGAGCAGTGGCTGAGTGACCGCCTGGCGGCCAGGACACTTACTCGATGGGCACCGCAGGGGAGTGGGCACTGCGGGGGACACCTACTCGGTGGGCACCGTGGGGGACACCTACTCGGTGGGCACCGCGGGGGACACTTACTCGGTGGGCACCGCGGGGGAGTGGGCACCGCGGGGGACACTTACTCGATGGGCACTGCAGGGGAGTGGGCACCGCGGGGGACACCTACTCGGTGGGCACCGCAGGGGACACCTACTCGGTGGGCACTGTGGGAGAGTGGACACTGTGGGGGAGTGGGCACCGCGGGGGACACTTACTCGGTGGGCACCGTGGGGGAGTGGGCACCGCGGGGGACACTTACTCGGTGGGCACCGTGGGGGAGTGGACACTGCGGGGGAGTGGGCACCGCGGGGGACACTTACTTGGTGGGCACCGTGGGGGACCCCGAGCGATGGAAGTGCACGTTCTGCCACTTCCCGTCCCGGCGGTGCCACACGCGCGTCTCCTCCGACTGCATGGTCCTGGGCCTCCCGCCGCCGTCCGTGTACTGGGTGAGCCGGATGTAGGCGATGCAGGCCGCGTCCTCGCCCAGCAGGTGCACGTGCGGGTTCAGGAGGATGGTGTGGACGGGCTTGCTGCTCTTGGACAGTGCTGCAGAGAGGAAAGAGCACTCAGCTCCACGCAGACACACAACCAGGATGTTCAGCGGATCGGCGAGCGAGCGCCACTCATTCCTCCCCGATTCAGCGGACGCCTCACTGCTGAGGGCCTGGCGCTGCCACAGAGAGGGGCAGGGCCAGTACTGTTCCCTCGGCCCCGGCAGGCAGTGCTGCCGGGAGAGGTGGGTCGGTGGGGAGAACGGAGACGTGTCTGTCTCTGTGACGGGAAGTGGTCACAGACACAGGCAGGGCAGGCCCTGTCTTTGCCAGGACGGGACCCAGGGCCTTGTGTGTCCTGGTGGTGCCGTGTGTGGGGCAGGGAGCTGTGGAACAGGCATGGAGGCTGCTGTCTCGGGTAAGAGGCCTGCGCAGTGTCCCCCTGCCTGTGCCCTTTGCTCAGCACGCCCACCCAGGCCAGTCCAGCTGCCCGCCCAGCGAGCAGCCCAGGCCTGTGCTGGCCGTGCGGCCCGCCGGCTATAGCCTCGGTGCTGACGGGAGGACAAAGGCATGGAAGTCCGTGCAGAGGGCGCAGGTCCTCGTAGGCCCCACAGGCTGAGCCACCTGATTCAGGCAAACCTGCTCCCGCCCGTGGAGGGGATGCGTGCGCTGGCGCCAGGCCCGGCACCCGCAGAGGGCGGCAGGCGTGGAGGGCGCTGTGCGGTGTGTGCTGGTCAGGCAGGTGTCCCTGGTCCCTCCCCTGGAGCCAGGGCAGAGGCGAGGCCACCGGGAAGCTGGGCGAGGCCAGCTGACCACGATCATCATGTTTGCTCGCAAATGCAGCGCAGTAGACAGAGCACTCCCGCCACGCACGCAAAGCCACGCTGCTGCCACGCCCGGGCCGGGCTGAGGCCCCTGCGGACACGGGACTGTCCTCCTCACTCAGCTCTGTCCGAGCGGGAGGCACGGCTCTCCTGCAGGCGTTCCTTTGTCACTTGCTCTGAAGCGCGGTCTCCTCGGAGGCCGTAGAGCTGTCCCTGGACGCGGCCTGCAGCCTCACGGTCACGGGCCTTCGCTCTGATGGGGGTCCGGGTGGGCTGGGCCGCGCTCTGGATGGTCGGCTTCTTTGCTTTCCATGTGAACCATGTTTTATGGAAACTTGAAACAGCGCCTTTTGGGGAACTCACTTTGCCACCTACGTCACCTTTACTGGGGCCTGCATCGGTGTATTCGATCAGCACTACTTTTCATACAAAATCTGGTATTTTTCCAAGCACACTAACACTTTTAACCTTGCCGAGTTTTTAATGTTTTTTATTGATTTTGAGAGAGGGAGGGAGAGGGAGGTGGGGGAAGGGAGAAGGGGAGAGAGAAACAGTGATGAGAGAGAAGCATCAACATTGACTGGCTGCCTCCTGCACGCCCCACACTGGGGATCGAGCCTGGAACTCGAGCCTGTGCCCTGACCAGGAGTCAAACCATGACCTCTCAGTACATGGGACGACTCTCAATCTACTGAGCTGCACCCGCCGGGCAACCCTGTCGATTTTTCCAATTTGAAAGATTAAAATAGTCATTGCATCAAAGAGCCACAGAATCTGCAAACTGGGGAGAAATCCCGAGAGCAGCTGGGAAAGGCATGCTATGGATTTAGGGTGAATGTACCGTTTTCAAAGTAGAACCGATGGAAGTCCATCCCTTCCACCAAGTTGCCCAGAGCTTCCGGCTCAAAAGCAGTGAGGCCCGGGTCACAGATTTTTCTGTAAGAAAAAAAGATGAAAATAATCAAGGAAAGAACTGCTGTATCTTGTTGTCTCACACACGTCCATTCTGGCCCACCCAAGTGAGCGAAGAAGAGTTTAAAAAACACAACTATAACCCCTGCCTGGCCTTGCCTGGGGGGAGGATGGGGAGGGGAGGAGAGGGCAGGCTGGCACCCCGGGTTTTACAAGCTCCTCCTGGGTCAGTGCCAGGAGTGGTCCCTCGACCGCCCCGGCTGCTCTCACTCTCGCTTTAAGCTTACTGTGTGGAGATGCTGCCCAAGCTCACCCAGCCCGCCTGGCTCTGAAATGAAACACTTTTGGGCTAATTGTACACCTTCTCCATCACAACACACTTCTACGTCCAGATCGACGAGAAAGCGGCTGTCACCCCAGCTTCCTGGAAGTGTTCGCAAGCTTAGTCACCTCTGTTTACGGTTTATTAACTTCCCACGTGAAAGTAATGAGCGGTTCAAATGCACATAGTTTCCTCTTTAATCCAAGAAATTGGATTCCACAAAGTGCGGCACCATTTTAAATGCGTCTTCAGAGACAGCGAAGGGCTTCCTTTTAACACCTATTATGTGGCAGACATTCTCTCAAGCAATTATGACACGACAATGGGTCCTGAAGGAGCAATACACAGAGGCTCACTAACAGGTCACTTGTCACAGACGGGAAGACAGGCAGACGGAATCTGAGCTGGGCTTGCACCGTGGTGCGTTTCCCTGGAGTGTGTATGTGTGTGGGGTGGGCCGGGCGGGGGGAGGCAGCGAGGGCAGCGAGCAGCCGGCACAGGGCATGAAACGCAGTGAGTCTGGGACGACGATGGTCTGGCAGGAGCGTCGCTGGGTGTGCAGAAGTCCCCGGGGCACGCGGGGAGGCATTCCCGGATCAGAGTGGGCCTCTGAGGAGAGACCTAAACTCGGCGTGAAGAATTCGTGTAAGTTCACACGGGAGAAGGGAGCCGCCATGGAAGGTTCTGGACTAGTTCTGTTCTGCGAGGTCGGCACCTATGTTCCACAGGGCAAGTCCCATTGGGGAGGGAAGGCGTCCTCACTGCCGACAGGACCAGGTTTCACAAGGTGGACGCAGGGTTCCGAAAGCTCCGTCCGTGGGACGCGGAACTGAGTGTGAGAACAGCCGTAGCCGTCGTTTTAAAAGGAGACATCACAGCGGCTGCTCCGTGGGAAGGAAGCCTGGAAAGGGCGTGGCCGGGGTCTGGGCTCTGCCTGAGACTCCGGTGTTGTCAAGCTCAACGCCAGCACATCCGCCTCTTTCTAAGGAGCCTGGGAAGCACAGTGTTCCCATGGTAACCAGCAGGCTGGGGCGGCTGGGCTCCTCCAGAGAAGATGCGGCTGTCAGCATTGGGGAGCCGAGCTGTCACTCGCCGGCCAGGACTCACCAAGGATCGCTCGCTACGACCATCCCTGAGCCAGCCGCCCAAACCTGTCCATCTCTTCACTCATGCGCGTATGTACATACGTGTCCCTCCTGTAACCACTCTGCGTGAAAGCATGGCTCACGAAGCTTCACGTGGCCTGTGGTGCGGCTCTGGACAGGGTCTCGGGCAGGCGGCTCGCAGGAGAGGCCAGGGGGCTGTCCCTGGGCCGCCGTGCAGTCAGGCGACCTCCGCCAGGGCATCGGGAGCTGAGGGGACGCCAAGGAAGCGCCTCGCTTCAAGTGCCCTTAAACGGAGGACCAGGCGCCCTGCTGGCCACTTCTGCCGGGCTGGGCCCCAAGGGAGCATCCTTCCCCCGTTCCACACGGAGCCTGAGCAGGAGCGGCTCTGTGGGAGGGTCGCCTGGTGACAGTCCAACCAGCAGGAGAGCGGGCAGGTGTCCGACCAAGCGCTGTTCATCCCACGTCTCCCGCCCTTCTTCCGAGGCCATGTTCTGGAGTTGATGCAGCAAACACACATGTGCGTGTCTGCACTAGCGCACATGTAACCTGGGGAGCGGTCCATGGAAACACACATGTGCATGTCTGCACTAGCGCGCACACGTAACCTGGGGAGCGGTCCATGGAAACACACATGTGCGTGTCTGCACTAGCACACACATGTAACCTGGGGAGCGGTCCACACCCACACACCGTGTGTGTCTGCAGTAGCACACACGTAGCATAGCCTGGGAGCAGTGCTGGCCGGGATCCGGTCGCTTGCTGTCACTCCCGCGTGTCTACATGTGCCTGTGCTGCCCGTTGTAGCCGATGGTGAAGAAATACCTTCAAACGCGGGAAGAAGTGGGAACTCCCATTTGTTCTCCCAAAAGCAACACATTATTTCCTTTTTGAGAATAACGTCCCATGATGCTCACGGCGCGGGAATCGTCTGGAAACAGGCTCACATCCGCCTGACGTGCCGCGCCGCGGGCGCCGCGAGCGCCGCCATCTCTCTGCCGTGTCTGCAGCACCCGGACGCACCACAGACCCTCTGCCCGTCACGTGGGGCACAGAGGCGTTTCCAGTTCTGTTACGAACGTTGCTTCAATGCACATCTTGGTTCATGGTCTTGTCCATGTTTCAGATTCAAGCCCAGGGCCGTGTGACATGCTCGTGGGTAGAACCCAGGCCTGAAGTGACGGGACTTCCTAACCCTCCAACCCGCACGCAGCCACGGCCACCGCCTCAGCCCAGGGCTGCTCTCGCTCTCAGCACCCAGGAGCCTCTGGTCCTAGGCCCGCCTGTGGCTGCCGCCTCCATTTCCTGTTCAGGCAGCCGGGCCATCAGCTCCTCACAGCCACTCCTTCTGCTTAACCCAGAGGCCCAGGGGCCATCCCAGCCACAGTCAGACCCTCTCCAGCGAGGGGCCCGCTGGGGCACAGGGAGCCCAATTTTCACCTCACAGTCAAGTGGGGCTGCCGAAGGTGGAGGCTGCCTGACATCCATCACGGACACCCCCCCCCCCCGCGCCCCTCTCCCCCGCACCCCACCCCCATGCCCCTCCCCCACGCCCCCTCCCCCGCGCCCCCTTCCCCCCCCCGTGCCCCTCTCCCTGTGTCCCCCTCCCCCGCGCTCCTCCCCCCCGTGCCCCCCTCCCCCACGCCCCTCTCCCTGTGTCCCCCCTCCCCAGCGCCCCTGTGGAACTGCAAGGCCAGTTGGAGCCCCGTGTTGTGTCCTCTCTGTGCTCCTGCCCTGTCTTTGCCTATAGCGGTGGAGCTGACTGCCTCCCCCCTCCCCCCCCGCCGAGGAACCCCAGGCCTCTCAGAAGTCCGTCTCCTGAAACCCCGACACCTATTGATTCTGGGCATGTGAGTCCTTTACCCCTTGAACTAAGGCTGCTGCTGACACGGGAGCCTGGGTTACCCCATGAACTGGGCGCGGAGGATGCCCGCCCGCCACGCAGCCCACACTCACGTGTACGCCTCGAAGTCCCCGTTGTTGATGGCCTCGATCAGCTGCTCCGTGACCTTGATGATCTCCTGCTTCCGAGCTAAAGGCAAAGGGACAAGCTGGTGAGAACAAGGACCAACACCACCCCCCCCGCCCCCCCCATGACACGGCCTTTCCTCCCTCAGACGCCGTGGGACAAGGCCCCCGGGCAGCCTGCTGTCTCCCTTCCACACAGCTCAGCAGCCACCACCAACCTGGCTCCTCCCCGCCCGCCCATGGGGCCTTCTCGGCCACTTAGGGACCCCCCCCCGACTCCCCCCCCCCTCGCGACCCAGGGCGCAATCCCAGGAGGCCATGCCCTGCTGATGTTGGACAGCGCCTGAAGGCCCAGGCTCTGTTCTTATTTTTCATTAAAATAAATGTAGTTTGGTACCACGGTTTATTTCAATTTTTTGCCTTAAAAAATGCTTTTATGCCCTAACTGGTTTGGCTCAGCGGATAGAGCGTCGGCCTGCGGACTCACAGGTCCCAGGTTCGATTCCGGTCAAGGGCATGTACCTTGGTTGTGGGCACATCCCCAGTGGGAGATGTGCAGGAGGCAGCTGATCGATGTTTCTCTCTCATCGATGTTTCTAACTCTCTATCCCTCTCCCTTCCTCTCTGTAAAAAATCAATAAATATATTTTAAAAAAATGCTTTTATTTCAGAGAGAGGAAGTCGGGGGGGGGGGGGGAGAAACATCAATGATGAGAATCGAATCATTGACCGGCTGCCTCCTGCACGTCCCACACAGGGGATCGAGCCCGCAACCTGGGCCTGTGCCCCTACTGGGGATCGAACCCTGACCTCCTGGTTCACAGGCCGGCCCTCAGGCCGAGCCCCGCACGGGGCCTGGGCTCTGTGCTAACAGCACTATGCCACCCACCCCCAGTTTAACCAAAGGAACTGCACCCCCTGCTCTGCTCTGTGCCAGCGGAGCCGCCGCACTGAGGAGCCTTCAGGGAGCTGACCACGCGCTCAGTGCCGGGGGCGCTGGTCAGATGGCCATGGGTGGTATCCACGCCAACCCACAAGGACCTGCTGCCCGGCCCACACCTGCTCGTGGTCAGGAGCCGGCTGGGCTGGAACCCCACCTGGGACTCTCTCCTCCTCACCCGGCATCGGTCCGCTGAGGCCGCCGTGTGCTCACTCCCATCGCAGCTGCGGCCTCGGGACCCCTTCCCTGTCACCACCTGATCCATGCGGAGTGACCCCTGTGCTAAGAAGGCTCTGGCCCTGCTGTACTCTGAAGGCCACCGCCCTCTGTCGCCCTGAAACCCCGGACCTCCCCGTCCTCACTGTCTTCCCCATCCTCGCCCTCCTCCCCGTCCTCACCCCCTTCCTCGTCCTCCGCCTCCTCCTCCCCGTCCTCACCCTCCTCCCTGTCCTCCCCCTCCTCCCCCTCCTCCTCGTCCTCACCCCCTTCCTCGTCCTCCCCCTCCTCCTCCCCGTCCTCACCCTCTTCCCGTCCTCCCCCTCCTCCTCCCCGTCCTCACCCTCTTCCCGTCCTCACCCCCTTCCTCGTCCTCGCCCTCCTCCTCCCCGTCCTCACCCTCTTCCCATCCTCCCCCTCCTCCTCCCTGTCCTCACCCTCTTCCCGTCCTCACCCCCTTCCTCGTCCTCCCCCTCCTCCTCCCCGTCCTCACCCTCTTCCCATCCTCCCCCTCCTCCTCCCTGTCCTCACCCTCTTCCCGTCCTCACCCCCTTCCTCGTCCTCCCCACCCTCACCCTCTTCCCGTCCTCAACCCCTTCCTCATCCTCCCCCTCCTCCCCGTCCTCCCCCTCCTCCTCCCCGTCCTCACCCCCTTCCTCGTCCTCCCCCTCCTCCCGTCCTCAACCCCTTCCTCATCCTCCCCCTCCTCCCCGTCTTCCCCCCTCCCCCTCCTCCCCCTCCCTGTCCTCACTCTCCTCCTCGTCCTCCCCCTCCTCCTCCCCATCCTCACCCCCTTCCTCGTCCTCCCCCTCCTCCTGTCCTCAACCCCTTCCTCATCCTCCCCCTCCTCCCCGTCTTCCCCCCTCCCCATCCTCCCCCTCCTCCCCCTCCCTGTCCTCACTCTCCTCCTCGTCCTCCCCCTCCTCCTCCCCATCCTCACCCCCTTCCTCCTCCTCCCCGTCCTCCCCATCCTCAACCCCTTCTTCATCCTCCCCCTCCTCCCCGTCCTCCCCCCTCCCCGCCCTCCCCCTCCTCTCCGTCCTCCCCCTCCTCCCCGTCCTTAGGGCTGCAGAGCCTTTGCTGGAGCAGCGGCCCCACCCACCACGGCCCCAAGGCCAGGCTCCTCCTCCACATGGGCTTCACCTTGGGGCCCCCCAGGCTCCCCGCCCCGCTCACCCTGTGTCCTGGCTGCGACCCCTCATGCCCCCGACCTCACAGTCCCCGGTGACAGACAAGCCCGAGCTGTCCCACACAGACCCCTGCGGCCTCCCTCGGACCCTGGCGGGAGCAGCCACCTCCAGGCGCTACCTGGTGATTATCCCGGAGGAACCGGCCACCAGGCTCCCGCCTCCTGCTCACACCCGACTGCAGGCGTCACCACCCCTCCAGTCAGCACGGCTCCCCTTCCTGTGGGCTGCCCGTCCCAGAACCCCCTCCCCCATCTCCCAGGGACCCCAGGAGCTCTCCCACAGCAGCTCCCAGCTGTCCCCCGACCCACACGGGAACACGCCAGCACAGCAGGCCAGGACGGACCAGCTCCCACCGCCTGCTGCTGGCGGTCAAGCTGGCGCCCAGGACCGTTCTCTCTGGCCAGCACGTGGCTACGAGCCCTTCATTAGGATGCCATCGGCCTCCAAGGTCCTGGTTTAGCAACAGGTGTTCACAGGTCTGACCAGTCCTGGCCCACAGCCTACCTCCCACCCAGGACGGAGCGCCTGTCCACGCCTGTGCATGGCTAACAGCCGGCAGGGACCCCGTCTGTGGACACGGGGACCTCTGAGGACTCCACGTGCCAGCGCACAGCGATGCCACCCGCGTGTGGTCTGGGGGTGGCCAGGCAGCCCGAGAGGCACCTGCGGCCGTCACCGCCTCAGGTCAGCAGGTCCACCACACGCGAGGCCCAGCGAGACGCCCGCACAGGCGCAGCGAGAGAACCGCGTGGTGAGTCAGTCCTTTCCAAGGGGGTGGGGGGCAGAGAAAGGCCCAGGTGCCGTGAGGCTGCACCGGGCTCTGGAGCCGCCGGGCCGTGGCGTGAGCGTGGCTAGTGCGCCTGACGCAGGAGCCAGCGGGTCTGCGACGAGCTCGGCCAGGAATGAACCGGGCTCACGCCTGGGGGCGGACCCTCACCCCACGTTGGCAGGTGTCTCACTGAACAGTGAGCTCTGCGTGAAGGGGGCCTGTCCGTGGGAAGCGCAGTGTGCTGCCGCCTGTCTGCGGTGCATCGTTAGCTGGCAGTTCCGTGTCGCTGTCTGCCCACACGGAGCTCTGCTTAGGGCCGCCCTCCACCTCAGAGCCCGGGTGGGGGCTGCAGGCTGGGGCTGCGAGGCGGGGCCAGGGCGGAGCTTTATGTGGCTCGAGGCGCCTGCTGCCCAGTCACTCAGCGGCTCCTCTCCAGCCCCTGGTGCCCAGCTCACTATTTTGAAATGGTAAACTTAAATGAGGCTCCTAAAATGCCTCTGAACTCGCCAAGCACGGTGACTGACACGGGATGGCTGGGCCAGGACTGACTGACGGCTACACGACGCCTGGAGCGGTGCCCGTGGCCTCACGGTCTTCCGGGCCGTCGGCAGAAGCAACTCCCGGGACGGGCACCGCTCAGGGCCGTCCTCACGCTCTGGTGCTTTTACAGGGGCCTCGCGGGGAGTTTCCCGCCAACTAGCGGCTGCTTCTTAGCGGCCTGACCCCTCGCAAGTCGACCTGCTAGTTAACATGGAGCGTCATGGCCATTACTTTGGCCCCTGGAGGCGGCTTAGTGACGGTAACACTCCACAACCATAAGGCCTGGAAAGCGCCGCCTTCTACTCTAAAAAGCTAAGAGCCACATGACTTTACTCATACGCGGTGACGTGGACATGGTAAGGGTCCCTGGGTCGGCTCAGCAGGCAGGCAGTTACAAATATGCATCTTTGAAATCTGCTCCACACCCAGCACAGTAGGTGCTCCACGGCCGTCTCTAAAACCTGAATGCACCCAGCGTCTCACACGGTGTCTCTGTTAGGAATTCCGTGTCCTGAGCACCTCGGGAACCCCCTAGAATGGCTCACAGAGACTGTTTGAATGGACTGCACATGACTCCTTGTAGAATGACCTGGACACCAGTCAGAAAACACGGTCATTCTCACGCAGCACCGTCTCGTCTCCTCCAGACTTGCTCACGGGCAGGAAGTGTGACTGCTCTCCGCATGGCGCAGCTGCAGGCCCCACAGGACGTGGGCTGCGTGGGACGCACAACGGAGAGACCGGTAAAACCTCTCTCTTCTAGGGCCCCCTCCGTGGAGCGCCCTCCCTCAGCCACGCCTTCTGCCTCCTGCGACACCTTGGTCCCCGGGACCCGGGTCTGGCAGGGAGACCTGTCGCCTGGGGAACGGACTGGAAAGGCCCAGGGCCGAGACTCACTCCTTCCTCCTCCATGGCTCCCGAGCAAACCGAAGGGCTGCAGAGGGAGCCTCTCCGAGGGGCAGCCGCCCGGATGTCTCAGCGACGCCCCCTCTGGAACCCCAGCCCCTGGCGCACCATCGGGAGTGACCTCCCGGGAAGGCGAACCCGCGGTGCCCACTCCCCGTTCACATCTTCCTGTCACACTTCTGCTGGACGCCCCGCTGCTCCCCCGGTGCCTGGGACCCGCGTGCAGCACTGGCCTGTGGGACCTGCAGTTACGTGAACTGAATTACAAAACGAGAACAGAGGCCAACCAGGGACCCAGGGCCCTCAAGGCAGCCACGGGCCAGAGAGCAGGCGCGCGGCAGGCGATCCTGTGTGCGCGTGCGTGCGATGGCGCGAGGTGTGGCGAAGACACCTGCTCGGCTAAGGGACCTGGGCAGCTGCCCTGCGGGGTCAAGACCATGTTGGGAAGGACGGAGCCCCGAATGAGAAGCCACCAGATGCAAGTTCCACCGACGCCCACTCAACAGCACCGCGTCACCGTCAGACCCCTTCTTGCCTGGACATCGTCCCCTGGGGGTCACGAGTGCACGCAGCACACGCACGTCCTATGCTTCCCTCGGGCCAGTCCAGCCACCACTTGGCACTGCGTTTCTAAGCTGTCCCTACTCGCTGAGCTCACCACCATGTGCTCCAATACCCCACCTGCCGTCTACAGTTAAAGACAGAAGAGAACAGGGGCAGAGCCTGGCAGAAGCTGTGCATACAACCAGAACTCCAACAAAGGCTCACAGAGGAAACTGCTTCTGTGTCTTCGACAGGCCCGTTCCTAAGGGATCAGTTATTGGAAACGAACGCGTTTTCGGACAGGGGCCGGGAGCTGGGCCGCCCACGCCCGCCTCCGCGTACCTTTCACGTCTTCGTCCTCGATGGTGGTGTTGGAGCTCTCCGTGGACTCCTGTGGAGGAAACACACGTTGCAGACAATGCACAGCTGCTCCTTTTCGTCCCGGAAACTGGCGAGTGCTGCTCACGTCATGCAAACCCGCAGCAGGCGTGTGCACGTCGGACATGCAAATGGACAGACACCCTATGGCGGGAACAGAATGAAATGCCAAACGCTGCCCACGCTGGGGAAGGCGCCCCCATGGCCTCACCTCGAGCCTCAGGCCGTGCCTCTCAGAACTGAGGACACGTCTGGGTCCCCGTGCCCCCAGGTTCTCTGTGTCTGTGAGAAACTGGCTCTACTAGCCTAACGAGCAGGAACCGAGGACAGAACCATTCTTATTCTCCATCTAGCATCCGGGGGCAGCCCCTGCTCTGGCTGAAGGGGGCCCGCGAGCACAGACGCACACCTGGCAGCCTGCGGGTCTCAGCCCCTAAGGAGAGCGAGCCTCTCCGGCCCCAGGAGGGGAGGAGGCAGGGGGATGTGGTCGTGCTTCCAGGAGTGTCCGCATGGGCAGCACCGTGCAGCCAGCGCGTCACTGACTCAGGACAGCGAGGTTCTCTCTCACGTCCGAGGCGGCACTGCTGCCATGACAACGACAGAGCTGCTCTGTGAGCCCCGTGCCACCGAGCTGGGGGGCACCCGAGCCCGACCGCCCGAGGCGGCTCCGCACAGCGTCCGATGCACGGCCCGTCAATGCAGTTCCCAGCGAAGAAACGCACTCACGTTCCTGAGACACACCTTCCACTCGAGTGACCAAAGGCCAGAAACACCACCGGACACAAACCTCCACAGCAGCTGTGTGCTCAGGGACCAAGAACGGCTTTTGCAAAATGGTGCCAACACCAGCCAGCGTCCCTCAGAGATCCAATATTCAAAAAAGTGATCCACTCGTATGACGGTCACAGCGAGTATGTAACCAAAGGGACAGGCCCATCAGCGCGTGTGCAGGGTCTCCGTCCGCCCAGAGCAGGGTCATCGGCCTCGGCCTGGCCTGGCCCACCTTCCGCGCGCGAGGAGGTGCAGGCACCTGCGCACAGACGTCCACGGAGCCAGGCAGCCAGGCAGCAGCCACCGCAGAGCCACCGAGAGGCCCCAGCGTGCGCCTGGCCTCGCCCGGCTGGCGACCCTGCGAACCTCGGGCTCGCGTGGGACACTCCTCAGGGCTCCAGGTGTGAGGGACCGAGGGCAGCCATTTCCCACCCGCGCGCCGCAAGGATGTTGAAAACGTGCAACACCTGACTGTTCAGCCCTTAGACTGTGAAATAGGAAAATGACAACCCTAGCGTCGGCGCGAGTGGACCGAACACTGCGCGCAGAAGTGAGCAGCCAGTGTGGGTGCCGTGGGAGGGAAACGGTGGGAAATCGCTGCCTTAGACCATTTCAGTGTCATGACTACAAATACGCCTCATCACAGAGAAGGAGGCACATGATGGTCTTTACTCTAATGACTTTAACACTGACCCACTCGATGTTAAACCAGAGAAAGTGTGTTCTGACGTCAACCTCGCTGCTCACAGTGAGCAGACAGACCAGGCCTCGCCTGTGGAAGTGGGAGGAAGGGTTCCTCCCTCCGCAGCCACAGCCGTGCGTGAGGATGCAGCTGGCCCAGCGCCTGCTCATCTCCCTCCCCAGGCGTGCACACGGCTCGCACGCAGCGAGGACGCCGTGCGGACAGGTCACCGTGGACGGACACGCCAGGCTCCTCTCAGCACAACCAGTCACACGCCTGCTGCTGACACGCATGTCGTTCCACAAAAACGCGTTTCCCAAGTGAACGCCCTCATTCTCTGCAAATTCACGCCAAACCACAAACACCACCAACCAGGAATTCCAGGAAAAACCACGGTAACAACAGAGTAAATGGACTCAAAGCAACATTACACCTGAACAAGTGCCTGCGAACCCGAGCTCCAAAGGCAGGAATGACACAGCAAGAAACCCTAACTCCCATGCAGACACACGTCAGTGCAACGGGGGGCGGGGGGGGCGGCGACGGGCTCGCGGGGGACACAGTTGTCTGGACAGAAGGAAGCTCTGTCGACGTTTAGTGACTAACGGCCCCGCGCCTCTCAGGGTGTCATTATCTGCCTGTCCTGAGAGAGGGTGCAGCTGGGTCGTCAGGCACGGGGAGCACGGTGGGGGCGGGCGGGCTCCCCCATTCCGGCCACTGAGTCACTTTGTGCGGAGGAGGGTGTGAGGGGAGCGAGAGGCTACCCCCTCTGCGTACCTTGTTTCCGTCAGGGCTGTGGATCACAGTGGTTTGGGGTTCCTGAGTGAGAGCAAATGGAGAGAGAGCAGTTCGCATGGTCAGTACACTCCGGCGGTGGGGAGAGCGCGAGCAGCCCGCAGGCCCCGGGCAGCGGAAGCGATGGAGCTGCGTCAGGGCTGCGAGGCAGGGCTGGGGGAGGCCTCCGGGGCCTGGGCCCTGCCCGGCAGCAGCGTGCAAAGGCCTGACGCATCGGCACACAGACGGGCGCTGCCGCAGGAGACCTCAGAGGCAGCCACTGTTCCGATCCCGCCCCAGGCGCTCCCGGCACGAGGCCTGCCCATGTCTGCCCCGCGCTGGCCAGGGCGTGGTCGCAGGGCTCTGAGGATGGACAATCTCTCTGAAGGCATTTTTCAGCTGCAGTGTTTTCAGGACTATGGTGCTGACACTGTATTTAATACACAAATAAATGCCCTTGGACGATCTCCATGGGACTGCACTTAGAGCACTATCGTAAAGAACGTATTTTCAAATGTCCACGAAGAATCCTCAGGGGCACTGAAGGTTCACTTCAGGGGTTCTAGAGCGAACCATAAAGTCACAGTAATCTGAGACACATGGCTGTAGAATCCTGTGTTAACTCATTAACACATTAATTTTCCTGCTTACGGGCGACACGTACCATGCGCCCAGAAGGCTTGCTCCCTGTAAACCCAGCTTTCTCCGTGAGGGAAGTATTATTTTTACTTTTCCCCTCTATTGCTCTGACCAGAGAATGGGAGACATGTTCCGAAGTGGAGACTGGTCAGCGCCATGTGGATGGCGCCTGGTCAGCGGGAGTCCCTGCCATGTGCGCCCTCCTGGCCGGGCTGCAGGGAGCCTCAGAACCCGTGGCCGCCCTCACCCTGCAGGACCATCGCGTGCACTGAGGCCAGGGAGGGAACCGCCCTCTCCACGCGTCCGTCCTTAAGTGGAGGTGGAGCCTGTGGCGAACGAAGTGGAATCATCCCGGCCACTGTGGACTCATTTAAAGTGGCAGAGAGGACGGTGAACATCAGGAACCTTCCTGGAAACCATCCACCCAAACACGGAACAGCTCGGGGACAGTGGGGAGCTCAGCACTCAACTCTAGTGTCCAAGCCGCCAGCGTCCACCTCGCACTGCGGGCGGCGGGGACTGCGGGGCAGGAACGGGCAGGCCGGTGCTGTGCCGTGGCTCCTTCTCGGGGCTGAAGTGAAAGGGGCCTTTCAGTGCGAGGCGGCAAAGCGCAGACTGGAAATCCAGCGCTTCGTCTGCCGGGGAGGCCGCCAGGCCGCCGTCCACAGCCAGCGGCCCGGCCCTGCGTGGGCGCCAGCGCTGCCTCTGAGCCTCCAGCAGCCACGCCGCGAGCAGCGAAGCGCATTCTCCTGCCCCTGTGGGCACATGCACATGTCCCTGCGAGACACAGCGGCCACGCTCAGACATGGGATGAAGGCGTCTTGTTAGCCACACGCGGCCTGACAACCACCTTAACAAAATGAAAAGGAGACAATGAACATGCCCGCATCTCAGAAAGCAAAACCAACACCAAACCCAACAACACGTGTGTACACATCTGCACACGGGCACACGGGAGCAATGGCAGGGCAGTGAGCACGCGGGAGTCGCTGTACCAGCGCCGGGGCAGGGGCGTTCTCTTTGGGGCTAGTTACCACGTTGGCTCTGCTGTTTATCTGTGGGTCGCAGAAAAAGAGAGACACACCTTAGAGCCTGGGAGCTAACGCGCTCCCTGCAGCGTGTCTAGGTGGAGACACGACACGGGAATAAAGGGCGTTCCTCAGCGTGAGAGACGCTGGTGCCCCAGGACAGGAGCCAGCCTTGTCCCCAACGGTCCCCGCAGGCTGGGCCCAGACCTGGAGGGCGCCCAGGACTTGCTGCTCTGGCTGTGCCAGCGGCGGACACAGAGCAGGCGCGGGCGAGTGCCGTTCACGCGTTCCGCGTGGATGCCCTGCGGGGAACGCGCTTGGTTCACTCACTCTGGGGCCTAGCTCGCCACAGACCGCCGTCCTGAGCCCCATCCCTTTGCTCCAATAAAACTCCTCCTCTGATGAGACCGGCTTCACAACACGTTTCTATCACGAGAAGCCTGGTCTCCTCCATCAACAATGGGCACCTGAGCTCTTCTGACTGCAACGCCCCTCCCTCTTCACAGCGGAGGAGAGATGGTTGCTGCTGCTGCTACAGCGACTCCCTGGGACCAGCGGCCTGCTCCCTCCGCGCCCACCTGCAGAGGCCGCTGTCCCCGCGGGAGGCACTGAGTGTGACCCTCAGGGCTGCAGCCGCCAGGGAGGCCTGCAGACAGCAGCCACGTGAGGCTGCAGCTGAGCTTGGCCCGAAATGGGCACAGACTCAGGTCGCGATCATCTAAACGCGTCACCTAAACTCACGCCTGACAACTCAGTGTGGCCATCGGCCCACAGAATCAGCTCATTTCCTCGCACGACGTTCTCTGCACACTTTCTTCACGCTGTTACCGAAGGAGCACATCCCACAAGTGCAGTACAGACGCACGTGAGGCGTGAAGACAAACACACGCTGCAGAAAGGCAATGCCAAAGAGCAGCTACGAGCAGTCACACCCAGTGTGTGGGTCCCAGGGACCCGCTATGTTACTCAGAGTTCACGCCGCATCCAGTGCCGAGGAAGATGGGGTTCAACAGGGGCCAGGTCCGCACGTGTCTGCCCGCCACACCTGTGTGCCCAGCGGGCGGTGGGACCCGCGGGGGACACGGGGGAGCGGGGCGGGCCTCGCTGGAGAAGCGTGAGACGTCGGGCTGTCTTTGGCAGATAGTTCGCTGGAACCTTCTTTCGTTGGAAGGGCACGGAATTCACCATGGACGTTGTGCAACGTCCAGAAAGAGGCCAGAGGAAATGGCCCATTGAAGACAGCGACAGAACGCACAGCAAAGGGGAGGCGCCCCCCGCAGGGCCACTCCTGGGAGCTGTGCCGGCCACACAGCGCCTCTGCCTTCCCCGGACAGAGGGCTCCGTGCACGTGGGAGCCCAGAGCCAGTTCATCTTGGTGAAATGTCCCCCACGCACACCCCTGCACAGGGCGCATCTGCACAGAGGGGCAGCGCACACACACCGTCTCCCCACCTCACGTCCTGGGTCAGGCACGGCCAGTGTGCCGACGAGCGTTAAGAGCACCGGTTGATGTAGATCAGCCGATGGGATTTCACGACAGATCTTTGAAGGGACGTGTGATGCTGACTAATTGGAATAAGAGGAGAATCTCTGCATCCCGGCTGGAGGCCTGCCTTGCGGAGGGTCCTGCACCAGGCGGGGCCACAGCACCCGCGAGCAGAGGGAGCCTTGGCTGCCGGGAAACGCAGCCCTTTTATACGTGGAGCCCAGCATTTCCTCTTAAAGGGCTACATCCATCAGCTACCTAAAGGCTGCACTGACTCGTCCTCTGAGGCTCGGCCAAGACGCCTCTATTTCTCGGGGGTCATTTACTCAGCTTCCAGGACGGCCGCACGGGCCACCCTGCGCTGCACATGCACTCGCGGGGGTACAGCGATCTGCTCTGCAGTCACCCTACTTCAGCATCACAGTCGTCGTTTAAAAATAATCCCAGTCTTGCCCTGGCCGATGTTGCTCAGTGGACAGAGCATTGGCCTATAGACTGAAGGGTGCCCTTTGATTCCCCGTCAAGGGCACTTGCCTGGGTGGCGGGCTCAATCCCCAGGAGGGAGGTTGCAGGAGGCAGCCGATCCATGATTCTCTCATCATTGATGTTTCTATCTCTCTCCCTCTCCCTTCCTCTCTGACATCAATAAAAATATAGAAACACCAGAAAAGTAGCAAGCATGCTAAGAATGTTAAAAAAAAACACACCCGTCTTTTTTACGATCAGTCAACAGACAGCAGCTGCCTCCTCCCTTCAGCTTCGGAGGAAGCTGGGCTCTGTCCCGGTGGAGGAGGCGGGGCGGCTACTTAACTAGCCCCCTTCAGAGGTACCAGCGGGGCCTGCGGGACCTGCACCCCCCTCGGTGGGCAGGGCTGCGTCCTGCCCTCACGCCCTTCAACACTCGAGCTGGGCCAGGGAGGAAGGAAAGAGAGCTGTGGCCGCGGAGCTGGAACGCGTTGCTGCACCGAGCGCAGCCTCACGCAGGCCTGAGGAGGAGCCGTGAGCGCCGTGTCTCTGGCCCTACAGGGAGCGCGGAGAGTAAACCACGGGGGAGACGTGCTGCCAGGGAAGGCCGACGCCCACCGTGGCCTGCAGTGGCGGGAGCATGAGCCGTGAGCAGAGGAGGCTGTGCTCCTGGGCAGCGGGGTGGCTGGCCCGGCCCCGAGCCCTGCCCCACAGCGAGGCGAGGGCGGCACGGCCACAGTGACTGGCCGTTTTCCACTTAGGCCTCAAATGACTGACCACCGACTTTGGGTCAAGGTCACACAGGAGGACAGTAACGAGTTCCCGCGAACGCTGCCGTGCTGGCGAAGAACGCGGCACCTGCCGCAGGAGGAATGGGAGACATCAGGTGACACTGGGAGGAGCAACACGGTCACAGCACAGGAGGGTCCCGCGCAGCAAACGGCATCAGCGGAGAGCCAGCGGTGGGCTTTTGTTTAGGAACCGAGAACGTGCCATGACCTACTAACATCTGCCCCGAATGTCCCAGGAGCTCCTCTGGGCGGCATGGCAGCACAAGGACCGCGGCCTCCCGGGGAGGCCTGGCAGACGCCTAGAGGTAGCACTCGGCGCCCAGGGCCACAGGCCGCCCACTCCGCAGCCTCCAGGAACCCAGCACAGACACTGGGAAAGGTCAAGTCAGCCCGACGATTGGAAATGTAGAAACCAGAGAGGAATTCAACGCTCCAGAGCAGCTCCTACGGCACGAATGCCAGTCACACTGTGTGACATCACGTTACAGACTGTGTGACATCACGTTACAGGCTGTGTGACATCACGCTGCAGGCTGTGTGACATCACGCTGCAGGCTGTGTGTGACATGATGTTACCGGCAGCCTGGCTCTGCTCAGGAACCAAACCAACAAGAGGAGACGGGCGCTGCAGGGGGCACCCAGGCAGCAGCAGTGACTCACCTTCACTCCATCCGGCTTCTTCAGCAGACTCTTGGCCGCTGCAAAACGAGAGAGACCGTGTTAGCCACTCCTGCATGGGTCGGCCCGGCACCGAGTCGGTCGCTGTCTCCCGCACCGCGGAGCCACGCCGCACACCCAGCCATGAGGCCACAAGCCCAGCTCCTGGGACACACAGTCTGGTTCCCAGTTGCTTCAGCGCTCACGGCACAGAAGCGAACACATGCCCAGTCCTGCCACTGGACCCGCTCCTGCCGGCTGGAGGCCTCGGGTCTGTCACCGGCGGCCTCTGTCTGCGGACGGCACCTGCGCAGTGTTCATGTCATACCAGCCCTCGCCTGAGTCCTGCTCCACAGGCTCAAACTCGCTGGGGAAAATATTCTCTGGCGAAATAACGTCTTTTTAAAAATATGTATCTTTGAAATCAGATTTCAATTTTACAAAAATATTAATAACTGTACTTAAAATAAAATAGTATATTATTGACCTACTTTAAACCCTTAGCATATACGTGTTAGAAGAGAAATTATGTATCCTTCTCTACTTCAAAATCAGAACAAGACTTCAAAATCAAAAGCCGTTCACACCGAAACATTAAAAGTCACAGAATCTGAGGCCACACACGAAAGAAAATGAAATCTTCAAGGAAACGAGAGCTCCCGGGGACATGGGCCCACAGTGAGCTCCCAAGGATGGAGCTCACGGGCCACAGCAAGGTCCCGGGGACGGGCCCACAGCGAGGTCCCGGGGACGGGCCCACAGCGAGGTCCCGGGGACGGGCCCACAGCGAGGTCCCGGGGACGGGCCCACAGCGAGGTCCCGGGGACGGGCCCACAGCGAGGACCCGGGGACGGGCCCACAGCGAGGTCCCGGGGACGGGCCCACAGCGAGGTCCCAAGGATGGAGCTCACGGGCCCACAGCAAGGTCCCGAGGATGGAGCTCACGGGGCCACAGCGAGGTCCCGGGGACGGGCCCACAGCGAGGTCCCGGGGACGGGCCCACAGCGAGGTCCCGGGGACGGGCCCACAGCGAGGTCCCAAGGATGGAGCTCACGGGCCCACAGCAAGGTCCCGAGGATGGAGCTCACGGGGCCACAGTGAGGTCCCGGGGACGGGCCCACAGCGAGCTCCCGGGGACGGGCCCACAGCGAGCTCCCGGGGACGGGCCCACAGCGAGGTCCCGGGGACGGGCCCACAGCGAGGACCCGGGGACGGGCCCACAGCGAGGTCCCGGGGACGGGCCCACAGCGAGGACCCGGGGACGGGCCCACAGCGAGGTCCCAAGGATGGAGCTCACGGGCCCACAGCAAGGTCCCGAGGATGGAGCTCACGGGGCCACAGCGAGGTCCCGGGGACGGGCCCACAGCGAGCTCCCGGGGACGGGCCCACAGCGAGCTCCCGGGGACGGGCCCACAGCGAGGTCCCGGGGACGGGCCCACAGCGAGGACCCGGGGACGGGCCCACAGCGAGGTCCCGGGGACGGGCCCACAGCGAGGTCCTGGGGACGGGCCCACAGCGAGGTCCCAAGGATGGAGCTCACGGGCCCACAGCAAGGTCCCGAGGATGGAGCTCACGGGGCCACAGCAAGGTCCCGGGGACGGGCCCACAGCGAGCTCCCGGGGACGGGCCCACAGCAAGCTCCCGGGGATGGGCCCACAGCGAGGTCCCGGGGACGGGCCCACAGTGAGCTCCCGGGGACGGAGCTCACGGGCCTCAGCAAGGTCGCTCTTGCGGGGGCGCAGCATCCCTCCAGGTGCTGAGCCTCGGCACTGACGATGGGCACTTGGACACACCACGCAGTGATGAGTGGCGCCGGTCGCAGACGACAGACAGTGGGACGCAGTGCTGGCACGGGGTCGGTCAGTGCGTGGCCGAGAACTTGGTGGAGGAACCGCCGGGCTGCCCCAGAACCGCATGCTCACCCGACTCCCCGGCATCTCTTTTCCTTGGGACGGTACTTTGTTCTTCGGCATCATTTTCAACTTAAGACACAAAGCCTGACTTTCTGAGTCCATAGCAACACAGCTCCTGACTGACTAGTGACTGAGAGTGAGGAAGCCTGTCTGGGCAACAAGACTACTCGCCTGGAGCTAAAGAGCAACCCTGGGCCTCCAGGTGGGAGAGCGTGTGGGTGGGAATGTGCTGTGGGCAGAGAGATACCAACAGGCAGAGGGGCCCAGCGGGCAGAGGGGGCCCAGCGGGCAGAGAGAGGACGGAGGCGGGCTGGGCCAGGACCAGTGGAAAGGATGGGGTCCGTGCACTCGCCTCACAGTAGCACCCCCCACGTGAGGGAGAGAAGGAAACACAAAAGCAGCTCTGCAACCCGCTGTGCTTTACAGGGCAGCTGGGCGACGAGACAGAAGCAAGAAAATACTCAGAATGGGCACAGCGCCCGCCCGCGCTGGGACCCGCGGGGCCTCCGGTTACCAGCGACTCTGAAGTGAGGAGCAGAGCCTGCCTCCCATGCGGCATCAGGAAGGACAGCACCTGCACCTGTCCACGCGCTCGGGGCCAGGGACGAGGGGACAGCAGAGGCCCGCGGGCCAGAGGGGGCTGCAAGGCGCGGGCATTGTCAAAGGCCCGATTGGGGCTCAGAACGCGCTGAGGCTTTGACAAAACACACAGCCTGTTCTGAACGCTTCCACGAGCGGGTCAGCCATTCACAGACTGCATGGACCCCTGACGCCAAGCGACTCACCCAGCATCGGGCCCCAGCGCGACATGGTGTCAATGTACTTGAACGGTGACGCTAGGTGACATTGAACGAGAGGAACTGAGCTCACCCCAAACGGGTGACCCCGGGCCCGAGCTCCTGGTGCTCTCACTGCCGCCGACGCAGGGGCAGCTGGGGAGCCGCGGGTTCCCTGCTGACACACAGTGGGACACCCGTCCCCGCGGTGCCAGGCCACGCGGAGCGGACGAGAAGACGAGACCCCGAGAGTCCCACTGACGCCGCAGACCCTCTCCCGGTCCCGTTCCTGACGGTCATTTGACAGTGGTTCCAAGGGTCAAAGGCCAAATGGAAGACTGACCGAGAGCAGCTCCCTTGCTCTGCCAGCCTTCTGCACTTCAGGCTGACCAGCAGGTGCCAGAATCTGACGTGGCAACTAGGTCTTTTGAGATAATCTGTCAAGAAGGGGCCCCAAAATGCAAGCATTTCTGCAGACAACAAACACTGTACCCACTCTGCACCAAGGCTCAGCCCCTCACTTACTCTCCCTGTGCTCACGGGCTCGCTGAAGCCGCCCCATCCTGCAAGGATGCTGTGGGCAGCTGACACCCACCAGCGACTCCCCTGCACCGAGGGACCTATCTACCTACTGAGCCGACACCCACCAGCGACTCCCCTGCACCCAGGGACCTATCTACCTACTGAGCCGACACCCACCAGCGGACTCCCCTGCACCCAGGGACCTATCTACCTACTGAGCCGACACCCACCAGCGACTCCCCTGCACCCAGGGACCTATCTACCTACTGAGCCGACACCCACCAGCGGGCTCCCCCTGCACCCAGGGACCTATCTACCTACTGAGCCGACACCCACTGCGGGCTCCCCCTGCACCCAGGGACCTACCTACCTACTGAGCCGACACCCACCAGCGGGCTCCCCCTGCACCCAGGGACCTATCTACCTACTGAGCCGACACCCACCAGCGGGCTCCCCCTGCACCCAGGGACCTATCTACCTACTGAGCCGACACCCACCAGCGGGCTCCCCCTGCACCCAGGGACCTATCTACCTACTGAGCCGACACCCACTGCGGGCTCCCCCTGCACCCAGGGACCTATCTACCTACTGAGCCGACACCCACTGCGGGCTCCCCCTGCACCCAGGGACCTATCTACCTACTGAGCCGACACCCACTGCGGGCTCCACTTGCACCCAGGGACCCAGCTACCTACTGAGCCGACACCCACCAGCGGGCTCCGCCTGCACCCAGGGACCCAGCTACCTACTGAGCCGACACCCACCAGCGGGCTTCCCCTGCACCCAGGGACCTACCTACCTACTGAGCCGACACCCACCAGCGGGCTCCCCTGCAACCAAGGACAGGCTTTCGGGAGGAGGCAGCCTAGAGAGCCGGCTCCTCCATCGTGGTCATTTAAAATCTCGCTTATTGGGACTCCCGATGGAATGAGACTCTCGTTCGCTGAGAACTTTACGGAACGTCAGCTGACAAATCCGAGGTGCAGGTGCTGAGCCAGGACGACGACGACACAGGCAGGGTCGGCAGCTGGGGCTTGTGTCGGCACAGGCTGCTGGGTGGTGGGGCAGCCGCACCCTTTGGGGGGCTCACCTGCCTGAACCCAGACACACCACCGTGCGGGGAGCCTGTGGGCCCGTTGGGGTCGAGGCCACAACACATCGCCATCCCCAAACAACAGCGTGCTCCTCATCATTATTACTTTTCGATTCCAGAGAGTGAGCTGGAAGGGATAACAGACGACAAGGACCAGGTCCTCCCCACGCACCTGAGAAGTTCCTGGTGGCCAGCATGGTGGTCAGGATGGCGCCCTGCCAGGGAGAGAAGACAGGTCAATGGCGCTCTGCGACCTCTGCCCCCACACACAGGCCCGACAGCCTCCCAGCCCGACTGGTAGGGGCGACGGCCGGTTAGTCCCTGTGGGCTTCCCGGGCAGCAGGCCTCTGGGCCGAGGCCGTGTGTTCACACCAGGCTCCCCGGCAGCTGCTTCCTCGGCCGGGAGGGCAGGCACACGCGGTCACAGCCTAGTGCTCCACCATGGTCCCTTCCCGCGCGCCCCCAACGCCCCAAGACCCTGAGACAAGTCCCAAGGGGACCCGCAGCACTCTGCCAGGTCAGAGCCACTCTCCCGCGCCCCCCCCACCCCCCGCCCCCCGCCTCACGAGCGCCCTCACCTTGAGCTTCCTCCGCGCATTAAACTTCTTCAGGCAGTCCACCGTCTCCTGTCTGTGCATCATGGAGGCCACCGTGGAGCGTTGCTGTGGGAGGAGGGACGTTACCCAGGGCTCCCCCTCAGCACCCCACCGCCTGGCCAGGCCCCAGACCCTCCGCACACATGCCAGCTGTGTACACTAGCCAGCCTCTCCCGTTACCTCCCTTCAACATGGCTCATCGGATCCCCACAGGCCTGCCTCTCCTTGAGTCAGCAGAGCAGGTAGCACCCTGACATCTGACCCGCGTCCCCAGGTGTGGCTGCCATCCACCCCAGCGCTCAGGCTGTGTTCTCAGCAGGCGTACAGCTCTGCCCGGCCTCCGGCGGCCTCTCTCCTGCTCGGACCACCACTCAGCTGCCAGCCCTGCGCTTCCCTAAAGCTGCCTGATCGTAAGTCATGGCCCTGGGCCACCTTCCTCCCGGGACACAGTGAGGCCTGGCGTCACCTCCTCACTCCTGCCCCTCAATGTTCCTCGTCATGAGTGGGCGACGCTCGCCCGTGTGACGGTCGGCCATGTGGGTCTGGCCATGTATGTAACCAGCTCTGCTACCACAATGTGTTTTTAACCATGGAATTAGCCCCTTAAACACCTGGAGACAAAATGCAATCACTCATCTCCTCTTCCTGCAAAAAGTGCTCTAAGCCCCTGCGAGCCAAGGCAGCCCGTTCCTGCCAGCCGCGGGCAGGCGGGCGGGCCCCACTCACGCAGATCCACGGGTGCTTCAGCGCCTCGCACGCGGTGATGCGCTTGGCGGGGTTGATGGTCAGCATGCGGTTGATGAGGTCTTTGGCTTCGGGAGTCACCGTGTCCCACTCTGGTGATGGGAACTTCAAGGCATAAACTCAGAGTTAGAGGCAGGTCCCCTCCGTGGGACAGGCAGCAGCAAGTACAGACTCATCCCCGCGGCCGTGAGCTTCCCATCGGTCACGCTGTCGGAGCAGAACCGTCCAGAGAAGCCGACCGAGGTGGAAGCTGCCCGTCCCCTAGTTACATTCTGTCAGTCAGAGAAGAGGTGCTGCTGGGGGCACACACACACTCGGCATGTGATGTCTGGTCCACACATCCTGGAGGTTAGGAAATTCTGAGAATCTTAGTCCTCTCATTGGAGTTTCGCTTGGATCTGGACATGACATTCTAGGCAACCCTCCCCAGAATTATTTACAGAAATCACTAACGTGCCGGGAGCCGGTCCATCCTTGCTGTTTCAAGGGACCTGGCATATATGGCATACTGTTCTTAATATGTTTGCTCACCTTCTTGGCACTATGTGTTTTAACCAAGGTCACCTCTCTGAGAAAGGCTGTTTCCCCAGGTAGGGATTTTCCCTGAAGTTAGGGAGGGAATAAAACCCCTTAACTTAGTGCCAGGCGTGTAATCACTTTAACTACGAACAATCATGCTTAAGCTACATAATCTTTACTCCCTGGAATGGAGATAAGAAACACCCTAACCTTTGGAATAGAGATTGATAGGATTAAAATCAACTGGTGTAAATACAGATGTAACAAGACAACAGGACACAGAACCTAGAGACAGAACCTGGCTACAGAACCTGGATAGAACATGGCAAGAGAACTGGACTAGAACCTGGTGACTGAACCCGGCTGGAGAACCTGGACAGAACCTGACTGGAGAACCTAGCGAGGGAACATGGCTACAGAACCTGGCTGGAGAACCTAGCAAGAGAACATGGACACAGAACCTGGCTGGAGATCCTAACCAGAACTTCGCTGGAGATCCTGACCAGAACTTGGCTAGAGATCATGGCTAGGCTGCTGATCAACTGAACGCTGTTTCTGTGTCATTCCTTCTTCGCCGACTCCGTCCACACCTTTGGGGACCCCTGGACCTGCTGGGGTTGGACCCCAGCATCTGGCGCCCAAACAGGGACCCTTAGGTAAGTGCCCTGCACTCGGGACGGATAGGACTCCACCATAGGAAGAGGGTGGATAGTCTTTGCCGACTCCATCCACACCTTTGGGAACCCCTGGAACAGGATTTCCCTAGGTAAGGCCACCCCCCCCCCCCCCCATTGAGAACCCCACACTTGGGACGGATAGGACTCCACCAGGGTACTGCAGACCCCCCTATAGAGGATAAGTAGGGTAAGAAGGTGGATAGTACAGAACTTAGATTGAGAAGATGTGCCATACTGAGTCCAAAGAAAGAAGACTCTGTATTGATTCTTAGATTGAGAAGATATGCCATGCTGAGTCCAAAGAAAGAAGACTCTGTATTGATCTTTAGATTAAGAAGATGTGCCATATTGAGTCTAAAGAAATAAGACTCTGTATTGATCTTTTAACTCATATGCTTGCTAGCAGAGGAATTAAGGTTACTCCCAGTCAGACAGAACGTTTTATACAAGAAATATGTCCATGCTTTTCTGAGGAAGGAAAGGTAAATGTAAAGGCATGGGAGGAGGTAGGCCCAAGGAGCCTTATCCTTAACCCCACTGCAGCCTTTCCACCCCGGGAAAGTGCAGGATTGGCAAGCTCTCCCTGGGGTGATAGATCAGGACTCAGGTAATAGCGGAAAGCGCCAATCCTACTCTTAAAATGGATACAAGAGAGCATTTAATGCCTGCTTTTAAAAAATAAAAAAGGGGGAATTTGCCGGGAGCCGGTCCATCCTTGCTGTTTCAAAGGACCTGGCATATATGGCATACTGTTCTTAATATGTTTGCTCACCTTCTTGGCACTATGTGTTTTAACCAAGGTCAACTCTCTGAGAAAGGTTTCCCCAGGTAGGGATTTTCCCCTGAAGTTAGGGAGGGAATAAAACCCCTTAACTAAGTGCCAGGCGGGTAATTAATCACTTTAACTACGAACAATCATGCTTAAGCTACATAATCTTTACTCCCTGGAATGGAGATAAGAAACGCCCTAACCTTTGGAATAGAGATTGATAGGATTAAAATCAACTGGTATAAATACAGATGTAACAAGACAACAGGACACAGAACCTAGAGACAGAACCTGGCTACAGAACCTGGATAGAACATGGCAAGAGAACCGGACTAGAACCTGGTGACTGAACCTGGCTGGAGAACCTGGACAGAACCTGGCTGGAGAACCTAGCAAGAGAACATGGACACAGAACCTGGCTGGAGATCCTAACCAGAACTTCTCTGGAGATCCTGACCAGAACCTGGCTAGAGATCCTGGCTAGGCTGCTGATCAACAGAACGCTGTCTCCGTGTCATTCCTTCTTCGCCGACTCCGTCCACACTTTTGGGGACCTCTGGACCTGCTGGGGCTGGACCCCAGCACTAACGCACAGAGCGGAGAGCTGCCCCAGGTACTGACGCCTGCGTGCCGCTGTGCCGGTCCCGGGGCACCTCCCGTCCTGAGCATGGACAGCAGGGCGGCCGGCCACGTCTGGGCTGCGTGGGCCGTGAGCCTCGGCCGGACGCCAGCCCTTCCGAAGGCTGGCCCCTCGCCAGGAACCTCGCCAGAGCCAGTCCTGGAAGGGCCGCTCCCTAACTTCCCTCAGGAATTGCTTCACCAGGGACTTCACAGCGAAGCTTCACCCTGTTTCTTTAAGTGGCGTTTTTGTTGATAATGACGCAGCCTCACTCACATAATGAGCACATTCAGCAGAGATGCTCTCAGTGAAGGGATAAGAGTTTACACCCAGCCTGGCCGGCGTGGCTCAGTGGTTGAGCGTCGACCTATGAACCAGGAGGTCAGGGTTCGATCCCCAGTCAGGACACCAGCCCGGGTTTTGGGCTCGACCCCCAGTGTGGGCATGCAGGAGGCAGCCGGTCAATGATTCTCTCTCATCACTGAAGTTTCTATCGCACCTTCTCCCTTCCTCTCTGAAATCAATAAAAATTTATTAAAAAGGAAAGAAAGAAGGGAAACAATGCGGCCTTACTCTTCAGATTAGGATCTCAGTCCATGGGTGGGGGCACAGACAAACGTCCGATCGTCAACAGCACGTCTGGCCTGTGCCTTTCAAAGGCCTTCCCTGTGCAGCCCCTTCTTCGAGCGGAAGCCAGCCCAGGTCCCAGGAGGCACCGAGCCCAGCGGCGCGGGAGGGCGGTGAGGCCGTGCACTGCGACCGCTGCCACAGGCGGCAGGTGATGACAGGCACCGGGGACTGTATTACACCCACAGGGGGGAGCCCTCCTAAAGCAAACACGTCTCCACTCTTAGGTGTTCAAATGCACCGAGAGCCAACACTGGACAAGACGTCCTTCCTCAGATGGGAGCTACTTCCCTCTCGCTCTCAGCAGACGTGGCTGAGGACACAGGGACCTTGTGTTTCCCTGTGAGGACGACCACGGAGCCCGTGGGTGACCCGCATGCGGCGGAGAGGAGGCGGGCTGCCCTCCGAGAACGCCCCGGGAAGCCCCGGCCCCCACGTACATCGTAAGCTCCGGCCTTGATCTGCTGGTAGAGTCTGTGCTGGTCCTCGTCCCAGAACGGGGGGTACCCCACCAGCAGGATGTAGAGAATGACGCCTGCAGGGACGAGCGGGAACAGCATTAGGTCGCAGCCACGGAGCTCCCGTGGCAGGCCCTGGACGCGCGCCCCCCCCCCCCCCCCCCCCGCAGGCAGAGGGTGTGCTTGGAGGCACTGGGGGAGGGGATGCTCCTGAGCACGGCCCCAGCGCCCAGCACGGGACGACGGCCATGGCAGAGCCCGCAGGCCCGAGCTGAGGCCGCCCGAGCTTCCCGCCTTGCCTCCTGCTCGCTCACTTGTGCAGTCTCAGAGTTTGCTTCTGTTTCTTAGTCATTTTGCCTCTAGTTGGGCTGTGTGCTGAGCGTGGAGCCGGGCATACACTCCCGCCCTGACAGCAGGGGCTGGGCATGTGGACAGCCTGCGAGGAGAGGAAGCCCTTGCTCCGTGGTCTCCATGTCAATACAGGGTCTCGGTGGCCCGCGGAGGCCCAGGTCCCCGCAGAGCATGCGTTACAGGAGGGGATGAGGGAGAGAGGGGAGCCTGGCCCAGATCCCCGCCTAGCCTGCACTACTGGCTCTCCCTCCAGCGTTCAGGCTTTGAGGGCAGCCACACACCCACTCCCCCCACACCCCTCAGTGCCTGCCTGCTAAATTCAGCAGCAGAAGCAGAGCTGGTGGGGCTGACTTATTGCAAAGCCAAGACTCTCTGAATTTCACCTGCGCCCTACGTGACCACTTCTAATCCCACAAGGGCAATACCGACCCCTACCCCTTCACAGTAGAGAAGCCACTCAGAGGCAGGATGGGTGGGGCGGCAGGCGCCCAGCAAAGACTGACCAGCGTGGGACCTCCCAGTGGCCGCCCTGGGCGAGCAGGGCCCAGAGCCGGGCGCTCCCAGGTTAAACGAACAGCACCTGGTGCTGCCACTAACGCGGCCACAAGCAGCAGAGCGTGGACAGCCCACCTTCCACGCCTTAGGGAAGGGCTTGTTTTTAAGTAAAACCAAGTTCCTTTCAGAATCGAGGCTGTGCAGCCCGTCCAGGCTGAGAGAGGAGCAGCGAAGGGGACGGGAGCCGCGCGCGCCCAGAGGGGACTGTGTCCATGGCCCCACAGGACCGGCCAGAGCGCCTGTCCCCCTTCTTCAGCCTCTCCCAGGGCAGTGAGCTCCCGGAGAGACCGCTGCAGGCACGGCGCCGCCCGGACCCACAGGACGGCCGGCTCCTTCTCTCCAAGCGGCACCCTCGCCCCCCTCCCCACGTGTGAGATCTGTGCAAACCCAGGCTCCACGAGGCTGCTGAGGGGGACAGAGGCCCAGGCAGGCTCACCGTGGGCCACCACGTCCCTCACCTCAAAGAGCCGCTCAGACCAGCACCCTGGGCCTCTCCTGGGAACGGGAAGGGGCTCCTGAGTCAGAGACGGCCAGCAGGGCCCGCCCGCCCTCCCGGTGACCTCGCTGCTGGGCCCCCGGCGCAGACGGAGAAGGTCCCATCTCAGTCCGTCAGCTGCGCTGCCCGAACCTGCCGGGTGCTTACCGCAGGCCCACATGTCCACCGGCTTCCCGTAGGGGTCCTTCCGCAGCACTTCTGGAGACAGGTACCCGGGCGTGCCAGCGAAACCTGCGGGCAGAGCCAGGGGGTCGGCAGGAGGACAGAGCAATGGGAGGCGGAGGCGGCGAGAGCTTTCCTGCTCCGTCCGCGGTGGGTCCAGGTGAGCCGGCCTCAGGCAGGAAGGCAGCGTCTCTCCCAGGCCCTGCACACTGACCCGCCGCCCAGTGGCTCGGGACACCCAGCTCATCCCGACACGAGCTGCCCCGGGTGCCGGCCGGCCCCTGCAGCTCTCGAGCAGCCCCTCCTGTGTGGGGCTGAGCTCCCTGTGAGGGGAGGACGCCCCACCCACACAGCGAGGCCCCGAACCCTTTCAGTGCAGGCAGAGCCCTGCCTCCCCCTGGGCACCAACAAGCAGGTGCCCGTGTCCTGGGTGGAGGCCCCTGCACCAGGAGAGGGGCACCTCGGCCCCAGGAATGGGGAGCGACGCTGAGGAGCCCGTGTTCCCGCATCTTCCGCACCTGCCACCTCCCACGGCTGCCCCCGCCCAGACCCTTTCTCTTCCGAGTAAAATTATGTAAAAGCCTGAAACCTGGCATTCCACACGACGAAGACAGTTCTGTCCTTCTCTCATGAAAGTGAAAAGCCGGCCCCACCGACACCACCTTCTACAGGTGACACGGGTCAAACACGTGGCACTGAGGCAGACGACGCTGAGCGGACACGGGGGAGCTGTGGGCACTCACCAGGCCCAGCCACCCTGTGGCCCGCCCCCCAGGCTGCAGGAGGACTCCCATGTACCTCAACGGAGCAACGAGGGGTCTCACCTTCAGAAACGCACATTTTCTGAAAAGGCGCTTCTCTAACGGGCACTTAGCAAGAGCTGACGTGGGCAGTGTGCGCTGGGGGCACGGAGCTCTCCCCACGTCCCGGCCCCCAGGACCCGCTGCTGCCAGTAACGAGTGCCTGCAGTCGCAGCGGACGCACTGGCCCACCCGAGCGAGTGGTGTCCACCCCCAAGGGTGAGGCTGCTCACAGCTCCCGGCTCAGCACGCCTGCGGGAGCGCCACCTCCACCGCAGACACCGCCCAGGAGTGGGAGCGACTGTCCAGGAGTCAGCCAGGGTGAGGCTGTCCTCACTCAGAGGGCCAGCCCCGCCCACACAGCCGCCTGCCTCCCGGCGCGGAAATGACACAGGAGGGTCAGGAGCGCAGACGGCCCCTGGTGCTCAGGCTGGACGCTGGCGCCAACTCCACCGTGGCTCTGGGCATGAGGCTCCGTCCGTTCTCCTGCTCCCGGTCATCCTCCTCCGGCCCTGTCCCCCCCACCCCCCCAGCTCTGGAGGGTCCCACTCTGTTCTGGACAGAACCCGCCGGGCCCCAGTGAGATTTCCGGAGCTCAGAGCTGTGTGCGGCCTGAGGAAGGGAACTGCTCGTGCCGCCTCCCACCCCCATTCACGTCCTCACACTGGCCTCCCCGGCAGGCGGCTGCCCACCCCCCACCCCACTGCCACCGCCTGCTGCAGAGCCCAGCACGCCCGCTGCACCTGCAACTTCTCACCACATCCCTGACCTTCCAGGCCACAGCAGCCCCTTCACTAGGCCAGGCCCCCTCCTGTCCCAGCGACCCGCCGGGCGTCGCACGTCAGCTGCACACTCCTCAGGCCTGAGACCCTCCCGGCCCAGCCCGCGCCTGGACGCCCTTAGCGCCTTGCCAGCGGGAACAAGGCTCCTCCTTCGGGACGGCCCAGTGTGCCCAGCGCGGAGGCCATCCGTCTGCTCCTCGCCCCGCCCTGTGCACGGACAAGGCCGCAGGCGCAGACCTGCCAGCACCTCCAGGCACAGGCCCTGCTGTGTGTGCTCGGCCTCCTGCCAGACCTGCCAGGCTGTGTTCTCACCAGCACGCAGGCGACGGAGGCCCACCTTCGTCTGTTCTGCAGGGACAAGCCCGGCAGGCGGAGGACAGGCCTCATGGTGGGCAGGAGGGTGCGTGGGAGGCGTACGGAACGGGAGTGGGCCACAGACAAGAACCGTCTGGTCCCACGGACACACGATAAAGATGAGGACAAGGACAAGGACGACAGGAGCAAGTAAGGACCCCAATCGCCGTGAGGACCCCAATCGCCAGGAGGCCGCACGCCATCCACCATCACCTGGCAGGCAGGCGAGGGGCGGGCAGCGGGGCTGCGGGCAGGGCCAGGAGATGGGCGTGTTGGGCCCAGGCGGGAGAGGGAGACCGGCAGGGTGCTCCCACGGACAGCTGCTCAGAGGAAAAGGACTAGGAGAGAGAGGCATGTGAAGTGCTCGCTCATCGCGGCCGCTGAGCGTCAGGAGGGAAGGGGACGAGGCTGGGGAGGGGCTGCCTCAGGGCGCCCTAGGAAACGGGTGACTCGGCGCCCGGCACACGGGGCGAGGATGTGAGTGCAAAGCAGCTTCTGCAGGCGGGTCGCCGAGGGGTCCCGGTGGCAGAAATGCTGCGATCTCAGCTGGTTCAGCTCCCATCTCCTCCTCGGTTGGAGGTAAACACAGAGAAATGTCAACATTAGCCAAGCTTTAGAGAGGAGACTGGCCTATGAGAGAAAGGACATTTAACACGTGAGCGCCAGGCCGGTTTGGTCTTCCTTTCCGTTTAGCCCGCGATGTCGGATTTCACCGATATGCTGGCGGCCGGAGAGCTGAGTACGGTTGCAATAAGACTGCATGTACATCTTCTGGCATATTCCTGTATGTATTTATCGCAATCTGTACTCTGTGTTCTTTTAGAAATGCTTTCTCTTCGGTCAGTTGTCTGTGGTTCGTGTTCCAGTGCAGTTTAACAGTTTTTCTTTACCCGTAATAGTGACAATGTCAGTAGAAGCAGCGCGTGAGAGCAATTCAAGTGAAATTAGTTTTCCTAAAAAATGTCATTCTTTTTTCGTCATCAGAGGATGAGGGTGAGGCTTTCGAAGAATGGCATGATCCAGAGGTCATCGACCAAGGACGATGCCCTTCACCTACCCGTCTGGCTTTAGGGCTGAGGACTTGAATGTAAAGTCATGTGCAACAGTAGAGAATTCTTATGAACTGTTTGTGCCTAATGAGCTGTTTGAGGATCTCGCCAAAGAAATGAACTTACATGCGTCGCAAAAACTAGGGGCTGAAAACTCGCAGGGTTTGTGCAGGTGGACTGTGACAAACAGAAATGAAATGAAAAGATGTTCTGGGTGATTCTGTGGATGGACTAGTTAGATACCATCTTTATGTTTATATTGGTCCCATGATCCTGCATGTATGCAAACCTTCCCGAGAAAAATGTCAAGAAATAGATTTGAGATATTATTATGAATGCTGCATTTTTCAGACAATAGGGAGGCAGATGTTTCCAATTGTTTATGCAAAATACAACTAATAGATAACATGGAAATAAATTTCAAAAAAGATTATGATCCATCTGAAGCTCTATGTATTGATGAATCTTTGATACCATTTTGTGGCCGCATAATATTTAGGCAATATTGAAAACACGAACACCACAAATGCGATATTAAATTATTTAAGTTGCACTGCAGATCTGGGTACACGTATGCTTTCTGTGTATATGCAGGGAAAAGTTTAGACAAAGAAAATACGACACTAACTAACATTGTAATGTCTCTTTGTAGAGATGTATTCAAGAAGGGACACACACTGTACATAGACAACTGGTTCACGAGTTTAGATTTAGCATATAAATTACTCGATAATAATCCTCATTTAGTAGGAACATTATGTTCAAATTGACGGGGAAGTCCTCATGATGTAACGCCAAAGAAATTAAAACGGAGAAATTATAGCAAAAGAGAACAAAAAAGGAATAACCATTTTAAAGTGGAAAGATAAGCGGGACATCTTACTTCTTTCAACAAAACATATGTCAGAGAACAGATCAGGTCACCACTTGAAACCAAAAACTGTAGCGGATTATAATGCAGGAAAAGCAGCAGTTGACATATGTGATCAAATGAGTGCCTATGATAATCCGGCACGAAAACCCATGAAATGGTATAAAAGCTAACCTTTGAGCTCCTACTAAATACTGCTGCTCTCAATGCTTGTATTTTATTTAAAAATAATAGCAAGAAGAATATGAGTATCACAGAATTTCAGAAGCAATTAGCTGTCCATCTAACAAATTGTTGGGATGAAGAAATTCCAAGTAGCAGTGCTGTAAATAGACTCAAATATCTCGTCACAAACTGCAACGAAGAACTGGGAGAGCGGCGAGAGCTCGCAGGTATTGTAAAAAATGCCACGGAGGTAACGCAGCACGATTTGGAGGAGGTGCTGCCAGGAAGCTGACCAATCAGTTGTAACACCTGTGGAACCTGCACAGGAAACCATGTTTGCGTAGACCGTGTTGTAATAACGTTCATTAAAATTCTTTTTGGTAACAAGTAATATTTAGGTGCATTCCTTTATGATCTCCAAGTTATTTAAAATTTATTAATAGAAGAATATAATTTTTAAATTGTGTATCATCAGTCAACAGTGACTGACGAGGTCCGGACATGGCGCTTAACGTGTTAAGATGGAACACAATGCATATCTATGTACATGTGTTCTTTTAACTATTTCTTAAAACTTTCACTTACGAACCCCAGGCCTGGGAGCACTGCGCGATTCCAAGTCCTGCTCTTTGCATCATCTCAGCGTCCAGTGAGGCGGCGCGGACACGCTCTCCTCGCGAGGGAAGCCAGGAGCGCCGAGCGAGTGAGCAGCGTCTGTCGGCTCCGGCCCTCCCGCCCAGCAGAGTCCCTGCTGCTCCCGTCACACCCTCCGGTCCCTCTGACTGATGCCCTGTAGTGCCAGGAGGGCTCAGTGCCGTGGGCCCTGTCCACGCTGGAGCGGCGGGGAGCGGGTGGGGCCAGGGGGCTACTCACCGAACCATGCCTGCTGGTCCCCTTGAACCTCGATGGCGAGGCCGAAGTCTGCCAGCTTCACGGCCGCCCCCTTGGACTTGCTGGCCAGGAGCAGATTCTCCGGCTGGTTTAGGAAGAAGGAGAAAGACGGGAGCCCATCGTGAGTGACTGAACCAACAGCGTTTTCTGCCATCGGGAAGCAACCGGCCCGCGCTGGCCTCTCGAGGTGGCCGTTCCTGACCCAGGGCGACACTGCTGGAAAGGATGACCTGCATGGTGTGGGTTGGACGGACGCACAGGACAGACCCTGTGCAGGAGGGAGAGTGCTGCCCGATCCCAGGGCATGCGGGGCCCAGCCAGGCCACAGGCAGTGGCTCAGAGCCTGCAGAGCAGACACTCAGCAGAAGGAACGTGACAAAATGATACCAAGAGTTGGACCAGTTTACACAGATGGTTCCTGGGGTCTGTGTGCACGTGGCACAGATGGTTTTTGGGGTCTGCGTGCACGTGGCACAGGTGACTTTTGGGGTCTGCGTGCGCGTGGCACAGGTGACTTTTGGGGTCTGCGTGCACGTGGCACAGATGGTTTTTGGGGTCTGCGTGCACGTGGCACAGGTGACTTTTGGGGTCTGCGTGCACGTGGCACAGGTGACTTTTGGGGTCTGCGTGCACGTGGCACAGATGGTTTTTGGGGTCTGTGTGCACGTGGCACAGGTGACTTTTGGGGTCTGCGTGCACGTGGCACAGGTGACTTTGGGGGTCTGCGTGCACGTGGGACAGGTGGTTTTTGGGGTCTGCGTGCACGTGGCACAGGTGATTTTTGGGGTCTCCCAGGCACGTGGCACACGAGTTTTGTTTTTATTTTCCAGGGAATGGGTGCGGGTGTTGTGTGCTCGGCCCAGGGAGCTTCCAGCAGAGGCGCGTGCCGACAGCGTGCGATCAGGGGTCTGCTTCCATCAGCACACGCGGGCGAGGCCGGCACCTCTGTTCCCCGACTGCTGTCGCGTCAGCACACGCTCAGGTAGCTGCCTGTGCCAACACCCAGTGCCGCCCCTGGCCTGGCACACATAGGCCTCAATGGCAAAAAGCAGAGCGACTCGATGCATTGTGGGATTTATCACACACACAGCTTGTTCCTAAAATACTAGACACACATAACGCACAAACACGTTCTCTAAAGTTTCATCTACGTGTGGTTCTCAGAAAAGTGGAGCTGTGGTTTTAGATCTGTTCAAAGTGTGGAACTCATAATGTGATACACGTACCACCATGTGAACGAGAACTGACTATGCCTTACCCCCCCACCCCCCGCCAAGGATGCATTTCCTTTCTGCTCATAACTTTAATTTTTTCCCATGAAATAGTATTTAAAATCCTCCCAAATCTCCAGAATTACTACCTTCATTAACATCTCTTTGTCTCTCTATATCATCTATCGATCCACCCCACCCACCCCACATCCACCATCCACCCACCCACCCACCCACCACCCATCTACCCACCACCCACCCACCCACCATCCACTCACCATCCACCCCACATCCACCATCCACCCACCCACCACCCATTTACCCACCATCCACCTACCATCCACCCACCCACCATCCACCCCACATCCACCATCCACCCACCCACCACCCATTTACCCACCATCCACCTACCACCCACCCACCCACCCATCCTGCCGGGGCAGTAACGTGTGCCCCTGCCCTAATTCCCACTCCCTCCACTTGCCCCTCCTGGTCTCTGCTGGGTGCCTCTGCCCGCCCTGCTGCGCTCAGCCCGTCTCCAGTCCTGGGGCTCCACACCGGGTGTGCCCACTGGCTGGCCGCCCTGCGGGTGTGACTGCCTCAGAGACACTCGTCTCCGTTATTCAGTGCCCAGCGATGGGCGGAACCATCGCCTTCGCTTGGCGCTGCTTGTGCTGGCACTGCCTTTCCTAGACGGAAGGGTCCTGTGACCCTCAGCGCTCAGCTTTGCACCGCACCCTGCAGCCCAGCTGCAGCAGTGCTCCCGGAGGGGCTGCAGTCAGCACCCACTCACGCCCAGCCGGGCCTTTGATGACGGCAGCAACACTCGGGCTTCTAACAGACGTGGATGACCGAGCTGTGCTCACACGTCCGCATGGTCCCTGAACGAGCACAGGAACCAGGGCCTGAGAAGAGTCCAGTGTCGAGCCAGGTAGGAGGAACCCAGCTGCCCCCTTCCCCTTCTCAGGTGCAGGCGAGACCAGGACAAGCAGTGGCCAGGCTTTGGCAAGCCCAGGAACACGCGCGGACCGGGGCCGAGGGGGCCTCAAGGGGAGCAGTCTGGCAGAAGCAGGAGTGAGCTCCCAAAGCTCACCCCGTCCTCTAACGGCAGAGGACGGAGCAGACACTTCCCCAGAAGAGCCGCGCGGAAAGCGGCCCGTGCGGCAGTGAGCCCTCCTGAGGTCCTGGCCTGAGTTTCTTATCAGCGACTTCAGCTCGCAGGTCAGAAAGCAGCTTAGCGCACGGCTCACACGCGGGCCTGCCACCTGCGCTGACGCACGCTCCCGGCAGCAAAGGGCTCAGCCGAGCTTGGACACGGACACACATCCACGTCACGACCCAGAAAATGCAGGACGAAGGTCCTGGGAGAGAAGTGACACTCCCCATCCTTGGCCCTTGGCTTTCCACACACGGAGGAAGATTTCAAATGGTCCATTTATCACACAGAGCGGCCGGCCCCATCGCATAAAAACGCGCCCATCCTGTAGGTCTGCTTGGAAATCAGCAGCTCTGTGTTTTGACAAGGAACAAAAGGGCTCTGTCTGTGCACGGTGCGGAAGGAATAAGATCACCAGAAAAATGAATCTTCAAAGGAACGTGCTGTCCCCTCCTCCCAATGGGGAGGGGGGCCTGCAAAGGGCTAGCGGACGTGCAGTCCGAGCGTGCCGTCCAAGGAAACACCACTGACCACGCCTGTGCTTTCGACACTGAATGCTCTCAGATGCAAACTGAGGTCCAAGGGAGATTCCAGAAATGAAGGCAACGTTTTGCTTACAAATCTCATCCTCAGGTAATGCGCCGTGGATCTTTAGAGACTCATTCTTCCAGGACACACACTAGAGAGGTCTGCCCCTGAGAAACCCCAGGGGCCCACGGGACACACAGCCGCTCGAGCCGCTGCCCCGGTGCCAACGCCTGCCAGGCCGAGGTTTCAAACGAAGACCCACTGCCCACACGGCGCTCACACGCAGGTGCTCCTGCCCATGTCTTCCTTCATTTCCGTTTCTCGGCTGCCTCCTCTGAACGGCACAGGCACAGGTGGGAAGCCAAGGCCTCTCCTTCGCTCACGTCCCGACTCTCCGTTTCTCGTCGTCCGTGCACGAGGGCTGAGTGGTGGCCTAGAGCGTCAGGATGTGCGTGTGCTCCGTAACCTGCTTGGTCAGCACATCTGTGGGACCTTCCTCACCTGCTGGAAAGGCCTGTCGGGTCCCCGGGCGGCACGTACGCAGGAACCAGGATGCCTGGCGTCCTCCGCCTTCCCGGGCTGACGTCCCTCACGGGGCCACAACCTACTAGTGACTCTGCCTGCGGCTCTGGAACCTGGGTAACCGCTCACTCGCTATCGGGCCCCACGGCCTGGCTGCGGGGTCTGACCCTTGTCCGCAGACGAGTCCAGAACGAGGGGGCCATCGCGCGCTCGCCGCCACTGGAGACACGGAACCCAAGTCTCAGCTGGCGAGGACCATGTTTCGTCCTGAGTGGGAATGAGCCCACGCTCTCCAGTGGATCTGCCGCACACAGGACTGTAGTCAACCGTCCGGGCACCACTCCCCTTCGTGCCCCCTGGCCCAAGCGGCCTGAGTGCAGCGACTGTGCGCCAACACCAGGGGCAGCGCGGTCCCCACACACTCAGGAGCCGGCCCTGCCTGGCAGACAGCTGGCGTGCCACCTTCCCGGAAGCAGACACGTTGCTCCGGCACAGCGCCCACTGCCTCGGACAAGCAGGGTCCTGCCAGACGTGTGCCCAACGGGGGGCCCGTGTGTTCTAGAAAAGCCCACCTTAAAGATGCTTCCTTTAATCCAGGATTAGGTTAGAACACAAACAAAATCTTCCAGCTGTCGTGTGCACCCCCCAAGTGGTTCCCCATTCTTCCCATTTCCTGGTCCCGCGTGGACACAGGGCACATGGGGTGACTCTCGGACACCGATGTGTTCTGAAGAAGCCTGCCCCGCTTGCCGGGGACCCCCTCCACCGAGGGTTGAGGGCCTGGGGGAGCCACGTGCCGCCAGCTTCCCCACCACGGCCTCTGGGGCTCCGGACAGAGGTGGTGTGCAGTCTGAGGATGGCACCCGGCCCAGACCTCGGCCTCCAGGCAAGCGCTGGGTTAGGCAAAGCGCCCCCTGGTGAAGCCCGCCCCGGGTGCAGCTCCTCCCCCTGGTGCAGCTCCTCACCTGGTGCAGCCCTGGCCCCTGGTGAAACTCCTCCCCTGGTGCAGCCCCGCCCCCTGGTGAAACTCCTCCCCTGGTGCAGCCCCGCCCCCTGATGAAACTCCTTCCCTGGTGCAGCCCCGCCCCCTGGTGAAACTCCTCCCCTGGTGCAGCCCCGCCCCCTGATGAAACTCCTCCCCTGGTGCAGCCCCGCCCCCTGGTGAAACTCCTTCCCTGGTGCAGCCCCGCCCCCTGGTGAAACTCCTCCCCTGGTGCAGCCTCGCCCCCTGGTGTACTGCCTAAACCAGAGCAGGCACATCCTGCACTGTCGCTGTGATGCCCCAGTGCCCCGTGGCTGTGACGCAGGTTTAGCCTGCAGACAAGCAGCTGGGAGGCACGGAGCATCATTCACAACAGTCAGTGTGGGCGGAAAGCTGGGAGCAACGAGGGAACCAGGTGAAGTGCCTGCCCTTGGCTCTTCCACGGAAACATCACACGCTCCTTCAACCGGACGTGGGCTGCACTGACCTTCAGGTCCCTGTGCACGATGCCGTTGAGGTGGCAGTGGCTCACGCTCTCCAGGATCTGCTGGATGCAGTGGCTGCGGAGACACAAGGCAGAGGGGGCTGGGGACCGGGTGCCGGTGGCAGTGCAGTCCCAGCACACACACACACACACACACACACACACACACACACACTCTCTCTCTCCCAATTCCCAACCTTACGCGGGAACTGAACGCTGCCGAGTGAAGGTGCTGGTGATTCTGGTCCCAGCACGGACTCTGTGGCATGTTCAGGCAAAACCACTGAGCTGCTTCGTTCATCCCCGCGGCAAACGCGGTCACGCTACCCAGGAGGGAAGGTTTCCGGGAGGAGAACGTGTGCCCGCTCCCATCATGTCCCGGGAAACTCTTCAGGGACCAAGCATGGGGGGTCTCGCGCACACCTGAACTGTGCACGCCTGGTCACCACGGCACCGGGGAAGCAGGAGGAAGCGGCAGATGAGAGGGTGGGACCTGGGGCACAGCTGCCGTCTGACTCGGCAGCGCTGCTCCGGTGTGACACGTCGGAGCAAAACTAACGGGGTCCCCAGGAGACGGAGAACCGAAAGTCCACCTACAACGTGGGGCTGCTTCTGGGGAAGGGCTAGGAGACGAGGGGCAAACGGTGCAGCGGGAGCCCCGGAGCAGCGCTTGCTGTCACCTGCGGAGGTGCACCAGCCGTGCCCCCTCTTGGGCCTGCTCCCTGCTGGCAAACGCCGCTCAGTTAGAGGGACCCCCACTGTGGCTCTCCATCCCCGTCACCCGACAGTGACCTGGGCCACCGCCCAGCAACGTCCGAGCTCAGGCCCACACCACGGCCAGGGGAAGCGAGAGCTCAGTGAGGACGCGCTCCACCACCAGGGTACGGGGCAGCGCGCCACGGGGAGCCGGCGGACAGCGACTGCCTGGTGTACCCAGGGCAGGGCCGACACGCGGTCAGGGCTGGGCGCTGCGGAGACCCCGGGCCCTCAGGTGGCCACCTGCACCAGGGCTCATCTGAGGGCTGGCAGCGCTTCCTGAATCCTGGGGCTTGTTTCCTTCTATTTAATGCCCACTTTACACTACTTCCTGGGAAATTCACTTTCTCTTCTCAAACTACGGGACAGGTTCCAGGCCTGAGGAGTCACGGGAAGAAGGAAGGAGACAGCCACACTGCAGGCCTTCGCCATGCTCCCTGGTGAGCAGGCGGGACCCGAGCTTCCTGACCAGCCAACGCCTGCAAACAGTTTGCAGAAGGTGCTGACGCTCATGGCTCAGAAGAGAGTGCTGTCTCCTGCATGGGTGGGGCTCCCCTGAACGTGCCCATGAGCTCCACCGCCACGGAGCACGCACACGGTGACTAGCCACGGGGCTGCCGTCACCCTGGGCCCTTCGAGGGTGACACAATCTTTACTTAATTTCGCCGGCAGTTTTCGAACGTATGTTGGCTGCTCACCTAGCACTGAGCACTCGAGTGAGCCCCCAGCTCGCTGGCCACCCTGAGCCCCGCCCTCCCCAGCGCAGGTTCTCCTGGCTGCGCAGGAGCCGCAGGGGCCTCGCGAGGGTGTGGGTCCGGGAGCCGTTGGCAAGTCACTCAGTGGGGCAGACGTGACACAGAGCTTCCCCGCTAACTCTGGCAGTGGAAACCCCGTGAAAAAGCAGAGCCAGCCATGGTGAGACCACAGAAAGCCATGAGCAGTGGTGCTAAGGCGCAGGGTGTGCGCAGGGACCAGGGAGCTGCGCAGCCCGCTGCTCAGGAGATGGGCCGCTGCGGCCGGACCAGCCCGATGGCATTGCGGTGGCGTTCACACGCTCACAGGGCTCCCACCCTCCTGGCCGGGCTGCTGGCGGGAAGTGCCAGCTGCGGCCACGCCCGGGGTGCCAGGCGAGGGGCCTGCGATCCACCGGCCTAAGCAAGCGGCTGCTGCTCACGGCGTCACCTCTGGGCAGCCTGGCACTTTCAAGTGAGACAAAAGGGAGCCACTTTCAACTTCTGTACAAATCTGTCGGTGACGAGATCGGAAAGGCCTCTGGAACCCTCTGGAATTCCTGGACGAGTGTTTTCCAGATGCGGGTCCCAGGGCTGGAAGGGCTCCCAGCTGACCGGGACCGGCCTCTGGGTGACTCTCGGCCGCTCTAAGGCCCGGAGGCCGGTGCTTGGACCTGCTGCCCATCATAGCCCCTGGCCCCTGAGATGTGGCCGGTGCGACCCAAGAACTGAGCTTTTAATTTTTCTTAATTTTAATGAACTGAAACAGAAGTCAAAGAGTCCTAAGAGACTAGGCACACGGGGAATCGGGACTGGAGACCAGTGGGTGTCAATCTTCCATCTCTCACATCTGCTAAAAAAGTGTATTTCTTTAGCAGAAGCCATTCTAGTGAGGCTTTAAAAAATAAAATGTCTTAATCAGTAAAGAACATGAAAACAAAATGCACACTCTAACTACAGACACTAGATAAAAATAAAGCTTAGACCAGACTCATAGGTTTTTTTCCAGGGAGTTGTCTTGGAAATCCCGCAGAGAAAACCACCAGTGAGGGGATGTCCTCACGGAGCCCGGATGGAGTTGCGAGTCCAGGCCGCGCGGGCGCTGCAGGGCGGGAGGGGCGGGCGCTCACTCACCTGGCGTCGGCCTCGCTGTAGTACTCTCGCGCCACGATGTCCTCAAACAGTTCCCCGCCCGTCACTCTGTGAGAGAGGAAACATCAGGTGGCTATGGATCTGCACCACACTCATGTGAATTTTGTATTTGAAAATTACTATAAAAAAGTGTTTTAAAACTGTAAGCATTGCCATTTCCTAGCGGTCGGTCTACATAACCTACATGTTCCTCTCCTGCCTACGCCTGTGTCACCAGACCCTGAGGACACCACGTTTCACACCATCAGTCACCCAGGATTCATCTCCGGGCAGCGCTGCCGGAGACTCCCATGCAGCTCCCCCGTAGTGAGTGTGGGGGTGGGAGAGTGCCGGCTGTTGTCTCAGCGCCGGAGGACGGCCTGTCAAGGCGGCAGAGGGATGTGCAGGCAGCCTGCCTGAGGGCTCCTCGCCGCCTGGGATGGACATGCCTGTGGCCAGAGGTGGCCTTGCAAGATCAGAGCCGGCTGGGAGCTGGGCTGTGCCGACGGCCGGTTCTCTCAGGCCCCGGGTTTGCCAGGGACTGAAGACGGCTTCAGGCCATGTCCCGGGAGGCGGTGGTGGTGACCAGCCAGGAGTGGGCCTGCGCCCCCTGTGAGGACTCCCCTCATCCCCAGCTGGACTCCGTTCCTCGGGGAGCTCACTCACACCCTGGGCTCCAGGCTCCCGACAGGGCGGGTCGGGGGGGTCGGGGGGGAGACCTGGAGGTGCTGCTTCTCCAGGGCCCACAGGCGACTGGTTCGGGCTAGAATCCTCCAAAATCTCTGGCTTCAGTTTCTTTCTTTCCCCTAAAACAGCATGGTTTTAAATTTCAAAGTTATAGTGTGATAGGGAATGTTAAAGCTATGGAGGTGCACCAAGCGCTCCCCTCTCTCGACACCGATATCACCCTCGGGCGTAGATGTGCTTCACGCGCATCCCTTTAGCTTGCTCATCTGTGAACACGGACCCTTCCCTCCGCGCAAAGACAAGAGAAAACACACGGTCCTCACCCAGTGGTTAGGGCGACAGGCACATCAGGCCACTGTGACTTCCTTCCACAGGAGTCGGGGCCCTGCCTCCTGTCTGAGCCTTTCCAACTGAAATCAGTCACGGAAGTCCCCATGCGCGCCCTTCAGACATTCACCTCTTTCTTAGGTAAAACTGCTGGGCTGAGCGCAGCCACATTTGAAATTTGGGGCAAACCTCCCACGTTGCCAAGGGGCCACCTCATCACCGTGGCGGTTCCTGGCGCCCACCCAGTGCGGGTCCCCTGGGGAGAAGCCCCTCCCAGCCGGGTGAATTCCTGCCGCCAGGGCCATGGGCCCTGCTCAGCACTGAGCAGCCGCTCCCCCGACGGTGACCGGGAGGGAGTCCTCGGTCATGACCGCTGTCCCCGGCTGCCGCCCTCTGTCCACCCGTCCCGTGGCGAGGACACGGAGCTGTGCCGAGCTGCCCTGTGACGGCGCTCCCGGCACACTCGGCATGACTGACAGCCGCCAGGGGGAACAAGGTTGGCAATAAGCGTCCAGGTGTGAACTGAAGGGAATACATTTGCATTAAGGAAAGATTTCAAATCAGTATCATACCTTGTTCTGAATAAAAATACAGAGAACCGTACATTTTTAGAGCTTTCATCCAAAATGTAATTTATGTCAACGGCCTGATTTAGCCGGAGAGACCGCGGAGGGATTGGGGTCCCACACACAGGCGGCGCGTCACAACCAGCACAGTGACACCCCCGTCACAGACCCCGCGTCCGAGCCGGAGGCCCGCTTCCCCACCGCGCACAGGCGTGCAGGCTGACTTCCAGCCCGACGCTGCCCCCCCCCCCCCCCGAGCCATCACTGGGTGACCCCCTGCCCCCCCACTGCGGGGGGCAAACTCCCGGGAATGGGCATTCCTGCTGAGGTCGGAGGAAAACCTCAGGACTCTTGGCCCAATCGCTGACCTGATAAATGTCAAACATGCGCTCACAAATGCGGACACTGTGCATGAGAACATGAATCCAGCCATCCACTCACCATGATGGATGTGAGAATTCCAGAAGGTTCCTAGCCCCTTCCGCCGGGAAACCCTCCATCAACAGCACATGGCGTGATCCACAGGTGGGAGCCTCACTGCTCCAGGTCAGACCAACCAGGCTTCGCACAGCAGCTCTGGCAGCTCCACGAGCCACGGGACGGCCTCCCTCCCTCCTGCGGGCACCTCTCTGGCGGTCAGTCCTCTCTGGGCCATCTGTCTGTCTGTCTGTGTCAGTCCTCTCTGGGCCATCTGTCTGTCTGTGTCAGTCCTCTCTGGGCCGTCTGTCTGTGTCAGTCCTCTCTGGGCCGTCTGTCTGTCTGTCTGTCTGTGTCAATCCTCTCTGGGCCGTCTGTCTGTGTCAGTCCTCTCTGGGCCGTCTGTCTGTCTGTCTGTGTCAGTCCTCTCTGGGCCGTCTGTCTGTCTGTCTGTGTCAGTCCTCTCTGCTGGGCCGTCTGTCTGTCTGTCTGTGTCAGTCCTCTCTGGGCCGTCTGTCTGTCTGTCTGTGTCAGTCCTCTCTGGCCTGTCTGCCTGTCTGTGTCAGTCCTCTCTGGCCCGTCTGTCTGTCTGTGTCAGTCCTCTCTGGGCCATCTGTCTGTCTGTGTCAGTCCTCTCTGGGCCGTCCGTCTGTGTCAGTCCTCTCTGGGCCGTCTGTCTGTGTGAGTCCTCTCTTGGCCGTCTGTCTGTGTGAGTCCTCTCTGGGCCATCTGTCTGTGTCAGTCCTCTCTGGCCCGTCTGTCTGTCTGTGTCAGTCCTCTCTGGGCCGCCTGTCTGTGTCAGTCCTCTCTGGGCCATCTGTCTGTCTGTGTGTGTCAGTCCTCTCTGGGCCGTCTGTCTGTCTGTGTCAGTCCTCTCTGGGCCGCCTGTCTGTCTGTGTCAGTCCTCTCTGGGCCGCCTGTCTTGTCAGTCCTCTCTGGGCCATCTGTCTGTCTGTGTCAGTCCTCTCTGGGCCGTCTGTCTGTCTGTGTCAGTCCTCTCTGGGCCGTCTGTCTGTCTGTGTCAGTCCTCTCTGGCCGTCTGTGTAGGCAGAAAGCTCTGCCCAGTCCTTACCTGGTTCACACTAATTTAACAAAATTAAAACCTCGGCTGGCCTTGCCTCGCTCGCAGGTCCTAAGGGGTGAGGGGCAGTTGGACGTTACGGTGCAGTTTCCGTGTGAAATCTTCCACCAGAAACCCTGCCCGCTTTTCAAGGAGGAGATTTTCATGGAGCGAAATGGAGCCGGTGCAGCTGCTCCAACCCCTGCTCTCTCCTCCCCGTCCCAGGACCCTGGTGAGATGCCATCTTATTTTCCAGAACAAGGGGTGATCGCCTTTCCATTTGTTCTATGTGAGACCAGACACCACGACCGAGTCATTAAACAGGTTTCCCTCCGATCTCCTGGACAGATTTTGCCACTTGCAGCAGCGGCAGAGAATGGCGACTCCGACCACGGTGACCCTGCGCCTGGGTTTGGTTCTGTCACTCTCCGGAGGCCAGTCCGCCCAGCGGGGAGCCTGAACAGACGTGGTCTTCACAGCGGGCTCACGCCATCGCTGGCACACGCCAACCTGTGCCCAGACGGCACGTCCGGCTGCTCTAAGACGACACCTCTCCTTAACCTGGAGAGAACTCCTCTCTGGTTAGACGAGGTCAGATCAACTGATGCAGAAAAAACACCTGACAAAATTCAATACCCATCCTGCTAATAACGCTCAGCAAACTAGGAACGGAAGTGACCCTCCTCCACTCGATGTAAAAAATCTACGAAATACGTAATATTACACTCCACTCCTCCTCTCTCGCCCTGGGATCCTAGACAACAGAGGGAATGAAGTGTACGCACTTGCAGGAAGGAATACGGCAGTGTCTGCGCACAGAGGACGGATTCTCTCTGCAGAAAACCCTACGGATTGACAATGAAACTTGCGGAGCTAAGCCATCGCAACAGCTGCAGGGTACGAGGTTAACATCTGACAGCCCACTGACTTCTTACAGAGCACAAGTGGGCAAGCGAGATTAAAACAGTTGCCCATCTACATCCCACTTCCCAGAAAGGAGATACTTGGACGTACGCCTTCCATGGAAGCGCCACATGGAAAACTGCACAGCGCGGCGAAGATCTCGCAGAAGAGCTACGCGAATGGAGAGATTTCCATGTCAATCATCAGAGAGACTTGCTATTGTCCAGGTGCCAGCTCTCAACAACCCAATCCGTAAACTCAGCGCAACTCCAACCAGGGTCTCAGCGTCACCTGTGGAGATGGAGACACTGATCCTGAAGTTTGTGTGTGAGGGGCCAAGACCCAGAAGAGCCTGCACAGACCAGGAGAAGCTACAGTAATGGAGAGTGTGGGATTGGTGAGAGAACGGACAGACACCGTGGGACAGAACGGAGTCCAGAACACAGCGATCTCACCTCTGACACAGGAGCGAAGACCATGTACTCAACAAACGCTGCTGGAGCCACTGGACAGCCACGTGCAAAACATGAATCTAGACACAGGCCTCACACCTGTCACAACAATGAATTCCAAGTGGATCAGAGCCCGAAATGTGAAATGCAAAACCATGAAGCTGCTGGGAGATAGCATAAGGGAATATGTAGATGGCCCTGGCTTTGGCGATGACTTTTAGATACAACATCAAAGGCACAACCCATGAAAATAAATCACTGAAAAGCTGAACTTCATTAAAAGTAGAAACTTTCGCTCTCCCAAAGTCAATGTCAACGAGAGGATTTGCAGAGATCTCGTGAAGGGCTATCGAAGAGGACAAAGAAGCTTAAAGCTCCACACCAAAGATACAGTCTGATTAAAAAATGGGCAAAAGACCCAAAGAGAGACCTCACCAAAGGAGACACACCGATGGCAGGCAAATGGAGGCAGCAAGCGGCACGCCTGGCACACGCACCGGCCGGGGCCGCCCCAGCGCGGGGTGCGGAGCAGCAGGAGGCTCACTGCCGCGGACACGCACACGGCGCAGCCCCTGCGGAGGCGGTGCGGCGCCTTCTTACACAACTACGCACACTCATACGGCCCAGCAACCACGCTCCTCGGTATTGACCCAAAGGAGCCAAGCACTATGTCAACACAAACGCTGCCCACAGGTATTCACACGCAGCTTTATTCGGCTGCCAAATCTGAAAGCAGCCACGACTGCGCCAGGCAGTTTTGAGAGGAATGGAATTTGCTCTGAAGAGTAGGCACAGGAGGCTGAGAAGACCACGCTGGCCCTGGACCCGTGACAAGCGGGGAGCGCGCAGGGAGCTGCGCACCGGGGCCAGGAGGCACGCCAGCACGAGAAGAGCTGCACTAGCCAGCACGGGGCCAGCGCCTGGGCAGCCCAGAGGTGCTCGCAGACGCGGGGCTGGTCCGCGTGTGGCGAGCTTGCTGACCGTGGCTGCGCACCCAGTGCCCCAGCAGGGGAAGGAAGCAGGCGCCTGGCACGGGCTCCCTCGCCGTCCTCCAGGGAGCCCGCCTGCAGGCCGGCGCGGAGTGTGTGCTCTCGGGGCGAAGGACAGCCCCAGACGTCACTCTGTCTGCCGCAACCTCGGGCCCGACACCCGCACCGTGCTCATGCTTTTCCGCGCAGGTCTGCGCCGCGGTGTCTCCTCGCTGCCCTGCCTTTCCGAGTGAGGGCTCTGGAGAGGGAAGGCGTCTGGCTGCCCTTCGGTCCCGACATCACCAACACAACTACCAGCTCCGGGCCAAAGGGTGTGGTTTGAAAAAGTATTTTTAATATTATGACATTTCAAAATCCGTGGACATGAAAAATATACTAAGTACGAAGCAAGCCCAGCCTTCCAGCGGCACAGCTGCGCTAAGGGGGCGGGCAGCACGGCCGCGAGCGCTCCTGGATCCGTGGCACCGGGACACGCTCAGAACCACGGCTTCCCGAGCGTCGGGCACAGTGCCGGCCGCGTGTGGGCACCACCCTGCACCGCAAATAGGATTTCTTACCCGGAAAACACCAACGCTCAGAACAGGGAGAGAAGCACGTCATGGACCGGATGGGCTTTTGCTGGGGAGTGGGGGGCAGAGGGAAGCTCTTTGGAAGATGTAATAATGGCATTTTCCCCTAACGGTTTAGAATCCTGATAGTTTCTAATATTTAAACAGGACACCAGGAGCCCCACTAATTCTACCGGAAATCTCCAATGGATGCGAGTGGCCCAGTGGCTCCCGGGACGGGACAGGACAGGACGGGACAGGAAAAGTGAGACAGCGACAGCTCCCACCTGCCTACTGCTCGCCATGCAGGGAGAGACCGGCTCAGAGACAAGGTCGAGTTCAATGGCCGGCCCTGGGGAGCGTGAGCCGGAAACGCGAGCCTTGCTCTGGGTCAGCCCTCTCTCCATCGCCTCCTCCGTTCCTGGGGAGATGGCACACGTCGCCCAGTGCTGTCTCACCTGGTGCGATGGCTCCACGTGGGCCCTCCCTCCCCTGCAGGGGCCACCCCTTCTCTGACAGGTCAGACGACTCCTGGCGAGGCCTTGCCCCGGGACCCCAGGCCTCGCTCCATGGAGCTCAGGGAGCCCGGGCGCCGGCCCACGGAGGGCCACTCTGCGCGAACCCCCCTGCTGCGGCGAGGACACCTGCGCTCTGCCGCCGCCTTTCCCCTGGTCCCCAGTCCACCTGCAGAGCGGCTGCGAACGCTGCGCAGCTGGGAACGGTGGACAGACACCCCATAAGCCTGCCCGTTAAACTGCAGATGACGCAACTTTCCCACAGACCCACAGCCCTCGGGTTGCTTTTCAGGAAAGAAAGGTGTCCACCAGGAACACTCAGCGCACCTACAAGCAGGCCTGCACTCCGTTCGCCACGGCTGTGGGGCCGGGGTGCGGGAGGCGGCCACAGGCCCTGGAGGGAGGCGAGCCGCTGCCGACCCGTGGAACTGACTGCGGGCGGCTCCAGCTTCCCCAGAGGGCGCTTCACGGGCCTGAAGACCGCACTTTCCTTACCGACGCTTAAACATGCTCTCATGAAGCACCTACTCCCCTCTTCACAGGATGGCACGCCACCCTCAGGTGACTTAGAGGAATTACACATTTATGTTTCTTGTATGTTTTTTTTTTAAACTGATTTCCGGGAGGAGGGGGGGGGGGCGAGAGAGAGAGAGAGAAATGATCAGAGAGAATCACTGAACGGCTGCCTCTTGCATGCCTGCAACCCGGGCATGTGCCCTGACCGGGAATTGAACCGTCACCTCCTGGTTCATAGTCTGACGCTCACCACTGAGCCGTGCTGGCCGGGCTGAAGCAAGTTTTTAAAAGAGAAAGGACGTCATGAGAGAAGGGACCTGGAGAAGCAGGAAGGGAGGACGGGTCACGGGAGAAGCAAACAGGAGCTGAGAAAGGACGCGCGGTGGGACTGGGGCCAGGAGTGATGGCGCCGGTGCCTGCACACATGGGGCTTCAGCCTGTCCCCTGCACACGCGTCACCCACATGCTGGCCGCCCACCAACAGGCCCTGCTGCCGCTCGGAACTGAGCCTCACGTGACCAACTCCCGGGCCGACGCCAGCCCGGCCTCACGCTGGGTCAGAGCCCGGGAAGGTGTGCCTTGGCCAGTCTCGGCTCAGACGTAGGCATGACAAGCAGGGACAACCAAGGACGAACACAGCTTCTCAGGACGGGGGAGGAAGCGGGTGAAATACATGCCACGAGCTCACGCTCCCGTTTCTCCATCAGGGGAGCCTGAGCCAGAGGACACGCCCACCTGCGAGAGAGGACGGACGGACAGACAGACAGGCCTGGGTTCCTCAGTGACGGCACCGAAGGGCTGCATGAACCAAACCTACACCACTGCCCTTGAGACTCATCATATGAAAGAGCCTTTCTGTTCGGTTCCCCACCCGTCACGGTAACAGCCGGAGACGAGCCAGGCTGTGCGCTTCCTGTGACGGCACAGCTGCTCCCTCGCTGGCCCTCAGGCTGCTCTGCTTTCCTCTCCGTGTCCCGTACAAAGGAGGATGCACCGGACCTCGCTCAGCAGGAAGCTTTGTCTGCTGAGGACACACTTTCCAAGGACGTGGCTCCGAGGCGTGAACTGGTGACGTCAGTGACAGGAGCATGTCTGCGTGAGGGTCAGACTGACTTCTGGGACGTGAGATCTCTGAAGCCCCTCCTGCCACGTGATGCTCTGTGTCACACGTCCCGTCCAGCCGGAGCTGACCACTCCCAGGCCCTCCCCCCTCAGGCACGCACAGAGCCTCGGCCATAGCCCCGCCGCCCGTCACCCTGGGCACTCCCCTTCCTCTCCCAGCAACCAACCCTGGCCGATGACAAGCGGGGGGTTTTCTGGGTAGAAGCGGGGTTTTCAGCTTTGACTCCTAAGAAGAACGCGAGGCAGTGTCCTGCCCTGGGCAGCCCTGCGTGAGAGGACAGGGGAGGGCAGCCCCGTGTGAGGGGACAGGGGAGGGCAGCCGTGTGTGCGGACAGGGGAGGACGGCCCCGTGTGAGGGGACAGGGGAGGACAGCCGTGTGTGCGGACAGGGGAGGACGGACCCGTTGGGGACAGGGGAGGGCAGCCCCGTTGGGGACAGGGGAGGACAGCCCCATGTGGGGACAGGGGAGGGCAGCCGTGTGTGCGGACAGGGGAGGGCAGCCCCGTGTGTGACAGGGGAGGGCAGCCCCGTGTGTGAGGACAGGGGAGGGCAGCCCTGTGTGTGACAGGGGAGGGCAGCCCCGTTGGGGACAGGGGAGGGCAGCCCCGTGTGGAGACAGGGGAGGGCAGCCCCGTGTGGGGGACAGGGGAGGGCAGCCCCATGTGTGACAGGGGAGGGCAGCCCCGTTGGGGACAGGGGAGGGCAGCCCCGTTGGGGACAGGGGAGGGCAGCCCCGTGTGGAGACAGGGGAGGGCAGCCCCGTGTGGGACAGGGGAGGGCAGCCCCGTTGGGGACAGGGGAGGGCAGCCCCGTGTGGGGACAGGGGAGGGCAGCCCCGTGTGGGGACAGGGGAGGGCAGCCCCATTGGGGACAGGGGAGGGCAGCCCCGTTGGGGACAGGGGAGGACAGCCCCGCGTGTGGGGACAGGGGAGGGCAGCCCCATGTGGAGACAGGGGAGGGCAGCCCCGTGTGTGGGGACAGGGGAGGGCAGCCCCGTGTGGGGACAGGGGAGAGCAGCCCCGTTGGGGACAGGGGAGGGCAGCCGCGTGTGGGGACAGGGGAGGGCAGCCCCGTTGGGGACAGGGGAGGGCAGCCGCGTGTGGGACAGGGGAGGGCAGCCCCGTGTGGGGACAGGGGAGGGCAGCCGCGCGTGTGGGGACAGGGGAGGGCAGCCCCGTGTGGGGACAGGGGAGGGCAGCCGCGCGTGTGGGGACAGGGGAGGGCAGCCGCGTGTGTGGGGACAGGGGAGGGCAGCCCTGTTGGGGACAGGGGAGGGCAGCCGCGCGTGTGGGGACAGGGGAGGACAGCCCTGCGTGTGGGACAGGGGAGGGCAGCCCCGTGTGGGGACAGGGGAGGGCAGCCGGCAGGCGCGTGTGGGGACAGGGGAGGGCAGCCACGTGTGTGGGGACAGGGGAGGGCAGCCACGGGTGTGGGGCCAGGGGAGGGCAGCCCCGTTGGGGACAGGGGAGGGCAGCCGCGTGTGGGACAGGGGAGGGCAGCCCTGTTGGGGACAGGGGAGGGCAGCCGCACGTGTGGGGACAGGGGAGGACAGCCCTGCGTGTGGGACAGGGGAGGGCAGCCCTGTTGGGGACAGGGGAGGGCAGCCGCGTGTGGGACACGGGAGGGCAGCCACGCGTGTGGGGACAGGGGAGGACAGCCCCGCGTGTGGGACAGGGGACCTGCGCGTCTGGGAGCACAGCCAGGAGCGGGCCGGCAGCTGAGTCTGAGGTGCTGTGACCCCGAGCGAACCAGCCTCGGGGCCCTTGCTTGACGCTCCTTTTCATACAAAATGACAAGTGTGCGCACTCCGGGCCTGCAGGGCGACCCACGGGCAGCTGCACTGGGGATGCCGTCACAGTGCAACCCCAGGCCACAGCCTGTCACCGAGGGCCACTCCCCTCTTCCCCGGGGAGCTGGGCTGACTGTTCCTGACGGGTGGTGGTGTGGAGGGCAGTCTGGGACAGTGGTCGTCAGGCCGGGGGGTACTCACAGGTCGAACACCAGGTAGTGGAAGCCCTCCTCGGAGATGCTGTCGTGCAGTCGCACTGGGGAGAGAGAGAAGGCAGTGTTACCGGTGCGGGCGGCCCCAGCTCCTCCCTGCCCAGCACCCTGCCCAGCGGGGGCTCACACAGCCAAGCGGGAGGGTCGGCCCTTACTGCTACCTGTGTGGTCACAGTCAGAGAACTCGCCAGTAATGCCCCGGTGCCTGCCCTGAGGACGGCTGGAAGGTGAGGGAGGGGAGTGACCAGTGGAAGGAGTTACAATGTCTGCCAGGGCTCCAGAGGGCGCCCCCCAGGCCACGCTGTGCACACCAGCCAGGGCCTCCCCCGCGCCTGCACTGCAACAGGCCGGCAGGACCACTGTGCGCGGCTCTATTTTTAATCCTCCCCCGAGGATATGTGCTTTTCATTGATTCTATAGCGGAAGGGAGGGGAGGAGAGACACACCCCTCAGCTGCCTCCCGCAGGCACCCCGACCAGGGTCACCCCGCACCCGGGTACGAGCCTCGCCCGGAACCGGCCCGAGCCCCGGTGCACAGGACGATGCTCTGCCCACTGAGGACCGGCCAGGGCGGTGAGCGTCTGGTCCGGGTCTCCGCCCTGCGCCCCTTTCCTGGGGATCCCAGCACAGCACTCCCTGGCCGGCCTGTCAGCCGTGCTTACGACGCTGCTGCTTCTAACCTCACACCACTCACCAAGTTAGAAGCCAAAATGTGCACAAAACCACCGACTAGCTCCTCACACCAGCACGGCCTCCAGGCTCCAGGGGCGAGGCTTTCACCGACACCGGGCCAGAGCACACGTCTCTCCTCCGAGCGGAGAGCACCTCCGAGCCTCTGCAGTTAACACGCGAGGACTCACACAGCGCCCCCCAGAGGTCAGCCTCCTGATGACACACTGCCTGGGTCTGCAGGGGCAGGAGAAGTGGCCGCCTCGTGGGACCTGCTTCTGAGCAGCCAGGACCAGACACGATGCACCACGGCCCGTCCTTAGCGTGCTCTCCACGCGGTGATGGCTGCCACGTGGGAAACGTGGACTCAGAGAACCGTGAACGGTCACACCGACTACCACCACCTGTGAGGGACTTCGCAGCACATGCTCCTCCCAGGCTCAGACCCAATGCAAAGCCATCCTTTAATTCATTTTTTTTTGGTTTTGTTTTGTTAATCCTCACAGAGGACTTTTTCCCATTGCTTTTCAGAGAGTTGGACGGACGGAAGGGGTTGGGGGGTAGAGAGAGAAAGAGAAAGAGAAACATTGATGTGAGGGAGACACATTGACTAGGTGCCTCCTGCACACGCTCTGACCAGGGGCGGGAGTGAACCTGTAACCCAGGAAGGTGCCCTTGTCCGGGAATCAAACCTGCGACCCTTCGGTGTGCGGCCGACACTAACCACTGCACCACACCGGCCAGGGCCGAAGTCCATTCCTGAAGTCCAATGCCAAGCCCTTCAGACATCATCCTGGTGGCTACTGAACCTTTCCAGCCCCCTCCCCAGGAATTTCTCCAAGGCAGAGACCCGCCCTCCCTGCCAGATGATCCCTTGGAAAGTGGGCGTCCGTCCTAGCAGGGGGACGGCTCAGAACGTAGGGGATGGGGGGGCCGCGCTCTCCCCTCCTTCCCGCCTCAGCGCCGCCTGGGCGTCTGGGCAGCATTGCTTGCTTGCACTAACGGCCGAGCTTCCTTCAGTTCCTGGAATTCCTTCTCACCCACAAACCAAACGGGAACCATGTTTCAAAAATCCGGGATGCTCGGTGCTCTCCCAGGCCAGGCGCTCCCCCACGTCTCTCTGCACCCACTCCCCACGCAGCAGGTGCAGCCTCCTGGGGCTGGAGGGTGGGCCCTCTCCCGGGCGGGGGGAGAGGGGGCCTGGTTTCTGCCGAGGGCCGTCCGGGCACTGACCACATCCGCTGCGGGCCACACACTTACACATTTAGACCTGCGCCTGCTACACGTGGTCCAACAATTAACTCGCCCTAATGCCTTGGCAGGGCCAGGCGGAATGACTCTGCGGACCGCCCACAGCCCGCGGGCCGACGTTCCCACCCCCCTGCCCGCTCCCAGGCTCGGCCTGGGGTGAGCTGGGCGAGCAGGCACTGCCTTTCTGAGAGCCTCGCAGTCCTCAGGGGCGGACGCGTGGGGGAGCAGTGTGTTTCAGTGAGTCAAGCGGTGGGAGAGTGAGGTGGACTCCAGGCTACAAAGCCCGAGGAGTAAGTCTCACTGTGCGCCTGGGGTAGGAGCCGCTGGTGGGCTCCCGCGGCCGGGCCCAGGGTGCAGAGCGAGCAGGGCACCCGGCACCGCTGGGGGCTGGGGCTCACGTCTGCTTGTGTCGGGGGCACACGTTTCTCAGTCCGACAACCACTGCTGCCCTGACAGGGGGATCAGCCGTCCTTTGGGGGGACGATTCTGAACAAGTCCAGCTGCTCAGATGCATCCCGGTGACCAGACCCTCTGTTTCCAGTTCAAACCAGTCTCAGGGAGGCGCCCCGCCAGCCAGCACAGGGCAGTAATTAGAGACAAGCCACTGGCCAAGCTCCTGCATCACACGATTCCAGATCGTCCCACGTCCTGCTGGCATCGGGCAGGCGAGGCCGACCGAGAGGACGATGTCAGGACAGCAGAAACCCCGCTGCATCTTTACGGGGATACACGTGCACATTTCTCCCTGCTCCTCCGACCCTGCCACCTTCCAGAAACCCTGGATGTGTTTCGTGTGCTAATCCAACCAGGAAACCCAGTCTCCACACAGGGGCCCCACCAGCCAGGCCCTGACCCCCACCGTAGCTCCTGTCTCAGCTGGCCTTCCACTGGGGGCGGGGTCTCAGCTGGACAGGTGTGGCCCCCTCTCCTGATACCAGGGCTGGGGCGGGGTCTCGGCTGGACAGGTGTGGCCCCCTCTCCTGATACCAGGGCTGGAGCGGGGTCTCGGCTGGACAGGTGTGGCCCCCCATCCTGATACCAGGGCTGGGGCGGGGTCTCGGCTGGACAGGTGTGGCCCCTGTTCTGAGACCAGGGCTGGGGTGGGGTCTCGGCTGGACAGGTGTGGCCCCCGTCCTGAGACCAGGGCTGGGGCGGTGTCTCGGCTGGACAGAGCCCCAGCGCCACCTCCGGGCAACACTCCTCCCAGTGAGCGTGCGGAGGAGACTTCAGCTCTTTCGTGGGAATTTGTAAGCACGTTTTGGAGACGGGGCTTCAGTTCTTCCCACGAACAGCAGCACATCGTCACTGGAGGCATCGCATTCATCTTCAGTCCCCGCACAGCTGCCCTCTCCCAGGCTAAGGACAGTGGAGAACAATACCCCCAAGTAATCACGCCAGCAATCCCATGTAGAAATGTGTTTTCTGTCGCTATAACGACGTTCGGGGGCCTCCCGGCCAGGCCTCCCTGGGCTGTGGTGCTCTCCCAGCCAGTGCTCGGGGACAGGCCAGCTCCTGTGGCCTCCACTCGTCCGCCGGCTACAGTCCCTGCCCCGCTCTGGGCCCCTGCTCTGGATCCCTGGTCACGCGTGGCGCTGAAGCACAGCGTGGCGCCAGGACTCACCCGCAGGACGGCTCCACCAGCTCAGCTCCCACGCTGTCCCTGCCGCCTCGCAGCCTCGCAGCCGCTGTGCGCTCAGGGACACCGGACAGCGCGCCCACGTGGTGCTGTGGCCACGTTAGCTGGCCGCTCGCCACAGAGGCAGAACCGTGGGCTAAACAGATGGCGGTCTGAGAGCTGACACGCGGTGTCACCGCCCTGGAGCTCAGCTGGCCGCCCCAGCCGCCCCCAAGTCTGATCCCAGCCCCACTCGGAAGGGGCCCGAGGGCTGATGTGCTCACAGACGAATGTGAGTGAGCAGCGAACGCCCGGACACGTGTCTGCGAATCCTGAGGACTGACTGTGTGCATCCCTCCCTGCTTCACGGGTCCTGGCTCCAGCTCTCCGTCATCGGACGCAGTGTCATTAACAGTGCGGAGGGCGAGGGGCAGCCTCTGGGCGTCTATGACACGAAGCTTTCTGACACCTCAGGTCAGCCCACCGGAGGCTACATCTCCGACACCATGTCCCTAAGCATCCCACTCACCACATCACAGACAGTGACAGCACCAGCTGCACATGCCACAGGCCGCGTGCTGGCCCCACACCAGCACACACGATAGGACACGTGCTGACCCCACGGACCAGCACACACGACAGGACACGTGCTGGCCCCACGGACCAGCACACACGACAGGACACGTGCTGGCCCCATGGACCAGCACACACGACAGGACACGTGCTGGCCCCACGGACCAGCACACACGACAGGACACGTGCTGGCCCCACGGACCAGCACACATGACAGGACACGTGCTGGCCCCACACCAGCACACACGACAGGACACGTGCTGACCCCACAGACCAGCACACACGACAGGACACGTGCTGACCCCATGGACCAGCACACATAACAAGACTCATGCTGACCCCGCACCAGCACACACGACAGGACACGTGCTGACCCCATGGACCAGCACACACGACAGGACACGTGCTGGCCCCATGGACCAGCACACACGACAGGACACGTGCTGGCCCCACGGACCAGCACACACGACAGGACACGTGCTGGCCCCATGGACCAGCACACACGACAGGACACGTGCTGGCCCCACGGACCAGCACACACGACAGGACACGTGCTGGCCCCACACCAGCACACACGACAGGACACGTGCTGACCCCATGGACCAGCACACATAACAAGACTCATGCTGACCCCACACCAGCACACACGAAAGGACACGTGCTGACCCCATGGACCAGCACACATAACAAGACTCATGCTGACCCCACACCAGCACACACGACAGGACACGTGCTGACCCCATGGACCAGCACACACGACAGGACACGTGCTGACCCCACAGACCAGCACACATGACAGGACTCATGCTGACCCCACGGACCAGCACACATAACAAGACTCATGCTGACCCCACACCAGCACACATGACAGGACTCATGCTGACCCCACGGACCAGCACACATAACAAGACTCATGCTCACCCCACACCAGCACATACGACAGGATACATGCTGGCCCCACACGAGCACACATGACAGGACTCATGCTGGCCCTCACCAGCACATACAACAGGACACATGCTGGGCCCCATGGACCAGCACACACGACAGGACACGTGCTGACCCCACACCAGCACACACGACAGGACACGTGCTGACCCCACACCAGCACACACGACAGGACACGTGCTGACCCCACACCAGCACACACGACAGGACTCATGCTGGGCCCACACCAGCACACAAAGGGCCGGCAACCTGAGTGGGACCGTCTGCACCATCGTCAACTGTAAAAACCAAATACGACTCAAAACAACGGTAAGAATTTGGCTTTTCAGGGAAAGACAGATGACACTGACTGACTAAAAGGGAGTTTATAGCCTTTTAAACTTTTTAGTAAGAAACGACTCAGTGAAAGCACCTTCTGTGGAACACACACCTGAGCAGCGTCCACGCACGCAGCGGCCCAAGCCCCGGCCCACGCGTAGCCGCCACGCACGCCTCTCCCGCTGTCCGCCACGTGCCCAGGTCTCTGCCGTGCCCGACTGGCCACGGAGTCCCGTCCACACACAGCGCCAGCCTGTCCTCGCCCACAGGGCGCAGGCTGGGCACTCGGTGAGCACGGGCTCCCCCTCCACGCGCCTCCGCTGGAAATACACGTCCTAGAAGTTCCCTACTGTCAACATCACATTTGCAGCGAAAACGAAGGATTGAAAAGCAAACTCTCTGCCTGCCGCTGTCCCCGCCCTTTTAAGCCAGTCTCCGCGCCCCTCACGGAGGCTGTGTGGCTCCGAGGCCTGGACAGGAGCACACGTGACCGGAGCGTGCGGGAGCCTGGCCGCCAGGGCGCACACGCAGCACGTGCCGGCCTCGCCTCTCCCCGCCCGTCCGTCCCACTCAATCACTGCCCTGAGCAGCGCTTGCTGGTCAGATACGACGCTTCTCTCCAGGGACCAGTGTTCCCTCAGAGGGACGGAGGGGAGAGAAGGGAGCAGACGGACCAGCATCTTGCTCCTCAGCGTGTCTGCAAGGCGGCTGCCCGGAGCCTCACCAACACGCAGCTGTCTCCTGTCCTGGCCTCCTGGGTCCGCTCGTGACAGGCAGGGCACCATTCACATTTGCTCAGTCAGGCCCTCGGGGTTAGGACTGGAAGCGCGAGGACACGCCACCTGTGCTAAGGCCTCCATCGAACTGGCAGGAGACAGCTCCGGGCCTGGTTGGGAAGCTCATGGCGAAGCTTCCAGGGAAAAGTCCCCACACCAGGGCCCAGAGCCAGCCTGCGGAGAGCTGCCTGTGCCCGCACCGTCACACCGACTGGAGGATTGAAGGAGAGCCGGAGGGCCTGGAGGAGGGCCCCGCCCGTGGGAGAGGACGGGGTCTGGGCGCCACCCAGCAGCTGGCCCCTGGGCAGATCAAAGCCTGGACACTAAGCAACACTTCAGGAGGAAACAGAAAAGCAGCTGAGCAATGTCAGACCCAAAGGCGGGGTCCTTCCCAGCTCGATCGGGAAGGCGGCACGCGTGGCAGAGCCCACGGCTCCTCAGAGCCACCGAGGCCAGGCTGCGCTGTCCTGGGTCGGGAGGGGTCCGTCCCCAGGCGCGAGCTGGTCGCGGCTCCTGCGGCCCCTGCGCTGGAGGAAGAGCTGCTGCTTTCTCTGCAGAGACCGGTCAGGGGAGCCGGCCAGGCAGCTGCAGAGTGGGTGCCGCTGAGGAACA